>NC_054057.1:18330817-18644918 GCF_017639655.2 Falco naumanni | reverse complement strand
CACAAACAGCAGGACCAGCGGGGCAGCTGCCCGGGTTGGCTCCCTCACCAGCTGTGTCAGGAAGGTCTCTTCCACACACTCCGTGAACTCCTAGGCTGTTTCTTCTCCACTGTGTTGTATATCCAGCAGACATCTGGTAAGTTGAAGTCCCCCACAAGAACAACAGCTAGAGATTGTGAGACTTCTCCCAGCTGCTTTTAGAATATTTCATCAGCTTCTCCATCCTATAACAGAATCCCACCATGTTGTTGGCCTTCTCACTGATTTCTATTCATAAACAATCAACCTCCTCATCATCAAGCTCTAGACAATCAAAACACTCCCTAATATAAAGGCTACCCCATCTCCTCTCCTTTCTTGTCTATCCCTTCTGAAGAGTTTATAGTCATCTATTGCAGCATGCTAACTTCTCCTAAAGCAGCTGAAGAAAAAAAAAAAAAAAAAAGGCACTAGTTGCTTGTAAAAAATAGCCAGAAGACCACCAAGCAAGCAAAATGTCTGATTATAAGATGTACTACAACAGATGCACTCACCCACTTGTAGTATACCACCATACAAAAATACTCACAATAAATCCAAGTTTTTTATAGTCTCGAGTATACATAGATTTGCGTTTCTCAATACTGCCGCTACTGTTGTTAGGTTCGCATTCTGCATCAAATGCAATTCTTCGGAGTTCAAATATGATATCCCGCTGAGCCTATGTTAAAACAAGGTTTAAAAAATTGGTTAAAATAGCTTACCTATCATTTTAATAACCAATACCACAAAAACTGTTTCCGAACACTGTATTCCCCCCACTGCCCAATCTTTCTTCATCTAAATTTCCTACTACATACTCAGAGAGACAGTCAGCAAGAATGACTTTGTGGTTCCCATTTTCCAAAAGTCATCACGTTTGTGGGGTTCACATGCAGATGCTTAAATGTTGACTTCCAGAAGCTGGACCCATATTAGCAAGGCCACTAACTACACACTTAATTTTAACCACAGGCATGAAACCAGAGAAGCCAAGAGATCACACACATTTCAAATTAAGCTGGTATTTAAGCACTTTGCTGGCTGAAATCAAAATGGCTCATCCCTCTGCATTCCTTTTGGCAACTGTCCATTTTTGCTAGCACAGGAATGGGCAAAGTAAGAATTACTGCAGTTACACATCACTAGAAATGTCCCAGGACAGTGATAACCACCCTATCATCAATACTAACAACACTGTGTTAGTCACTTTCTATGGAGATATGTGCTAGTTAGCTCAGTGTACATTCCTAAGAGTCAAATTTTTCTGCCTCAAATTTAAGAAGCAGGAAGGGTAAAATCCTACAGCATGATGTTACTTATGTTTACAACCATTTCGCTCTCCCACCTCCACTTCTCCAAATTATCAGCAAGTTTTAACGCAACGGCCTCTTAAAAATGAAATCAAGTTCGTCCTTGTACAGGGCCTAAAAAAAGGCCACAAAAAATAAAGCAAGGAAACACATCTTCTCTGTGGTTCATTGACTCTATATTTAATATTGAATTTCTTAGGGGAGTAAATGCCTCTTTTTGCACAATGAACAATATTTAAGCTGGTGTTTGGACACAGCGAGCAATAAACAAATGAACAACTGCTATATAGGTAACAAAAATGGGTTTTATTGTAACAAATTAACTTCAACTCTAGCATGTCAGATAGTTTTCATTTAAACATTCATTTTAGCTCTACAGAAGTACTTTTAGGAAGGACCATACATCTCTACTGCTTGTGAGAAGTGCACAAAAGAAACAAATGCTGGACTGCTGCTTGCAGTTTTAGCTCAGGATGACACCAAATTCAGTTCATGGAACTACATGCTAAGGAGAAAGGCCTGGCCATTTTTTTTTTATACTTTTGCATAAGGAAGGCAATAGCCAGTACTTCTTTTAACAACCGGAAAATACAATCAAACTTCACAAAAAGCAAGCGAGCAAGAATAAATGGCATAAGTGTTCCTAGAAATGTCTTTTCCTCCAGACAAACTTTAGGTACACCAATGAGCAGCTGTCCTCTTCCTGTGCTGACCATACCATGCCAGATGTTTACCTGATCTTGTGGATCCATTTTTGTCATCATTCTGTCTTCCAGAAGGTTGAAGGTAAGTACTTGCAGAACATAAAGCTGGTGTGCCATTTCATTATTGATGGTCCTCTGTGCCCTGATAACGTGCTGCAAAGAGAGACTCTGGTGAATGCCATCTTATCAGAAAATTACATCAGGCGCACTGAAGTGTTTCCATTTCTGTAAGTATGCATTTGCTATAGCAAACCAGGACTAATGCTACTGATTTAGGCACTATGTAAGTAACTTTAAGGGACAGGATTTTACAATAACATTGCACTGAAGCCCTCTCCTTCTAGCCACTAGATAGAGCCTGTGCATATGTTGAGAAATGTCATTAAAAAAAAATAAATCAATACTGAGAAGTCACTTGGAAGAAAAAATAACTCCTTACCAAAAGCATTAGACCTCTGTATAAAGAAAAACAAAACAAAACAAAACCAAACCACAAAAACAAACAGACAAAAAAACCCAACACAAAAACAACAACAAAAAAGAGTGTAGTAAGAAAATATTTCAGAGAGTAGCTGCCTGAGCAGAAAAGTATTCAGGCTGTAAACACAACCAGCTAATACAGTGATATAACAGGGCTACTGCTGCGGAAGTCAACATCACACCAGAATCCCAGCTCTAACAGACAACTCTGTTCTGTATGAGGAACACTGCTTAGAAATACTTCAGCATACAATGCCCCGTACGTGCAGAATTATCCCATTCAGAAAGCAGACACCAAACGAATAGGCAATTTAAAAATCCCTGGCATGCCAAAAAACATCAAGTGGTTCTATATGAGAAACTAACCCAAGCCACTGAACACTGCAGAGCATGCATAAGGAGAAAGTCATCAAGTATGAGATGGATGCAGCAGCTGACATTGTACAATTTCAGAGAATAAAAGAACCTGTTGGCCAAAAGGCTCTGGTGCATTTTATGATAGCAAATGAACACCTAGGAATATTAATCATATGCTTATACCAAATTTCTTATGAACACAAGCAGTGTAAAAATATGCTTTCTGAAACAAATCCTTGTTTTTTATATGCATCACTGAAATTACAATAGTGAATGAGTGAGGGGTTGTTTAGTCGGGTTTTTTTTACAGTGCCTAGTATCTCATAACAGAGCGAGAGCATCTTCCCTTCTTCCTTTGAAGATGTATTCTGCTCTAAAGTGAAAGGCAAAATCCCTCTGATTTTCCCTGATAGAAGGTACAAGTCTTTTACATTACATTCATTAACTTCACTTTGAGCTGTATTTCATGCTTATGTGCATATTATGACAAACTGTGTGCACCTTTGTATCAAGACAGAATGATCTGTAAAACGGAAAAACACAGAGGTGTTGAATATTGTATTTTCATTAAGAAACCAGTTTATTTGACTGAGAAAATACCCGCTCTGATCATCAGTTTTGAAACCATTCAACAACCTAAACCTTTATCTTGTATATTACAGGCTTCAAAACATACCAAAATATAAATGCAATTAAAATACATTAAGATAAAACCTACGCACACTGAAACTAGAGTCACCTTTTCTCTCTGGTAGTGAAAAATACCTTTGTAAACTATATACTTACAGTTAAGATGATGGAGCGAAGCTGCTTTTGTGCCAAAATGTTTGCCATTTCCTGATTTAGTTTAAAAAAAAAAATATTAAAAATTAGAGAGAAGCAGGTATTTTTAGTGCCATACCTAGAAGAACACTGACTTTAAAGGTTTTAGTCTTAAGTTTCTGCAGTGTTACTTACAAATGAAATGAAGCAGTATATCAGCTATGCAATTGTATGCATTATTTTGGGGGCCACAAACTCAGATTACTGTGAGAACAGGGGCAATGAAAGTGATAAGTATGTCAAAAGCTGAGGACTTTGGTGATTCAAAACCAGCAACAGAAGACCTCAGAAGAGACATCTGTGGGTTAAACAGTGTTTACACACACTTGTTCAAGCACAGTCTTCCCCTCTGCAAACAGCACAGAGGGAAGCACGGAATGGAAGCCAGCCAGGACTTTAAAACAAGACCTCAACGACATGCTTATTTACATTAATATGTTGACTGTTTTCAAGTCAAGTTCCCTAACTTTTACTCAATAAATCAGCCCACAATTCAGTACTGTTTCATCATAGCAAATAAACCTTCCCTCCAGTATTTTGGTAGCAATGTTGACATCGGTCCACCACTTTATCTTAAATTAACTTTTCTTTCTAGCCCTGTCTGAAGTCACTATCAAGGAGAATATGCTTTTTCTGTCATTCTTAAGCAGCTGATCCCAGCTGTCCACATTGCAAACTATCCTACAAAGCATAGGAGGGAAACCTACCCAGCATGAGAGTTCTAATCTTAACCATACCTACAAGTACATACCTCATTTTTAAGTTCCACGAATACAAAAATATATTGGTGTGTGTGATGTGGATATAGGCTAGCATATGCAATGCTTTACCATAATTATCATCATGTAATTATTTTTAAACTCTTGTTTTCAACATGTACTATTTCAGGATTCCTATAACATTGCACACTGCTATTTAGACACTGTTTATATGTACACAATGGGTAATGTTTGTTATTAGTAGATCACTGATTGGAAATAGAGCTCATGTATCACAGCCTTACATAATACAGTGCACATAATCACATCAATGCTGACACTTGCTTAAGCACTGCCATTCTGTGCAGTTGGCACCATGTAAAAAATGTTTACATTCAGGAGAAATAAATTTTAAAAATTTCCTTCTGGTCTTTGTGAGAGTTGAACAACAATATAGAGTACATGCTGGTTACTTTTACATAACAAGAAATCAGAAAACAGAAAAACTGAGGCTATTACATAAAGCATACAAAGAACTGGATTGCTGAAATATTGCTGCAGAGACAACGTAAATAAAGCAAGTGTTAGGGTGAGAACTTGTTTGCAAAAGGAAAATAATTCTAACTGCGACACAGGAGATGGTCGTGGATGTTGACTGTTTTCTTTATGCCAGATAAAGGGTGCTGCAACAGAACATGGGAATGATAAGGAAGACGGGACCAAAGACAAGAGAAGCTCAGCTTTAGCTTTTAAGCTTTTTCTGGCTGAGCAGGTTTCAACTGCACATAACAGCAAAGGAACGAATGAAGCAAGTGCTTCTTCATTTGGAAATGCACAACTGAGCTGCAGGGGGAGTGCCAGGCACAGGATAGTCATGTTACAGGGAACAGACTGGCTAGTTTCATCAAAGTGCATCCACTGCTGGAAGATGGGACACGTAAAGAATATAAGGTAGTCTGCCTTCAAGGCTAAAAAATGGAATTCTTTTATTCTACTTTTTGTAGAGGATTATCAAATTGTCACTTCTTTCTTATACCTGTAATTTTAAAAGCTGTTATTGGGATATTGGTTTTTGTCACTGGACCAAAAAGTGATAGCAGCAACAAGCTCCTTTGACAAAATCAATTACTGCATCAAAATCAACTTTGTCTCTAAGAAGACTATATGGCTATTAGCAGCTGATGGATGAACTGCCTCTTCAAAAATAAGCATTGTAGTAACAGATGAGAACATGATTTGACAAAATTTGCCATCTCACTTCCCATAGCAACATGTCTGCAAAAATGCAGACAATTGCCAAGAAAAGTTTTTCAAACATTCACAGCATTATTTCAATGCTCAAACTCCATGATTTTTTCTGATAAACACTGTTTTAGGTTTCTCTAGATTATTTGGTCCTTGACAGTGGCAGAGGAAGGAAAGCAACCAGGGAGTCCTCATTAAAACAGAAAAAAAACTTGAACCATTTGGCTTTTTGCATTACAGAAATAGAAAAGAAAAAAAAAAAAAAAGAGAAAAGAAAAAGAAGGAATTCAGATACCAGCATCAATTTAAATCTTTTACTTAATTGCAGTGCAGTCACCCACATTATGCCAGTCCCTGTAAAATGGCAGCAGAGAGGGTGCCAAAGCTCCTGGAATCATACAGGGTTTGGTGCAGTTTCTCACTCTTAACTGTATTAGTGGTGAGCACTGAACCTTAACTTTTGAGTACCCACTGTCAGATAATTACATGAGACTGTATCACCAGTTCATTGTCTTAGAAGGACAGAATTCAGTAGACAGTATCAGTTATCCTTATCTTGAAGCTAATGGACACCTACCTTCTTCAATGTATGGTTTACTAATTAACCACAAGATAGACATAAAGAGAAACCTAACAGATTCTGACTACTTGTTATTAAAGGCTGAAGGAAAATTTCTGCAAGCGTCACAGCTATTACCCTTCAAGCCAAATCAAATCATTATATTTTCAGGATCATAAACTCCACGACTAATAATTTTGTGTCACAGCAGCAGGCACTACGGGTAAAGTGAAGTCTGCATGGCTTGCTGCCAGCCTCACTTGATGGTTACACTCTTGGTGAAAGATAGTTTTACTTGCTGGGAAAACCCTGTGATACTGTCATCTTCAGAAACACATGCCCACAAATCAATATTAAAGTCTTACCTACCTCTGAAATTGTATCTCAACTTCAAATATCACCAAACCATACTTTTCACAGAAACATAAACAGTAGCGACTATTTACAAATGTAAAGAGCGAAATCTTTGCTTTTCTTACAAGGACCTATCATAGATTTATGCCAAAATTGAAAGAAAGTTTTTATTCCAATTTTTTGTTCTTTAGGTGCCTTCTTTTCTTAATAACTAAAGACCATATTGGAGGAAGAAGGACAAAGGAAAAATGGAATGGGGAAAAGAGGTGTGTGTTTGGTTTTTTTTTAAATTTAACCATGGTTTTACTTTGCCCTGTTCACAACTTTAAAGATACTTCTGAAGCAAAATAGAAGAACTAACCATTAGTGCTTTGATGTTAGTTTAAACAATCATCAGCATTTAAAAATGTAAATAAATCTAAGGAAAGTCCTTGTCAGATCTGATTAGCAGCTCTCAATGAATTTATTCTGGACACTAACACTATGTCACAAGAAGAATTACCATCACTGTTCCTGGTGACAGAAATGTTAAACAAATAAATGACTAAATCTGTTTTGACACAGGCTAATGACTTCATAAGCATGGATGAAACTTCTCTATTTCATAACACACTGCATTCCATCCTCATTTAACAGCAACTTGAAATATTTCCTTTTGAGACTCCTGATCTCTGGCACTAAAGTTAAAATAGTACACTATAAAAGTCATGAAATGCTTACATGGCAAGATATTTCCATTTTCAAAAGGAATGCACTTTTTATTAAAAAATCTGGGGGGAAACAGCTTACAAAAAAATAGCCTCGTTTTACAAGCTGTGCTGGCAAAGGGTTCAGTACAATAAATACTACAGCCAGCCACAGTCAATATGGTTCATGTAAGGTTACAGGGGACTACAAAGCACAAAAGAACGCTTAATCCCTACTAATATTGTTGCAAGATGGAGGTAGCTCCATTAGAAAGAACAATATACCAGCATAAAACAACAGAACAAGTTTCAGTCTGAATTAACTGCAGCAAAAGTTTGTCTCTGACAACTGCAGGTATGAATATGACAGACTTTTCCTACAGATATGTAGGTATACAAGACCCAACAACTTACCTGCCTCTTGTCATCCGGTGCTTTAAGGAAGAGTGCATTTATTACTGCAATGGTGTATGTCTGGATTTCTTGGTCTGTCCTGTTTGGAATAAAATTATAAACATGAGAGAAGAACATGAATACACACAAGTTGTAGAAACTGATTTTCCAGTTGCATTACTGAAGGTAGAAGTGGAGGGACTGTTTGCATAATGTTTACCATGTAAAAGTTAGGTAATCAGCCAAAGTTGGGCATGACCAGGTTGTTTCTATTATTAAGAGACACACTCAGCATACAAGAAAGGTGGAATGAAGCACATCCTTGAAGTGCCATTGACTCAGAGAATCAGCTTCTGTCAGATGCCCAACAGCTCACGGTAGGAAGAGGAATCTTCCCTAAAAGGTTCTGGAGATTAACGTGCTGGTATTAAAAGCTTTTCAGGTGAGTTGAAAATGCCCCAGCTGGGAGGCAAGCATAATCATACACTATACAAAATTCATTACCCTACGCTACAAGAGCCAGTTTCCACCCATTTAACCACCACACATTATTGTTTAAGAAAACACCTCTCCCTTTTCAAATCTACCTTCAGCAAAAGTTGACCAATTTCTGTCTTAACACTTCCCAGAGGCTGGCAAGCAGAACAACCCCATCTGCATGCTAACAGCATTTAGCATTTTATTACAACAGGGTGTTCTTCTCTTCATTCCCCACTTACAGGTAGTGTAGCAGGGGAGGGAAAATCAATGATCAAGCAACTCCTTAAAGCTGGTTACCAGTCATCCAGCCATTTATAGTGGATGCAGCAGCCATACAGGTGGTTGTCAGCCTTTATACAATTCCTTTTTTCTAACCGCTGTGCTTATTTGGGGAAAAAAAAAAAACATCCACCGTATCAGGTGGCAGCTGAAGACACTCACCCCTGCAGATGTGGGATCAGCTGTCCAATCGTGATCTCCTGTGCCACCTTCTGGTACAGGTCATGGCTATTGAGCACCATTGATTCCAGGATTGCTAGCGACCGTTGCAAGATAGAGATGTCTGAAGCAAATTTGTTCACATAGCTTGCTATCTACAAATTCAAACAGTAAGAGAATTTACATCTTGTCATGAAAGTGGGGAAAGGGAAGAAAGAAAACTGTGAACACGGCTCAGAAAGGCATTATTATAAAAGTAGTCTTGTCCACATACCAGGTATCGGTGAATACCTGAGAGCCATCAACCAGGCACTGCAGATACCTTCAAAGGACACTGGCACAGATTCTTCAGCTGGTGCAAATCACCAGAGATTTATGTCAATATTCATACCACTGAAATATATGCTTCAACATTATGCTATGAACATGATAAATCAGCATTAAAGAACTAGAATGGTTATACTTATTGTGAGGAAAACTTTGGGAAGGAGAAGGAGAATACTTCTCATTCCTTCCAGTAGAAATCTGTGCAGCCAGTTTCCTCTAAATAAATATCTAGGCTCAAGGCAAATGTTTCAAAAAAGAATTTACATCTAGCTCTCTGGCGAAACACACTCTAGCAAAACATGCTTTTTTTCCCTGCCCTGCTGTTACCAAAAACACTGAAAGCTCTCTCCAGGTTACAAACTAAAACTCTGTTGATGACTGTTTATCAGCACAACTGTTCCATAACTCTGCCTAGAGTCCAGTTTATGCCTTAATAACTTTCACTTTTACCGCAAGCTGCCACAAACAAATGGCACGTTAATTAAAGCCAGGTCTGACCTCTGTTTTTTTGCAGTGTGGCAATGACATGCTGCGCACTCATCCGCAGGGCCAACACAGCTGTGCAGTAAGATGTGGCAATGTGTGTTCTTTCTTATGCCTCCCAGTCCACTGACACAGCTTCCCAGGAAGAAGCTTGCCTTCTGCTGACGCAGGAAGCAAGAACTGCCTGGGTTTTCCTTGAATGCACCAATACCAGCACAGTCAAGCTGAAAGGTACCCAAGAAAGCACAGACAAACAGAAGAAACGTCGTGTGACTACAGTTATTCGCTCTTTACAGCCAAGTAACAGACTACAGCAGCCCTGTCTCAAGTTTGTTGCATTCCTTCCAGGAAACTTAAAGTCCAGGTGCTTCTTCAGCACTCTTACTTCAAGCCACTAATGTGATTGATTATATTGTTTCTGATTCTGGATGTTTGCTTAGACCTTGGCATCATTTTCATTTTGTAGGAAGAAAGGCATGCCTATGCTTAGAAAAGCTGCCTAGCTGCCTGTAAAATTCACAGTCAAATACCGACATGTGGACAACTACATTATTTTGTACTTGCAGCACTCTGAGTAGTACTGAAAGAGCAAAATACCTTTTCTGCAACTTTGGTTGGAGATAAGGGAAAAGGGATAGATTTTTCTTCTGATCTATTGCAGCCCTACTGTTTGCTCTACAACTTAGTTTGCATTACCACAACAGGAACATGCTATGCAGAATATAACTTGGTTCAGGGAATACATATTGTCTTTACAGGAAATGGAGAACCAAACGCACGCATGCATAGAGAATAAGAGGAGAGAAGCAAGAATTAGCCCTTCTCTACTCTGGACTTTCAGTATCTGCTACCTGCAAGTCCTGAGCCCAAGTAATATTTACATTAGTATATGATGCACATTGTGCTGTTGCGAATCATAGAATCATGAACAGTTTGGGTTGGAAGGGATCTTAAAGATCATCTAGTTCCACCACCCGTCTGCCATGTGCAGGGACACTTCCACTACATCAGGTTGCTCCAAGCCCCATCCAGCCTGACCTTGAACACTGCCAGGGATGGGGCATCCACAGCTTCTCTGGGCAACCTATGCCAGTGCCTCACCACCCTCACAGTAAAGAATAAATATCTAATCTAAATCTACCCTTTTGCAGTTTAAGTCATTGCCCCTTGCCCTATCACTACATGCCCTTGTAAAAAGTCCCTCTCCAGCTTTCCTGTAGGCCCCCTTTAAGTACCAGAAGCTGCTATAAGGTCTCCCCAGAACTTTGTCTTCTCCAGGCTGAACAACCCCAACTCTCATCCTGTCTTCACAGGAGAGGTGCTCCAGCCCCCTGATCATTTCTGTGGCCCTCCTCTGGACTTGGTCCAACAGGTCCTTCTTATGTTGGGGCCCCAGACCTGAAAGCAGTACTCCAGGTTGGCTCTCATGAGGGCAAAGTAGAGAGAAAGAATCACGTCCCTCGACCTACAAGCTGTATCTCAGAAGCACTGTACTACCCTGCCTCTCTTAATAGTAATCCAGTCGTGGTTTTGGTGCATTGCAGCCAGAGCTGCCAGATGTCCAGAAGGCCCACAATATAGGCAGTGTATGCACAGAGCAACTCTGCACTGCTCAGACAATAAACCAATTGCACTTTGGAAGCCTCAGTCATCAGGCATCCACGGATCAACTGTGCAGCAGGAATACAGTATGTCCAGACTGTGCCCCAACTTGTCAGACTGCTGCCACCATTCTTTTTAGAAGCCCTGACATGTATGAATTATTCTTGGTGCAGCAGCTCCTTCACATGGTATTTCAAGTGGCAGTGTAAATGCTTCACTGGGATATAACATATTCATATCAGTAGCCTGCAGAAATGCAACAGTATAGATAACAAACCTCAGTCTAGGAAATGCTGCCTTACACGTATTTCTTCTTCTGACCCTGGACCGTAAAGTCTTTTAATCATAAACACAAACCCAAGGTATGAGGCTGGCTTGTGTGCTTAAAAGCCTGTAACATATCACATTGAACATACATGTAAAACACCTCCCAGGTAACTTGCGCATCAAGCTATGTATATTTATAATCACCTTGCTGAAGCATGAAGTCTGGTCGGAAATAATAGGCTTGTCTACCCTGATAAAGGAGGCACGCCAGTTCCAGAGTGAGCAAAATTAGATTAAAAAGAAATTCTATTACCATACTCTAAATTCTGGATGTGGAAAAAAACCCATACCCTTCTTGAAAAGAGACAAGAATCAATAGGAGTTCAAATTTGTGGTATGTGCTGTTCCCTGCTTACTGAGCACCACACACAGGGAGGGCTTTCAACATCCAAAAGTAGTCCTGCACTCGTTTATCAAAAATTCTGATGATAAAAATAATGCAAGCTCACAGAAATACAACCTCTCCTCCCGAAATAAGCAACTTCATTGCTTTGCACTTTTACATGAAAACCATGGGTGTGTCTCATTAAGGATAAAACTATTTCTTCAGCAAAATACCTCAATATCTGCGTAGCCCTATCAGGTCATATATAGCCACATACAAAAAAAGTGGCTGGGTGTTTAACTTCCTATCTCATTTCAAGGGAAATTAGATATCCGAATGCTTTTACACATTCAGCCCCAGTGCTCTGCTGAAAGAGCAACTAAACATGTAAAATGAGGGTAGATGAGCATCCTATAGCAAACTAAACTACATCATCAGACTTCTTTTCCTGTTTCAGGACCACTTAAAGAACAGGAAAGAATCCAAAAATTAAACCCCAAAAAATTAAAAGCAAAACAAAACAAAACCAATCCAAAGAACCCCAAACAAAATAAACCATGCCACCAGCAAAACACATGCAGGGAAAGAACAGTGAAGGAAACAGATCTGATTTTCTGAGCTGTGGTATGCTCATTAGTTATTTGCCTGGACCACTCTGATGTCAGAACTGTACAGAAAAATCTGGCAGTTTTGTTCTTCTTTAAGTCCTAATGCACGGCAAATTTTTAAAGTGTGCATCTCATTTTCAAGTCAGGAACTAGAGTTGTGCTTGACTACAGAAAAACCAACTGACAGTTGAGAGACACAGACATACTCTCCTTACTGCCAACCCCTTTTTCTGCACAGTACATTTTAGAAGGCACAGTAAACAGTTCAGGGAGGTTGATTCTGCATCACATGGCTATGAAACAGCTATTATATAAATAATTCTAAGAGATATCTCAGACCTATCTCAACCAACTACAAACTTCACTTCTCCTCTTGTGGGAACTATAGATGAGAGTACCACATTTGCATAGTGTATTTTGATATCCAGTTACCATGACATTTTCTAAGAACTGGGCATCCAAATCCTTTAGGCAACTATGGAAGCTGGAAATAAACTATATTGTCATAAGCAAGAAAAAGGTCTTGAGAGAATCCTACATATCATAAGGAAGTTTTTTCCAATTATGCTGTTTTCCCTTAAGATAAGGAGCAAAGCTCTACTTGAAAGTGTCAATTCTTATTTGCAGCACTTGGAATAGCAGACTTCGCATACCTAAAGGATGGGAGGGAAACTGCATCCAACACCAAGCAGTTAGTCATTAGAAGAAGTTAAGAGGTCTCCTTTGAGCTCTCCTCCAACCTCTAAACTTTAAGTTAGAAAACTATTCAAGAAAAAAGTTCAGATTAGCTCCTCCTCATTTCAGATTGGCTTCACGGCTTAACATGAAAGACAGCTTCAAAGGGCAGAAGCACTTGACTGCAAAGTCCCCCCCAGCTAGCAGAAACTTATCGGCTCCCTTATCCATCCTGTCAACCACTTGAGCAAGCCCATCAGCAACGTCAAGTGGCCTGTCAAAAGCCAAGGTCACAGAAGCAAGTGGGAATAAAGCTGTAGAGTACCATCAGAGAGACATAGCACAAAGGTGCTCCTTCAGGTCAGCCCCTGGCCCACAGAGCCCCAGTGAGGGCTCTGTTGTGCTGGCTCCCAACTGCATGGCAGGTCAGGACACATCTGTGCCTACTTCATCTACATTTGTCATTCTTTGTCCTTCTGTTTCTCTTTATAATCAGCCTATTCTTTTCCTTGGTCCCTTTCTTGTCCACCAGTTTCACTTTTTGTTTTTACTGGCCAATTTTGGTTTTCATAGGTACTTGTGAGAATGCTTTTGTTTGTGTCCTTTGTTTTTTAAATTGGGTCCCTGTCCAGGGAAACCTATGGAAGTGCCAGACAGAAGAGAGAGATGAGCCATTAACAGGGGTGCAGACAGCACTTTCTTCTGTAGTTACTATACAACCCACAGGGCAAAAGATGCTGACAAAGTTAGGCGAGGACTACCCTTTCGAGTCACTAACAAAGCAGATTGATTTAAACTCATTTTAGCAAGTTTCTTCATACACTTCTTACCAGGCTCCCCTGGAAAATAAGGCATGCTGGGCTTGACCTTGTATCATGAAGTTAGTTAAAAACCAGTTGCACTATTTTCTTTGCCATGAAAAGATAACAATAATCATCATTATAATCTTTTTGGACTGCAAGATTGGCCAAATCAAAAAAGGGTCCAAAAACCTGATCAATTATACTAATTTTTCTTACAAATAGCATCTGTCATTTTTAATGACCAAAACTGAGTGTTGATATCTAATGCTCTTTTTGTGATTTATTCTTTTTTACTTTTGGCAACAGAAGTACATTTCTACTTTCCCTTAGTGGTAGAAATTTTCTAACCAAAGTTAAATTAAAAGTCTTCACTCTGACACATTCTGCTAAAAAGAAGATATCTTTGCCACAGGTTATGTTCTTTCCATTAATACCTCTGCTACTATTTTTGTGAAGTAACTCAGATATCTTTTCAAACTGTACAAACGCACTTTAACTTAAGTTCTGAGTTCAATCTGGGTTGAAAATTCCTTGTAAAGAAGGGGGGTGTGGGGGGTGTCCACAGTAAATGAAAAGGGTTAAATCAGTAACAAAACTTTTTCTGAAGTCTATTAAATCTCTGTACTTAAAAAGTACTCCTGTGTTTCTGCTGCTTTTGTGCATCTCCTACATGTAAGAAAATTAAAAAATATTGCAAATCATGGAAAGATCTCTTTCAAAACCACAGACCTCAGCTGCAAGATTGGGAGGGGTGGCAGAGTTCAACTTGATAAACTTAGTAGATAACAGCTTAATTTTCATTTGTAAAGTAATTCATTTATCTTCCTCCCATACCCCCAGAGGAAACATTTCAGTGCTGTTTTTATTTTAATTTAAGTCAAAATACTAATTTTTGCTTTAACTGCATGGTATCTGCACAGGGAGGTCACACTAATTGAGCAAGCAATTTCTTGTGCAATGAGCCTAATACAGTGTTGATCCCACTTCATTCCTATTGATTTCTGTAGAAGCTGGGCCAGATCCTGCAACTACAAATATTTATAGTTTGAAATAGCACTTCAATCCCATTGTCAGGTAACTTTTTGACCATAATGTACCAGGAAGGGGCAGGGGAAGGAACGGAACCAAACCCAAGCCCATGACTCACCTCAAAATTTTAAACTGATATAGAACAGATAGCATTGATTACAAATTTACCTTTTTAATGAATGCCACAGAGAATGTATCCCACGATACAATCCCATGATCCATCAGCTCAACAAATGCAGTCAGTGTAAAGGACAACATATCTCCAAAGCTGCAAGAGACAGGAGTCATGACAACATTTACCAGTAATGCAGCAGGGCAATGACCAAGGGAACAAAGCAGCAGGAAGCTTTTAGAAAGGCAGGAAAATTAAGCCAGTTATGGATTAAGAGGTAGCAGAAGAGCAAGAGAGGCCGTGCAACAGACAGTCTCTAAAACATTTTAGCATGGACATCAGGAACAGTCACCTGGAAGAAACCAATTTTGTAAGAGAAGTAGTCACCCCCAAGAGCACACCACATGCAATGCTCAAGGAAATCAGATAGCCCAAATTAAGCTTCGCTTATTTAGATCTAGCAGAAGAAAAGACGACCTTTTTTCTTAGCAACTTATGGAAGTGCTCCTGATTGAAGGTCATACAGAAGTGCCACGTTTTGGTACCTCTGCACTAAGCAGATTGACAGAAAGTCAGTGGATTGTTTGTTCCTTCTCTTACAAGGAAGCAAATATATTTTTAAAATGCACCAGAAGAGATTATATATTGAGCAGGAATTTCTTGATAGTTAATGCCTCAGTTCCTTTCTTTGAACCTGAAGATGCATCTCCTCTTGTTTACCTATGGGCAACCATGTCAAGCAAATTGGAGAATTCCCATAGTTTATCCAAGCATGCAGCTCAAATTATTTAGGGTTTGCAGGCCACTACACTGCATTTTACACCTGTAAATTTACACCTGTAAATTTGAGATTCAATGCATCTTTGTACGAACTCAGCTAAATTCAAAACGTGTTTAAACTCAACATAAATAAAATTTTCTAACCTGACTAGTTGCACAGGAATTTTCCGTGTTAAAAAACACCTTTTAAAGATTAGCTTCATTTCTATATATAGTCAGGGCACTGAACAGTCAGCAGCCATAACGATTTCAATGAAGCCGTTCAATGAAGTAACTGCTCAATACAAGCAGCAGTGCACAGAGCCCAAAATGAAGCTGCGTAATTACCTTTCAGGGCATGCCAAACCGCCTGCAAGGTACTCGGCCACTAAGCCATTAACAAGCATAAGCATATAATCAATCTAAACAGCATGAATAGTCCCAGTGATTTTAATGCAACAGCTTACCTAATAAAAAGATAAAAGTAAAAAACCTCTGTCAGATTGGAACTGTAATGCTCAGTATGTTGAAAACCTGAGTCCAATACTATACCCATAGTTAAGCAATGTAATCAGTAACCCTTACTCTGTGATCTGCTCTCCTACTAACCTGCACCAGCCCAACACAAGGAAGTGAGCATCCACTCAGCTGGAAGACAGTTACAGCAGTACAGAGAGGCAGAAAATTGTTTTCAATGTAGCAATTCCAAGAGCCAGTTTATTGGAGTTGATACAATCTGCCAATTAGGGATTCCTGATGGTGAGATGCAGCCCTTAGTGGCCCCTTCATTTAAGAAAGGAGCTCTTGTTCATCAAAACTCCACAGATGCCCTCTATTAAAAATAAATTTGCCATTCTTGACATTTTAGTAGTAAAACCAAACAAAAACCCCAAAACACACCTTTCTCTTCCACAGTAAGGAAGGGTATCCACAGTGGCTTTGATTATTTATGACAAAATGAAAAAATTACATTAAAGAGCAAACAAGAAAAGTACAGTGTCTTTAAAAGAATGGACCGTAATTATGCAAGAAATATTTTGTTCAGGGAATACATGAGCTGGAAGCTTTGCATTTTGTTTGGGGGGTAGGGGCATTGCTTTTGTTTACTTGTATTTTAATACTGAAAATCTTTTAAGAATTAAATTAGACGTAAAATGTCATCATTAGGCATTCCAAATAACCAAGGATTTCATAACAGGACAACAATAAGACTCTGCAGGAAATTTAATCAGCTCCAGTCCTGTCATCTTCCCAATCCATTCTTTTTGCATAAAATGGTTATTTATAAAGCCACAAATAAAAGAGCACCCTAAGAAAGGCTTCCTTCAAAAAGCTTGTACCAAATTCTCATGCATCTTCATGACAGAATACTTCCACAAATATATGCAATTCTGGTATTTTAAGATGCTAGACTAAATTAGGCTCAAATTAAACAAAAACAAAACCCAAACAACAAAAAATACGATAGACCATATAGATTGAAAAATAGATTACAATACCTCTCCCCGCATTAAACTAAGCACATAATCTCTCTCCCATATATTTTCTTATATATTGTTTAAAAATTTAGTTAATTAACCTGTATTTAGTACATATATACTCTTCTATAAACTAATTGTACATGAAAGCTAATCCCCATTAACAATGGATATGGTTTAGAAGGATTACTTAAACTGTATTAAACCTGTATATGGACATTCACCTTTAGAACAGCAGTGGCTGCAATGTAAAGGAATTAAATTAACCTGAATTCAACAGTCTCATTTACTCTTCTCACCAAAGCTACTGAATAATCCTGCCAATTAATCCAGCCTTCTCCACAGCTTTGGAGGGGAAACTAGGTTAATGAAGCTGAAAATACTGGTATTAATGTATAAACCTGGTTTTAGTAGATGTGACAATGATACAACCATTTGTGATCAAGAAAGCGAAAATATTTTTGCACTTAAAATGATCAGACACCTCACCAGGTGTCACTCCAGTGACACTGCTTCCAATATTTAATGAGTGAAGAGGTACAACACTGGGACTAATCAAGCAGCAAGAAATACTCCAACTCTATATATTATGCAGCATCACACAGATGTAGTATGTACTTTAAAAATACACATATGTACCTACACACACGTGTCTAAGTGGCATCGCAAAAGTCAAGAGCCAGGCTTAAAGGATAAGCATTTGGAACAGCACAGCTAGAGATGAAAGCAATCTCCAGGGTAACTACAGCAAGATAAGGATTAAAGTATCTGGAGGGGGAAGGGAGTGTTGTTGATTCATAGTTATGTGTTTAAACACAAGCAGATAGGTAGAAATAGGCTTCCAAGCAATTCACTTCAAGACACATGCACAGACACACTCATACTATTAAGACTGGCAGATAGAATAGACACTAGAAATTTCAAGGGAATCAAAGCTTGTTCATAAAAGTAGTAATCTGAGAAAATAGATGGTAGGAGCTGTTTAACTCAGAATCTCAGTGACTGTTTTAGTCATACAAAAAGTCTGAAATATAATGGGGCCTCTTTGCCTCTTTCTTCATAAAATCTTTTTACACTAATCCACAGCATCAGGCACAACAGTTCTGTAAATATCTAACCCTTGCTGCTCTGGCAAAATGACCTCATAGTTTGAAGGTGCTTTTTAATGTGTGTCATTGCAGCAAAAAGGGAAAAATGATCTGAAAGATGCACTGTGTAATTGCAATTTCATCTCTCGCTAACACTGACATTTTAATGATCTATGCTCTTAGGCAAGCTACTTGTAAAATCCCTCCTGAACACTGTTCAGGGCTCTGGCTCTTAGGCAGGGGCACCTTACACTGGGACAGCTGATGAAGTTTCCCCACTCTCTGCTGACTCCCCTTTACTAACCACCGTTGTAAGGATGGGTGAGCTGGTTTGCTCTTGGCAAAAGCCTCTTAAGCAGCAGAAAGCTGTGATCTGCAATGCCATCAGGTGTCCCAGCGTGAGCCGTTCCAGTGTGGACGGATGACCATGCTCTGATCCACAGTGCCTCAACCTCTCTGACAAACCTGACTGAAAAGTAAGTCAACGTTCACATTTCACATCTCTAGGGTAATATCAGGTCAAAGCCTGTTAATTTACATTCCTAAAATTTTCCTGCATGATTACTTTAAGAAATGATGAAAAAAACCCAAGCTTCCACGTGTTTTGGTATCATATTTTTCTTTCCTAAAAATAAAAATTACAGGAATGTGCATGTGACCCTGACTACCACACCTGTCTCTCACCTGCCTTCCTAGTTATCACTTCTACATGCTAAACCATCTTTTTATTATGTGTGCTAAGTAATCCTCAGATGTATATTCAGAACTGATATTTTGAAAGATGCCTAAAGCAATTTGGATTTCTTATCAAAATATATCAATAAATAAAATAAATTTGAGCACCCAAATCCCGTAGATGTTTTTTGGTTTTTTTTTTTTTGGGGGGGGGGGAGAAAAAAGAAAATCTCAATGCATCTTTAACACATGTACCAAGATGAACATTTTATTGCTGTTGTAGAGGGAATAATACTCAGCTGTTCAAATGATTCTTTACATTGAGTTAATTAGCCAGGCTCTGCTGTCATCAGGTAATAAAATAATAATAATAAAAAAAAATCAAAACCAATCCATACCAATATAAGTTTTTATAAAGCTAGGTGGACTGTCGCATGTTTTATATGACACAAGTTGCATAGAAGAACCTGGAAATAAACTGTTGTTTGTCTGTCACAACCAGGACACAGCCATCAGCCCATTAGGACTGGAAGCCAGAGACAGTACATCTTTACACAAACCATTTTTCATGGGCTAAACAGAACCAAAGCTGATCTCTAATCGTGAAGAGGGAAGACAGCAAACAAACAATTTTAACTGGGCAGGAGGCAACTAGAGAGTAGCAGCTGCCTACTTCCACATACAGGAGTTAAGGAATCGGTTAACTTTTAAGTCCCTTATCATTCAGCAACTGTGCTCACAGCCCAATACTGGGCAGCTGAAAGGCTTGACATCATTGAGGTCAACATCAAAGAGTAAGAACAGCTTTTTAAGTTAGAGTTGTCAAGAATAAATGGCCATGAATAAATTTAAACAGGGGAGCAGCGTATATCTAATCATCAGAGGACAAGAGCTGTGGAAAAGCCATGGGGGCAAGAACCTAACTAAATCTAAAAGGAAGACTGATGATGCAGCAGGATGCTTTGCAAGCACAGTGTGAACAAGTACCTTTTTTTATTGCTACGGCTCTTCTTCATTGCTTCTACACTGCCTTGTTTCTTCAAGTAACCTTTCCAAGGGCAAAGCTAAGCCACCATCAAATTAAACTAGGAGCAATTCACACCTACGTGGTACTTACTCAGTACAGCTGAAAATGACTGAACAACCTGCGGGGTAGCTGCCCCTGTTTTTCTAGGTGATTACAGAAAATGCACTTAACTGCCACACTGCAATTGGCAGAGAATTTTTTGTTGTGTTTTTTTTTTTTTGTTTTGTTTTGTAATGTGCCAAGTACCACTGAAATATTTCTTTGTGGTACAGTTTAACTGCATTCATTAAAACGGATCAGCCCTACTAATCTTAAACCACTTGCATTCCAAAAACCTGAAATAGCTTTGTACCACTGGTATCAGGGCTTCTCTAAGCTTGCAAATTAGCTCTGATTAAAGAAAGCAAGCTGCAAATTTAAACAGAACTGTAACTATTCTTGAACAAATCCAGGTGTAGATACTCTTATTATGGAGTATGACTAAATCTACTCTCAGGTACATTAAACATTTGTCTGCATGGGAAACTAGCCCAGAGGAACTATTACACTCTGGTTCTTCATAAAGATGTGATTAGAATTGCCTTTTCTCTTATTCCCCATCTTTTAAATTTCTGGGTTTGCTCATTTCATGGTAATTGCCTTAAAAGGACCAGTTTTTCTTAAAAGACCAGGAATAACTGCACCGGAAAAACATCACTGCCCAATCAGCATGGTTTGACTATAATTCAGTAATGCAATGCAAAGTTCAATTAATAGAGATGTTTCATGGGAATAATTTCTTTTTTAAAATCCAAGTATTAGCCAACATGGGATAATAAAATGGGAACCCCTAAAACTGAAAAGACAGACAAAAAGAAACTCAGTATTTTAGAAGAACCTCCTTCAATGGAGAAAGCTATTAAACAAGGCCCCTCTGTGAAAATCAGGTTTTAATTAAGTCAGGCTATCACATGCAAGCTACCAGAGATAAAATGAAATACTGGCACTTCATGAAATATGTCATCCTGTAAATCAAAAGTATTTTTTTTTAATTAGCATTTGGTTTCTTTAAGTTTATTTACTCAAGATGACAGCAGGTGGAGGCTGCAAAGTTTGAAAGTTTAGTTTAGGTCATTATATCAAGCTCTGTGGGGTTTTTTATAGTTCTTGTTTCATTGGGCCTTTTCCCATTAATATATGGGTAAAAAATAGTCAGGATGTTCAGCAACTACACACACAGAGCACTAGTGTATACACTTTACCTTCAAAATGCCAGCTTCCAGAACTATTGGCTTTGTGTCCTGACCAATGGCTCTGGTATCTTTTTTGGTACAAGTCCTAAATTAAAAAACTTGTGTTATTTTATTTGTATCATTTCATGTACTACTGATGGAAATAAAAATCTTAAACTGTGTGTCCCCATGTAAACTAAGGTTTCTACTGGCAGGATTAACTTCCAAAATTAGAATAAACTTCAGGCACACACTTTCTTTACTATTGTATCCACTGATGTGCTATATTTACACTAATCAGTAAGAATTCTCTTAAAGTGGGTAACGCCTTGTTCCCAGAAATAAACTAAACTGTGTAAAATAAAAAAAAAAATTAATTCAGATGATCAGTATGATCAGGTTCAAAAACCAGGGTGCCATGCAACTATAAGTCAGTGGTTTAGTACTGTCTTGAAGACAATCACATAATTTAATGTATAGAAGCCTATAGGATAACAGAATCTAGGAGCAAAGAGATGCTGAAGGAGTGTAACTATTCTTCCACAAAGAACTATTTTCACTGAAGAAAAACCCACCATCTAAATGCACAGGAGGTACCTTGTTTTGGCAGGTGTGATGCTGCCAAGAATTCTGAAAGCCTCATGCCATTTTCATCATTTTCCTCAGAATGTAAACTTTGCTGTTATGAAACAAGTTACTTTGTATTAGGTTAGGAAAGCGAATGTAGAGGAAGGATTTAAGTTTCCTGCCAAATCTATGCTTACTGTCTAATTTATTTTTTAGGCAATGATTTACAAATGAGTGTTTCAGAACTTGGTTTACAGCAGCTTTGTGAAAGTATGATTTAGTCTGGATTCAGAAGGGGAGCTGCACTTCCTGCATGATAAACTACATCAAGCTCTCAGAGTGACAGAATAATTGATTAATTATTCTTTTGCTTCCTTGGGGTTTAGCTATACTTGACACGTCAAATTTGCAAGCCAATCAAGATAACAGAGTATCTCTTGGAGTCTAAATTTATCAAAGCCTACAAAAGCTTGCGCTTAACTTGAAGCACATAGAAGTGTTCCATTCAAAATCACCAGGGAAATAAGCGTGCTTCTGAACTTCCTGATGTGAGGCCCTTTACTATACCGTGGTTTTCCTTTATGTATACTTCTGCAACAATTAGCATTACCTGGGACCAGCAAATAATAGGAATTCAAACTGACACAATGACTCTTACTTTCATCTCTCTAACATCAATGATTAAAATTGCCTACTATCAATCACGTAAGCCAGACAAATTTAAGAGGGGAATTGGGGAAGGTGGGGAAATTATTCGTTTGCTCAAATTAAAAAATAAAGCAAAACAAAAGCCTTACTTCAGAAACAGTAGAAGCCCCTGCAGAAGTTACAGAAATGAAGCACTCATTCCACAAGCAAAGCAAAAAAAGTCTTCATCAGAAAATTTTAACAGGCATCAAAGAGCAGAAAACAGAGAAGGTCAAAGACTTGCTGAATGAATATGCACAGTTGTATTTACGTATAAAGATTAGCACAAGGGCCTGAACGCAGTCATGCAAAAGAAGAGGTAGTGGGCAAGGTAATGATCTAATCAGGTTCTTACCAGGGCTTCATTATCTTCTGCAATTTCTGATATCGTCTGCAAAATTAAAACTTGCACGTGAGGAGACACACTTTAAACATCTGTACTCTATTTACCTATGCATACACACACATATACTTGATTCTTAAAATTTAAAGAGACACACACAGTAAGAGGCAGTTAATTGCTAACAATTTGCTGTGAATAGAAACAGTTCAGTAAACTCAAAATTAATTTCAAATATTTGTTCAGAATACTTCTGTTAACTTCTGTTAGGAAAAAAAGCAGAAGAGGAAAGACAGTTGACAGGGGAAATATATCAGATTTCTCTAAAACCTGTTTCTCTTCACCATTAAAGTGTATCTAGGCATCCTAAATTAGTTAAGTATTTGTGTAAAAGAAGTCTTTGGTACAAAACAATAAAGGTTTACATATTAAGCATTTTCTGTCTGTTGCTGTGATGTGTAGTCTGTTGCCTAAAAACGTCTTTTAATTACTTCCTGTCTCCATCACTAATACTGATGTCAGAGTTGTCAGCATGGTTGAAAATTGTTGTGTAGTTAGGACCTCACGGGGCAAGTTTTCTGTTGATTTTAAAGGAAGGCAAAGAATTTACCCTGGGTGTTTTAACCACAGAGTTGCATTTACTCAACACTAGCTCCATGACACATAAAAGCAGTGCAGCAGTCTTATTCCAACAGAATGTGTAGGCTCAGCTGTAGCTCTTTTGCTTTTAAAATTCACACACCAATGGACACGCCTAGACCCCGGATGCTGAATCAATCCACTTGAAGATGACAATGACCTGCTTAAGAATGTTACTTATTGATTCGGTTTCTAAGAGGCCAAGCTACACACCCAACCTTCAGTGTGATGCTCTTGCTTTCCTAGTAACTTTCAAAACACTTGGTTCCTAGTTGCAGCAAGAGGTTTAAGGTAGCCCACCAGTTGTTTGGGTTTATATTTTTTCCTGGTTTTCCCCCTAGTTATACACTGTTATGTCTAATCGGTGAACCAGAAGATCTGGCATCACGTTACTACATTCAGGAAACTGGAAGCCAAATATTAAGGGGAAAGGGGGATAATAAGTGCATTTGAAAGCTGTAGCCACTGATCACAATTTGCAAATCATCCTTCTGCTAATAACTGGCTTCAGAACTGCTGATTATGCTACTAAACAAGCTGAAGAAAGAGTATCAATGGTAAAAATGGCATCCAAGATAAATAACTTCTTTTTAAAACACCACTTAAACAGGGGAGGAAAAAAGGGAAGGAAAAAATAAATATCCATTTCTGCTTAACCCCTTCTTGTGTCTCCTAAAAGTATTTCACAATTTTATTTCAGAGAGTTGGCTGCAGCTCCATACTGGGCAAACTACTGTTCAAAAGGAGAACAAACAGGTCCCTCCTTCCTCCCTCTCACCTTCTCCCCAGGTTCTCCCCTTTGCACTTGCTGCCATGCTGTTCAGCCCACAACAGCTCTAGGACTCAAGGCTCTCCAGCTGCTGATTCAACTCTCCCCCAGAACCTGACTGGATTATTTAATATATTTTTTTCCTTTTGGTACAGCAGTAACTCTTCCAGTCTCGCACTTCCCATTTTCTTGATGCGTAAGTAATGTGCTTTCTACAAAGAATGCATGAGTCTATGTATAGACTCTTTTCTAGAAGGACCAGCCTCAGGGAGGGCAGCTTTTGGACTGGCTTGTGTAACCATGAGGGGAGAAAACAGAGAGTACATCACAGGAATAGCACTTTGAAATCCTTCATTGCTAGCTGTGAGCTGCAATACCCACGTCTGAAGATAATGACTGCACAGTTTACCAGGTACCCAAGCACAGACTGGGCTACAGCCTAGCTTAAATTAGAAAAGTGCCAATATTTTGTTCTTGGATTTTGTGGCTTTGGTTCTTCTATGCTACAACAGCTATCAGTGTAGCCAGTAGTAACGAGCAAACAAAAAGCATCCTGATGATCATACAGCCTTAAAGAGGGGAGAAAATTACCCTCAACATGCTTTTAGGAGCAGAAAAGTTCAAAGCATCTCCCACAGTAGGAATTCCCAGCTTCAGCAGAATGTCATTACTGTGCTTCTGCAAACGGAGTGCTTCCTTGCTGCAGCAGACTCTGCTAAACCTTAACAAGCACAACCACCACCACAAATGGGTTTTGTCATCTCCCAAATGTGCGTGGATCCAAGCAACCTTAGGCAGCAAATGCCAGCAAAACTTCACGGTATCTTTCTGAGCCCAGCTTTTAAAACAGCTGCTTTTCATCCAGGTGCTGTCTTTGGCTAAGCAGCAAGTAAATTTGAAATTGGTGCTGTGTCTGTCTGTCATCAAAGAGAAACAAGCGTGGTATTTGTGAATTGGTAGCACTTCAAAGGGTAGCCTCAGTTTTGCCAGGGATTCTTCACAACACGGTACAATCAGGTGTATTTTCTCCATGACTGAGCCCAGGCATTAAAGAACAAACATCTGAGTCCCAGAACAAAACATTTAGACAGTAACACTCTTAGCATTTACAGAACCCTTCTTCACCTTGAGTTACTGGCAATCAGCTAATTTGAGGTCAGATGATGTGCAATGTAAAAGTAAACATAAATTTAGAATAATATGGAGAAATAATTGAATCATATAGGAATTCTCTGGTGAAGCAATACAAAGAACAAATTTTGATTTGAGAGGAAAGATAACCATCATATTAGACCAAACAATTTCTACTAATTGCTGTTGCTTTGGGAAGTGTGATAAGAGCAGCAATCAATGTAGGATATCAAAAGTTGCAGCAAAGTGGTACAGGATGATTATAGATAGACTTCTACCACTGAACAGGTGGAGTCTGTTATCTAAAGAAGTGCATGCTATTTTCATTCCATCATTGAACCAAAAGCCTAATACAGAAGGACCTGGCATGTGCAGGAGTTCCTCTCATATTCACCCACAGAGCAAGCTAAAGTTACCACCGAAGGAATAGCCGAGCTAGCTCTTCCAGCAAGTCAGAGAGGAAAGGAACAAATACAGTCTGCCACCTCCCATCGGCTTTCCTCTTTCTATATATACGTAACCATTTTTTCTTCTAGAAGGCTGACTCTGTGGTAGCAACCAGACAGTTCTGCAAAACACTTCCAGGGTGAGTTACCGCAAGTATGGTCAAAAATATTGAAAGCCTTACCGATCTAGACACTGTAATTAGATCCATACTTATATTTATTTTTTTATTTTTTTTATGAAACCATCCTTCAGTTGCACTTGCACAGGTGGGAACAAAACTGTGGCCATAACATAAATGTTATGAGAGTAAATTAAATAGTGTTTGTGGGAGTTTCAGATACTACAGTGGTGAAAGACAAAAGGACAGCAATTTTTATACAGGGAGAAGTCTCAAAACAAATGCCAACATAATGCAAAATAAACATTAACAACAAGTTACTTGTTTAGACATTTCGCTACCATAATACGTTCCCTGTTTGCCCTCAAAGGAACCTTGTGATACGTTTCCAGCTGAATCCTAAGGAACAGCCATTCCCTTTGGACTTTCCCAAACCATACCGACTTAGTACTTGCTCACACACTGTAGGTTATATCATGAGCAGCTTCCAGCAGAGACCAGCCTAGCAAGGATCTGACTGGATCAACTCCTATCTGTTCACGTGTAAAACCTGCTGTATGAGAACGAAAGATACCCCCAAATCTAAACCCCTTACCCCAAATCTAAACCCTTACCCCTGTGGGGTAACACACAGTGCACAGTAAGGTGTTGTCTGCACTAGGGAGAACAACTAAAATGTCCCATTGTGGAAGCCAGTGTGGACCCACTGGAGTTCATGATGCCAAGAGCTAAAGCAGTCACACCACTGCAACCAACGTTTCTGACCCGCCAGTGTTTAAACATGTGCAGAGTAGGATAAAAATACCACTGAGGATGAAAAGCTTTGACGTACGGCACCAGAGAGGGCCATTATTAGCAAAGGTGGAAGATGTTCACAAAACCTTCCTCTCCAGAAAAATCGACAGGATTATGGATGAAGGACCTGCTAACCAATTAAATTGTTATTTGGCTACTGCTTTTCAGGCAAACACAAGGATAGCCCACATTCTGGGTAACAGGCAGTGTTATGAGAAATATGAGAAGACAAATACACAGGAGTACATATTTCTGGCTTCTGGCTGTATCAGACATCATATATATGAAGTCTGGGAAACACTCTGGCCAGGAGGTTGTAATAAATTATTTGGATGAAACCTGTAAAATTACTATTAAGTTATGCAGCAGTGCTTCCACTGCTCAGAGCCACAACAGTCCAAGAGACAAAAACATTCTGGGAAGTTGCAGAAGTGGAGTTTTAAGCTCTTCTTATTTTTGCTGGTTCCTCAAATACTTGGCTTTTGCCTGAGTTTAAATTAAAAAAAAAAGTTAGTTTTGTCTAGCTTGGTACTCTAAAGAACATTTGGAAATACAAATCCACTACTGGAATTACTCTTTGCATCACATTTTACTTGTTGCCAAACAAAACCCAATAAAACTGTCTCCTCTTCCCTATTGCTGTCAACAAGGTGTTGGTATCACCACTTAACAGGGTCATTTAAATGCTAATATGCTTAAGCACAACCAAAGTAAGAAAAAAAACCCTGCAAAAAAAAATATTGGGATGACAGGAGTGCAAGGACCAGCAACTTTCCTCTTCCTTCCAAAGGTGTGATGTTTAACGGTTCAATCTTCAGATGAGGCTTTTATCTAAATCATACAGTGTGCACTACGTATATAAAAGGGATATACAAGAAATTGTACTTGTGTGTGCTGAGAGGGAGGATGGAATCCAAGCCTGAAGACTGGTGGAGAAACTAACCCAAAATAGAGCAAGCAGGAGAAAAAATAAAAAAAAGCCACCCCACAAAGAAAGGAAGAAAGTGGAGTAGCTTTTATGGGAACTGCAGCCCTTTGTCATTCTTCTATCATTACCACCTCCACAGTGGTATAACAGGATTACCTGATTTTATTCACTTTTTTGGATTTTTGCCTCAGACAATAGTCACTCTCTCCCAACATTACTGAAGCACTAAGAAATGAAGATTGCATAAAACCCCCATTGGACAAGAATTGATTTTGGCAGCAATGTCAGGTTTGGTAATCTATGCTTCCAGGTGAAGCTTCACAGGAATGGCTGAGCCTGTCTAATAGCCCAGTGCTGTCAAAAATACAAATTATTTCCCTCCCTCCATCAGCTGGCCAGATTAGCAAACTGAATTGGATCACTGAGTCCTCAGAGGAGCATTGGAGCCGACTAAGAGATGAAGCAGGTACTACACACCCAGTAGATGGGAAGGGTGGAAAAGGACTACTTTATACCATGGTAAAGACCTACTAGCTTAGCATTGTTCACATCATCTCCTGAAAATGAATTTCCCATTTACCCAGTGAGTTGTGCTTGCACAGCTGTTTTCTGGGGCAACACTGTGAGCTCAGAGAACTGAATTGGGTTAAGGAATATTGTATTAAAAGTAGCCTTTATTGTCACTTTTAATAATCTACAGTTTTTCAGTCCAGCTTGCTACAAACACTACCAGCATAACTCTTCAGATAAAGCAAGACAGAACAAGCGGCTGTGAGCAAGGGCTGCTTAAGTGTTTTGACAACACTACTGAAATACTCATCAGACTGGGATGGAAAAAACCATTAGCAGGTATGCAAGCAACTGTCCCAAAAAGTGCATCAAAGCTGGAATAACTCCAAACCAATCTGTCTTCCACTGGGCTGGTATACAATATTATCTCTGTAAGACAAGCCAAGAGCTAGAATTTCACTGGACAATACAATTTGTCCTTAAAGCATGCACAATTGCCATCTCTGAGACTTCCAGCTGTACAGCAGCCAACTCTGCAACTGCATGTGTTCATTAAAAGACTCCTCTTAGTCCAGAGTCAAAAACCATAGAAACACACCTTTATTTAGAAGCTTTTATGTACCTTATCTAACTGCATCTATTACCTCCAATAGAAAGATGACAAAATTTAACAACTGTCCCAATTTAAAGTAAGTTTTTCTCTCCGATCTGTGCACCAAGCAATGACAACCCAAAATTAAAACCAGACTGTCTGCAACTATCTCTGAGCAGCATCGACTAGCATGCTCCTGTGCCACAGCTGTACTACAATAAAGCTGCTCAGCACAGCCACATCAATGAAGCAGATCCCTGAAGAACAACTTTCTCAACAGCAGCAGAAACAATTCTGGTTACTGTCAAGACAGCTAGGCTTAGCATTTTTTGGCAAAAACTGTGTGTTATTGCAGCCAAATGACAAGTGACAGATACCATGATAATGCCAATAAAAAAATACTGAAAATTCTGCATAGGCCTTCCTCTTTTTCTTCCCAGTCATGAGATTATTATTATTACTGGTAATGATAAAAATAAATTTAGATTCCTTTTATTAACTCTTTGGTCTTTCAATATTTATGGCTTGTGACTTACGTTTTCCTTTTCTTACTTTATAAGGGATGATGAAGTCTTTCTTTCCTTTTAAGGAAGCTTAAGAATCTGTTACAGTCACACAACTTCTGCTACATCAAGAAAAAAAAAAAAACCACAAACAAACCACCACAGCGTAACCAGTCTTCTGCTACATCAGAAAGACTACCTATACAGCCATATTTTTCTGAAATATTAGTTCTAGGCTAGACTATGGAATACAGCTCTGAATGAGTGAACTATGTTAATTCAGATGTAGTAGCAAGGAGACCCAATCATGTTTTCCAGTTTGGTTCCTGAACACATTTTTCATCAGCCATTATGGTAACTAGGACCTTCTAGCATTGCTCTTTTTCTGTATTATTTTAGGACACTGCACTCTCTGGGTGGGGATCAGAAGCAGCACACTCTTAAGACTTCCCCTTTATATTGTCTGTACATCCAGCCAGATGGACACCATGTTCA
This sequence comes from Falco naumanni, assembly GCF_017639655.2. Taxonomy (NCBI): domain Eukaryota; kingdom Metazoa; phylum Chordata; class Aves; order Falconiformes; family Falconidae; genus Falco; species Falco naumanni. The sequence goes on along the minus strand of NC_054057.1, from coordinate 18,615,321 downwards.
GCTCCCCTTAACCAGGCATGAACTGGGCTTCAGTCAACAAATTAGCATTAGAAGTGCTATGGAAATTTCTTTCTGAAAAGTCTCTGGAAATGAAAACAACTGCGTGTGCACACCCACAGCCCTCCTTCATGATACAGATGTCCAGAGTCTGAGAAATGATTGGACATCATGGATAATTATAAAATGGAATCAGCATTTACTTGTTTCTCATGACCTAACTTGCAGTTTCTGCTGTAATTTATAGGTCAACCAAACCATAAAAATAAACAGAAACCCACTTTTTTTTTCCTTTTCTTTTTTCCTTCAGTTAATGAGAGACTCCTAGCACGCTCTAGAAGAAAGAATGAGTCTGAAGGAAAAACAAAGATAAGCCATCTCAATCAACAGGACCAAGACACATGTGGACAGTTTCTAAGACATGTTGCATCTCTGCTGATATAAATATATTCATATTGACCAGATGTACTCTCTGCTTCAGTACAGACCCCTGCACCCTACAATCTGACTACCACCAACCCCTATGGCTTTGTCCCAGCCCACACCATGTCTGCAGTTCATTTGCTCTAAGCAGCAGGCATTCAAGGAGATTTGGCACAAATTATAGTAACTACACATAGTATTAAAAACACTTTTGAAAATATACACAAAATAAAACAACCCCCACATCTCAACTTCTTATTTTTTACACTATATTAACAGCAAGAACCTGAAAAGGCTATTCTCTAATGCATTCTAATTTTCTTCAATATTCAGGAACATAGCATATGGGAAAATAACCAGGAAACATTGCTAGTTGTTGTGAACTTTTATTATTACTACTTCTTTTCATCACCAGCAAAATGAAGCAGACTTAACTAGAGACCCAGGAATTTACATCCTCTTACTTTGGTCACTGTACTTTTATAGCCATTAGCTTCACTGAAATAATGAGTAAGTAGCACAATAAATAAAGCTAACTATAAATAAAGCATAGGCCTCTTCCTCAGTGAAAGTTATATAAAAAGCTGGAGTCCTGCTTTCCAGAGGCTGCCCACTAAAACTTAATTACACACTCAAATTGTAATTTAAGAGCTGCCCCTAACATGAGTTCCACGTGCAAAGGAAACCTCAGAGCAACCTTACACTGAATATGATGGTACTTTTAATAAGCACTGTCTGCCCCTTTGGGGAAAATAAATAATAATTTTAAAAAAGAGAATAAAGTTTGAATTAACAAAATTCATCGATTTCTAGCACAGCTGCAGCACACCGTGAACAGAGGCACTACTCAGCCTGGGCTTACTGATTCAGGGCTGTCCTCAGCTGCATTAACCCACAGGCAGAGCAGCAGCAGCAGCCCCCCAGTGGGGTATGTCCCATCCCCTCTGACTCCCTCAGTCTTAGTGCCAGTCTCCGGCTTGCAACACGAGAGCAGAGACAGCCACTCACACACAACTGCTCTCTGGTTGTGGCTCAATGACGCACCTAAGGCAAATGTAACGGTCTAGTGTCACAAAGAAGGGCCTTTTCTGCACCCACTCATGCCCACTTCCTCTCTTACTTCTTCAAGCACCAAGCTAGGCAGAAAACTAACTCTGCAAACCAGAAGTGGGTACTCTGCGACCAAGTTAAAAAGCTGGATTGGCTTTGTGAAGCATCCAGGCACCAGAGCCAGTCTAGGAAGCAAGCAGGACTGGGCTGGAGAGCAGGTGTTAACATAAAAGGAACGGGAGAAGAGGGCAGGCAGCTGGACCGTCTCTTTGCAGCACCAAGCCATTAGGGTTCTCTCAGCTATATGAGTCATAGCCTCATACAAGCAAGGCTGGCTCAACAGCAGTAACTCAAAGGTGGGTAAGGTAAATTCCACAGTGAAGATATACCTTAAAGGTATCTTTATAAAATATATTGCCTTCTATAACTTGGCCATCAAGGAAGTTTCTACCCTTCCCTGAAATTTCTCACCGCTCATTCCTCCTCTAATAGGGCCCCCTCCCCCCCCCCCCCCTTTTTAAATGCTAATCTAATTGTTTAGGTAGGTCAACCTATGGACACTGAAATGATCAGTTAAAAATATCATTGAGGAAAAAAAAAGCAGCAGGTACTGGGGCACAGAAAAGGAGGGAAAAGAGCTTTGTGGTTTGAACCATTTCAGTGACCTAGTCAGCAGCACAACCCAGAAGGTCATGCTGCTGAAAGCGCAAAGCCCGGGGTGGCAGCTGATAGTAAAGGCAGCCTTCAGCTTGCTTTGCCTTTTCAGCAAGCATCTTATGGGACTTCTTATTAACGGTACTGCAGAGAGTCCAAGCGAAAACAGGCATAGAGAACATAAAAGGACAACTAACTGTCTCCAGCTGCTTGTCCTTGACAGCCTAGAGCACTCAAATGTCTGACTGTCCTTGTCCCAATCTCTCCTCCATATATTACCCTCCTTCACCTTCCACACACACCTTATTTGTTCACAGGTCATTTTAGAAAGCTGTTTTGTTGTAATAATAAAGTCAAAAAAAAAAAAGAAAAAAATGCTTCTTCTGAGAAAGCAGTTTGTCCTTTGACTTAGTGTGCTGGAGTAACCATGAGTGACAGACCCTGAGTTGGATGAGTGACAGACCGTGAGTTGGGACAACAGGTTCAACAGCTTAAAGTCAGTCAAGAAAGGAAAGCAGCAGCATCAAGGCGGACTTAGGCTGCTGAATCTGTGTATATTAGGATTTGCTCCTTTCATTAAATCTCAGGTTCTGTTAGATATGCACTTATCAGCCAGTGATGCACAGTATGAACACAGAAGGGAATGTACATGATTCTACGCTTCTACAGCATAACATAGATAGATGCCCTTGCTTTACAACTCCCTTTGCAAAACCAGACTGGCAAAAACCTTACCTGCAGACCATCTAGGCTGCTGAACATGAAAAAGACTGCAGCAAATACTGAGAGTTCATCAACACACAAACTGCTGTCTCAGCTTCAGACAGTCTGAGTCTTTCTGTAACGCCCAAACTAAACAGCATTTCTCCCAACAGGCAGAAACACTGATAAATAGATTAGACAGGTAGATCTATCAATGCATCTTTGGTGATAATGTTACACCAGCTAAAAAGAAAACTCTGAAATCCTTCCAAATGCAAATCATTAAAAAAAAAAAAGGGGGTGGGGGGGGTGGGGGTGGTGTGTGTGCGGCATGTCGGCAAGACTGCTCAGATGTCCAGTCTACAAGCCCGCTGTGTGGTTTGAAAACTTATACTCTCAGCCAGGAATTACTACTAGGGTGTAATTTGTTGAGCAGTTCTTTCAACAGTGGTGCTGGCTTAAGCAGTTTCCCTCCCAAATAGTTATTTTTAATCCAGACCAGTCTGCTACAGCTTGGCCAATCCCACAGCTACAAAACAGTAGTACAAACACATCTGATGGGTGACAAGGGCACTTGCTTTAGCCTTGATGCTGCTAAATGAAATGCTAATAAAAAACCGTGAATGTTCCATGTCTGTTTCAATAGCAAATGAAATGCTTTAGTCTTAAATACCTTCCATAGTGGAATAATGTTAAACCATTTAACTTAAATTCATGATAAAAAAAACTAGAGGCAGTGACTTGTAATTTGCTTATGTTCTAACCTTCATAGGCACATGTAAGCCTGCCCATTCAGTATACTTTTTAATTAGCACAGTAACTGTGTGCACATGTTTATATCAACTTAAACCTTTGTTTTTCAATTTACTTTGGTCTCTAAACAACAAATATTATATGAATATACAAGTTGACAAATTTGGTAACTCAAAGCATTTTTTGTTTTTTGTTTGGGTTTCTTTTTTTTTTGAAGTGGCATAATATGTGCCACAGACCACATCACTGCAAAAAAATAAAGACCATAACCTCAAAACACTGGAGATGAAACCATCAGCTATTAGAAATCCAGTATTTAGCCAGAGTTAGGCAGTAGGGATTCAAAGTCCTATAAACCATCGACCACACAACAGGCAGGGATTAGCGAGAGTGCGCTTTTACATTTCCCAATCTAAGGACTACTGGATTCTAAAAAGTACTTAACTTTTCTGTGGAAAACCCCCAGTATATCTTGTATGGGACCATCAGAGATGATTTGTGATCCATTTCAAAGCTTTCCCTTTACCCAGTAACACTGTTTACTTTCTTGAATCCAAGGGAACACAAGCACATTTGTGAAGGAATTTGGGTTGATTTCAGCAATTTACTTCTTAAGTCTGGTCCACAAGACTGAACACCCCCACTGAATAAGAAAACTACTTTCAGAGCATTTTTTTTCTCTCCGAGAAGGGTATGGGTATTGTTGATTTCTTCATGTGCAGTAGAGGTTGACACTGACTGCAAAGCACTAAATTTTTTACTTGAAAGCAAAAGCCTACTTGAAACAGTGACTGTTAGAACATAACTTAATGGTGCAACAATCCTTTTCAGTAGTACCCTCCACATTAAGCCAATAGACACTTACTCAGGACTACGGTCTTGAATTTCACCCACGGTGAAAATTGGTGGGATGTTTTGGTAAAGAATGAATGTATTTTCAGAGGTCAGCTTTCAATTTCATGTCAAAAAGCCACTATCATTTGAAAAAACCCAGCCAGAAGCAAAACATGTTCTCAGTAACATGAAATTTAAACCACAGTTTTCAGATCACATCTTTTAAATATGAGCCTTTAAATATACTATCAATGATTTATCTAAATTCCAACGGGTACAGAAGAAACTACGATTTCCCCAAAACTTCATGGAACAGAGGGTACTTGTGACTGCCTACTTTGCTCAGCCACAATCCCTACCAGCCCACTGTTAGGGGAAATTAAAAAAATATTCTCATTGATAATAGATATACTATCCTAGCAGCCCAGAAACTCTTCAGATGTTTTATTTTATATAATCTTAAAAGCTGTATACAGAAATACTTTACTTCAGGCACTCAGAAATTGAGCATGAAAGCACCCCACATACAGGAGGAACATCAGAGTTTAAGCAGAATACTTACTCTGTGCCACTTTCAACCATTTGTGTTAGGAGGGAAATACCATCTAGGTTTATAAATTCTTGAGCAAATGTAACATCCCGTGAGTAGTTGGCTAAGTCTTTCAGTGCTTCTAACTTTGCATCCATACTAGAAGACTGGATCCTCTCATGGAGCTGCTGTGCATTTTGAGCCTAACAGAGAAACAGAACATACAAAACAAAAACAACAAAAAAGCTTTTGTTACAACGGCAATAATTAACAAAACGTTAGCACAAGCAGGAACAATGTCCATGTTTAATATTAGTGATACTTAACACTTGCATGCTCAGAAATGATTAAGTAGCTCACATACTAGCTAATTTTCCAAAAGTATATTACTCATGTATTACTCCATTATTATCTATAATTATTTGGATTGTTACAGAATCATTCACTGAGCAATGGATAGTTATCCCACTGTCTCAGGCAAAATGTAAGCATTACAAAAGACAGCTTTTGGCTTAAAGAGCTTATGTGTCACATCAATAAAAGTAGAAATGAAAATAAAACAAACTGCATCAGACAATCTCAGTATAATAACGGCAGCACTTTTTTCCTGTCAGCGCTTACTCATTTACGCAGTTCTCACGACCTTTAACAACAATGACTATATACTGTCCTAATCAGGTTATATCAGTAGAGACCAACTTCAGCCCTTCTGCTCCTTCCTCTCCCTCTTCCTTTTGTTCACAATCAATTCAAAAACTCACATGCCATCTTACAAGAAGCATAGGAATAATTATGACCCACAAAATACTATGATATCACTCATACATCTTTATGCAAGTTCAATATGTGTGTGGACGTATCGCCTATTCTGCCCATTAATGTTTGAAATACAGGATGCAGGGACAGAGGCACCTCAGCAGGTTTGCCGGTGATACAGACCGGGAGCAGCGGCTGCTGCCCCAGGGGCTGCGCTGCCGTTCAGCGAGGCCTGGGCAGGCCGGAGAGCTGGGCAGAGGGACCTCATGGAGCCCAACAGAGGCCCGTGTCGGGTCCTGCGCCAGGGAGGAACAAGCCCCGCACCAGCACGGGCTGGGGCTGACCCGCTGGGGGGCAGCTCTGCGGGGAAGGGCCCGGGGGGGGCGGGGGGCGGCAAGTTGCCCGTGGGCCAGCAGTGTGCCCTGTGGCCAGGAAGGCGGGTGGGACCCTGGGGTGCCTCAGGAGGAGCGTGGCCAGCAGGGCGAGGGAGGGGATCCTGCCCCTCTGCTCGGCCCTGGTGAGGCACGTCTGGGGTGCTGGGCCCAGTGCTGGGCTCCCCAGCCTGAGAGAGACGGGGAACCGCTGGGGAGGGCCCAGCGGAGGCTACGAAGAGATGAGGGGCTGGAGCATCTCCCCTGTGAGGAAAGGCTGAGGGAGCTGGGGCTGTTCAGCCCGGGGAAGGGAAGGCTGGGAGCGGGTCTTATCGGTGTCTGCAAATGTCCTAAGGGCGGGTGCCAGGGGGATCCAGCTGGGCTCTTTTCATCTGAGTATGAGGAAAAACTTCTTTACTTTGATGGTGACCGAGCCCTGGCACAGGCTGCCCAGAGAGGCCGTGGGGTCTTCTTCTCTGGAGACATCCAAAACCCGCCTGGACGTGACTCTGCAACCTGCTCTGGGAGAACCTGCCTTAGCAGGGCTTGGACTAGATGGTCTCCAGAGGCCCCTTCCAACCCCAACCATTTTGTGGTAAGAAGCTAAAGGGATATTTAAACAATGCATATTGCATTGTCTCTCTTGCCATACGAGTACTTTAAAATACATGTCACGTTTTCAATTTGATGCATTCGCTTACCTGAACACAATACCCAAAAGCTTTAGTTAATAACTAGATAGCCAGTACTTTTCTCTAGAAAAATAATCTTCCTCACTACGTACAGATACTTGCAGAAGTCTATTTCCTAAAATTCACTTCTTACCTGTACCAAATGAAAGGTGAATGAGAGGCTATATGTCATTAGGAAATGAAATTAATGGTAAATTCTGCTAGAGTTATTTTCTCTGAGATTATGCTTATTCTTTCTCAGCTGGAGAAAAAAAAAATAGAAGAAAAGGCTATACTGACAGACAATTCCTTTTCTATTCAAGTAATGAATATACTCTTCACAGAGATGGTCACCTCTGCAGATGAAGATTCTGAGATAGCAGACATTTTCAGTGCAAGTGAATATTTCAACAGGGAACGCAGAAAAATACACCACCATGTTGTTACAGGTACAGCTTCCTATCTACATAACTTTACTTTACTTGCTTCAAAAACATTAATAAATCAAATGTTCCAATATCCTCCAAGATCAGCAAGGTTTGTTACTCCCCATTTTTACAAAGAAAAATTAATGCATGGTCTCAAATCAGCTTTTGGCCAGAACATGTGTGATGAGGAGCATGCATAGGGAGGAAATATCTTCCACTTAGTATGACTGTGGTTAACATCTACAGTTAAGACAGCAGTGAAAAGAAACAGAATATATTTACTCCCGAGATTTTCTATGCCTTAAGTATTGGGCAATGCAGCCACAGCAGTTACATTATCTATAAAAAAGGCAGAATCCTGTCATCCAAAAGGTCTTTCTGCCACCCTAAATTATCTAATCTATCAACAGGATTGAGTTGTAATGAGGAAACAATGGATTATATGGTCTCTCTGTAATGACAATGTCTGTCCAAATGGTACCAAAAGATTATTCTTACAAACTTAAGCAGCTGGTAGGCTAAAGCATTTGCTGATGCCTATGGAAGAAATACGAATAGATCCCACTGACTTCCAGCTTCCAGGATAACCACAAAATAGTTCCTCCAACACTTTCCCTTCATCAGAGCAGGTGAAGGAGGTTTTGCTAAAGTACTCTTGCATAATCAGCTACAAAAATTCAGAACAACCACTATTATTACTTGAACCAGAAGTTCAACAGCCAACTCATACCTCCACAAAACAGTCACCTTCATTGAGGTGTTTCTACTCAAGACTCCCCACTATAACAACTCAGGAAGACTCAAAGATGCAAGGCATCCTCAGAACATTACTCCTTCTCAGAATACATATAACGTCTGAATTCCTGCTCACCTCAGAAAACAAACAGTTCAGAAAATTTTCAATACTGCCATGGCAGCTGCATTCCCGACTTTAGGAACGGTTACTCAAATTTAACCTTAAGCTAATTAAGATCTGCGCCATGCCTTCTTCCACCTGCTGTAGTTCTGGAAAGTTACCACTCCCACTATTTGCCTACTGATGGATACAGTTCTTCCCACTTTCCATGGGTCTTCTGAAAGCTCCTGGACTCAGTGAAAATGAAACAAAGAGGAAAGATGAACAAAACACCTGGTTCAATGTGACCGAGCAGCTCTCCTAAGCTGCTCAGCTAGTAACTGAGTGGCCAGAACAGTGTGACCAAAACAGATGAGGACTGTAACTGCCTGTGTAGCAAAAAAGCAAGCAAGCATGAAAGAAAGAACATGTAAGTAGAGCCAGAAGAACATCCTCCTCTAAATCCCTTCACATCACACCTGGAACAGCTGTGTAAATAAACAATGCCTCATCTTTGTACACATTAACAACAGATTATTAATGGTCAAGTTCACCCTTCTTCTTGAGAAGAGATTCCTGCCCCTACCATAAACACCTGGGGCTGGTGAACTGCTGCTGCCATTCTGGTTAGACTTCCATTACACATGAATCAATACCAAGCATGGAAAGAGCTCACCCCACCTCTCACCAAAACTGAGACCACCAGTACAGGGATGAGCATTAACAGCTCACCCACACGGCAGAATGGCAGCATGAGCAGGACCAATCTCCCAACAGAGGTAAGTTAATCCTCTTTCCTCTGAAGTCAGCAAGAGCTTTGAAATTCACCACACTACAAAATAAAATCTTAGATCAGACACAGCTTGGTCCCCTCTACAGAGCACAAAAATCTATAAAGCAACATCTCTCCAACAGAAAAGTGGTTCAGCCCTGTTTTAAGCACATAAAAGACAGCTTACTAACATCACAGGCTTTATCTGACTATGCCAATGCTAATGCCCCATCAGCAAAGTTTTTACACAGCTGTACTTTTCTTACATTAAACAAGTTCTGCAAGACACTGCATCCAATAAACCTTGTTCCTACTATACAAAGAGCAAAGAACTGATAATGGCAGAGTAGATCTTGATTAAAGGGGCAACCAAATATTTTTCTCAGCAAGAGTGCTGGTACTGTCACTGGAAACATGGCCAAAAGTAACGTTGTCTGTTGTCATCACAAGTGCCTGATGGGTGAAAATAGTGCTTCAGTGGATACCATGCAGTTCTCACAAGCCTCCTATTTCTTGTTGCCATAGCATTCATATGTGCTTATGGAATGTACAGCTCACTTATGACTGCATTAAAAAATGAAACCCAGATGAAATATGCTCCGAGTGCTTACCAGGGAGCTATTTTAATGATTTACAATCCATCAGTGGATGGACAGAGAGCACAGCTCATTAAAGCAATAGCAGAGCTAGCTGCCATGTCTCTCCTCTTACTGAAATATCGTTCAGGTAAGAATAAATAAATATATAAAACCTGCCCAACTGAGAACCATTATGAAGGAATTAACAGAAAGGCGTCTGTTTGAGTAAATGAAAGACAGCATTAACTGCTCTCATGTTTAGAAAGGAAGGAAGACAGGAAGCTTGTAAAACGTGTGCTGTTGAAGCCCCAGCATTTTGAAAAGGCTGTCAGGAGACATAAGCTGCATGTCTAGTCTTAAATGACTTGCTCCAAGGACAGCCAGAAAGGTTGCCCTTAGGGAGTAGCAGTGCTTAAAAGGAGCAGCTTGATGAGATTGTCAGCTTAAAAAGAAAACTAATGACCTAAATCTAAGATGTGACTTGCTTAGAGATTCAAATAGCCATTTGGAGGTCAGGAATCCCAAGATCATCCTAACGAGGGATTCTACTGATCAAATTATCATTTCTTTGCCACGGAATACTTTGTGCAAGCTTTGAAAGCAACTTATTACCCAGATGTACACTGGGATTCTGTACAGAATACAAAATACAGCAAGCAAGGACAAGGAGGGAGGACGCAGATTCCACATGCAACCACTATCAAACATTGATGTGCTATGGAAGAAATTTGGATGAGTGATTTAAATTATTGTTTTGCCATTATGCAATCAATTTTCTTTTTTATCCTTTAAAAAACGCAAATAAAATAAAATACAATGTTTTGGTCTTCCCTGTAGGTAAGTTAGTCACATTATTCAATGTTGTGCTAGAAAAAGCACATACAGAACATCAGTAACTACCAAATATGGTTTTGTACTAACCAAACAGGTGCATTTCTGTGGTTTAACTTAAATCACTCAGTGCTGAAGCACTGTGGTGGTTTAAACTGCTGCCTTTCCCTGGCTTGTTGTTGCCACTTCACCTACAACTGTATATACATCAGAAAGCAATGGAGCAGTGGATACGTTACACAACCGTCATCATGGACAAACCAGACTTAACAGACCCACCAAGGCTGACTAGCATCTGATGCCAGGTAAGCAATGAGATTCCATTTTAATTAGCAAAGACATTAATTGTTAACATTTTTACATTAATACTCAAACACAATCTGCACATCTAAAGCCCTGTACAAACGTAACACAGAGCAGTCCTACGCAATCTCTATAAACAACTAAGGAGGCATAAACAGAGAAACAGTCACATCTAGAGTTGTGTACTAAATCAGCAATAAAAGCATTACAGATGGATAACCGTATGTTTTATGCAAATATGCCTAAAATAAGTTTATGCAATCAGTAGCCACTTAGAATGAGAAGCCATTTTTCTTCTTGCTGCATCTGAACCAATCCTTTTTGCTTACTATTCAAAATATGCCTCTGGAAACCCAAAGATATTAAACCTTTATCTATAAAAAGACAAAAAACACTTCCACTTCCCAAATCTTCCTCTTGCATCATGAGCAGACAAATATAAAAGTGGCTCATTGACTTCCATGGTCAGTGCTCCTGCTATAAGGTTCAATAATAATTAATTCACCATTACATGATAAACATAATAACATTAATAAGCTAGACCTGCAAATATTTATGCATTTACTGAACCACAAGAACATTAAGACAGTTGAGCACATATTAAACCAATTGTAGATCCAAGATTATAGACCAGATCCCCAAACTTTTACTCAAAGGTAGAGGATTCAGCTGTAAGTAGAAATAGGTTTAAAAAACCCCCTACACTTCCTTGTCTGTGTAGATCACATATAAATAAGAAAACAGGTTGCTCACATCTGTAAAAACATTCAGAGAAAAAATGATGACTATTAATGAACACCTACATTTACATGATTGCTCATGCTAGAAATGCTAATACAGCTGCCTATAAACAACTTACAGGTTTGAGAACCCAACCAATCTCCAACCAGAGGATCAAAGAAAAAATTGTGGACAAAAGCAAATGATCAGGCATCATAAATACCACATTAGAAAAGGCTACCCATTGACTCAGTGTTTAAGGAATACAGCTCATCAGCAAGGCATGTTTTCTAAATGCTCAAGAAGTTACTTTCAAATAACCAGCATGTACTCAAATAATCAGTTCTGTCTGAAAACCATTAAATGAAGAAAGAAAAAAAAAAAAGGAAAAAAAAAAAGAGGCCAGTTCCTTCAGTTTAGTTTTCCCAATATTTTAGCATCACGTCAAAATCATTAGTCATTTGAACAAGGACTTGCAGGATCAGATCAAAGGAATCCTGCAGTTGCACACACTAAAAGGTTGGACTCTGCTTGCTGCATTGCAGAACACAACTATCCTTTCGGAACAGTCTCACACTCGGAAGCAATTACAGCTCATGTATTTATACACCTACCAACCATCCACTGGAATATGAGTTATCACAAAAAAAGACAATAGCAATCTAGCATTTCAACTGTCACCCATTTAAAAACAAAGAAATGCTGCATAAGCAACTTTTGATGAGTCCCTTCAGAAATGCAAATGGACAAAGGGGGAAAACAGGTCACAGAAAACTGCAAAAAACACACAACAGCACAAAGAATTGTTAAGAAAGATGATAGGAGAGGTTAAAAATAAATAAGAAACATGATATAGGAACAAAGATAATATGAGAGAAATTCAATCTGTACTCAAGTTACCTAGGAAACAGGGTGTCTGTGTGGTGAGTGGTTTATAGAGGAAAAAAATAGCATTGTTTAGAAAAAACAGCCTTTCAGAGAATCAAACTTAGCAAACAGACCTTCGGAAACAAAGACGCAGTTCAAATTCCCACCAGGCCTAAGGACTGGCGTTTGCAAAGTTTTAACTCAAAGAAGTTTAAAATAGACACATTGTAAATCGAAGAAGGCAAAAATTTATAATGGTTTTAGCAGCACGCTGTAAGTGCAGTTTTCCCCTTGCAATATTAACAATGATTTTTCAGAAATGCACAGAAAACAATCTAAATTTAAGATTAGAAAAGAGAAAGCATTTAACATTTGGATTTGGGGAGTTAGATTTCAAATCCTAATCTTAAAAATGCCAACCCAGCCAACCCAAAAACACTGGTTCACTACTTCTAGATGAAACTACTTTTTTTTCTCATTTCAGTCTTTAATGGTACCTGTTCTGGGTGTATGAGCAACACACAAATTGAGGCTACTGACAACGGAACTCAAAAAGATCATATCTCTTCCTTCTCACCCAATTTTCAGTAACTTATGGCATGCAACTGTGAATTGGTACAGCCAGACTACTGGCTGTCATAGTAATAACTTGCATGAAAATTAAGAACTAGAAAAGCATTTTAAATTCATGCAGCCATCAGAACTGGTCAAAATGATACCTCTCAACTCTTCAAAGAAAAAAGTTTCCTCAAAAGACCTGTGAAGTTCAGGACAGATTTATTTATTTTTTGTCCACAATAGCTAGGAAGTAGTCAGCTCGCCTCTCTGGAACTATATGGACACATCCCAGACACTGCATAATCTGTACGTGGCTCCTCTTATTTTCTCTCCTTCTTCTTCTTCTTTTCTAATTCCTCCACCTCTTCAAAAAGCATTTTTGCTATGATTTTTTTTTTCTGGCGCAAGGGGGAGATAGTTTCAGTGTTCAGAATCTTAATATTTTCACAGGATGAGAAAAACATTTCCCACCCAAGTCTAAAAGCTAGGAAAGCATCTTTCACATTTTGCAGGAGCATATCATGCAGCCTGTTCTTCACATTATGTCTTCCAACTACTGTTGCTCTCATACAGGATTTCAGAGGAAAAATGGAAACAGATGGCCTGTTAGCTTTCAGGGTAAACGGCAAGCATTGTGTGGGTCACCAGTCTAAAAACCACAGCTTAGAAGCCTTTAATCTATCTTATTTTAGGTACTTCTATGATGACCACTTTGACAGCATCTTAAAAGGAAAGATACTATTTATCGTAGGGTGGGAACTTGCAGAACTTCATTTTACATCTATTTAAAGAATACAAATACTCTCTAATCTGACAAAACAATCCAGTCCTTTGAAACCACCTTCCAAGCTACCTCTCTGATTCTGGGAAAAAGTTAATAAAAACTTTTTAAAAACATCAGTAAATCTGAAAATAAGCACCGGTTCAGGGATAAATAATGACTGAAGACTAAAAAGTAAACTGGCCTTCTATCTTGTAAAAGGTAGTCAAATGTCAAGTCAAAACTGTGGGCGAGGGCCAGAGTGGTCCATAACTTGGTAGGTAACAGAAAACACCTCAGTATCCCAAGGACTGCTATCTTGGTTGACAGTCCCTAAATCAAATCATCAAAGAAACAGAACAAGCAGAATAGAGTTCGATGCAGAGCTCCACCTTCCTGTCCATAAGTATTAGCAGAAAGTGTTACAAATCCAAATTTTGTCTTGTGTTTGTAGGTCATGTTTCCAATTGCACAAGTGATCAGACATTTCCAAAGATCAGTCACAGCACAGCTTCTCCTTAGTTTTGCATGGTGCAATTGGTTGTGGGTTTTGAGACAGTGAAGGATTCCATGAGTCATCTCATGCTGTCACTCCATGCCATGGTTACACAAAAGAATGATGCAGTACATTTGGACCACATTGGTTCTTGATGAACCACAGACATTGTTTTGATTTCATGAGATCCCAAGTCTCAGCAGTAGATAGTAATTTTCAATTGGAGTGGACATTTGTTCTTAAGAAGTCCCAAAGGTTAGGAGGAGCTGGTGCTGAGGCTCTGTTTCTGAGGAAATTCCATCAAATAGGGTGTACTCCACCAGCAAGTGCTTTCACCATGTACAAGGCTGTTCTGGTGACTTATGGCAAGAGACTCTGGCATCACATTAACTCTAACAGAGCCATGGTCTTAAACTGTTGTTTATTTTTATGACTGTAAAGCTCTGTATATAGCGATCACTGGAAAAGACGAGGAATAATGGAAATCTCTTGTGTTTGCCCAGCTGGCTGCTGCTTGGAAGTGCTTTCTATGAAGAAGCTACGCTCCTGTAGATTAATATTGCAGTCACTTATTAAAAAAACTCAAGGCATGTATATGTTTCCGTATTGGCTTATGCAATTTCTGCCTATATACAGACCTGCATACAAATTCAGTCACCTCCTAAGCCTGATATAAGCCATCATCAAGTTAAGCAGGCTGGGGAGGAGTGAAACACACGGGATACCTGGAGAACCTGGGAAGTTAGTAAAAACATACACTTCTCTGTTTACTGTGAGCCTAGGCCCTACTAGCTGAAAAGTGATCCATCCAAAAACGTACTTATAATAATATCTATGTGGCTGCTATCTAGAAGTTTTCCCAGTTTATGGCGGTAACTGACCCCACTTTTAACAGGTTCAACAGAAGCCAAAAGTTAAACCACCACAGCTCCATCTTGCCTGTTCAAATGAGTTGCAGTACAGGGTGGCAGAGTTTGGCCATAAGAATGCTTTGAATCTGCAGAAGTTAGAACACCACCATAAAGAGGTAAACCATTTTAATGGCACACTACATTTGTCAGCAAGGAAATGGGATTGCTGCTGCCTTAGACATACATCTTCAGGGGCTAATAGTGGCTTTCAGCATGTGGCAACAGTACTGCTCAACTCAGCAGGAAAACAGGCCATTACAAGGCAACCAGCAACTCTGCTGTGCTTTTGGAGTAGCTGGCAAGGAGGTGGTGTTGAAAAAAAATAAAATGAAGACAGTAAAATCTCAGCTTTACAGTTGCTGCTCACTCAACAGAAACTCAGAGAGCAGAAAAGCTCTGACCTGAGCTGCCCAGCAGAGCTCTCTGTGATTCAACTCCCAGCCTCTTCTCTTGGCTCTGAGCTCTGGGGCAGAAAAAGAGCAACTTGAGTGAGGCTGCAATGCCGGTAGGGAAGCAGAGGCATTTTAGACATGAAAGCTGTTCCCAGTTGGAGAGAAGTGAGATGCAAAAAACACCCAGTTGTGCCAATACTATCACTAAATGTCACTCAGAGGTACCAGCCCTGTCCCCATAACTCAAAAAAAGACCACATGCAGTCATCTAGTGACCACTCCATCACCCTCCTTGGCAGGAGGATTGTGGAATACAGTGTGGCTAAAACTTAAAAATACATGTGTCCGTTCACAATGATTTACTAATCAAATTTTCATTTTGCATGGAGAGAAGAACAGAACAGTAACTCACTGGAGATGTTGTTAATCGAAGGATCGCTCCATTTTTTATTTCATTACGATTCTGAAAGAGAAAAATCCAAAAGGTGTTATTTAAGACTCAAAGATGAAATATGCATTGAGCAGAATGACATACTAAACCAGCAACAGTACCTTCCCCTGCCTGCATGCAAAAGCTTCCCTCTTTCATGCAAGCTAACACCTATACAGTGTTTTCCCCACCAAGATAGACTAACATTAGCTTCAAGAAATAGGTTCACATTTTATTTAACAAATCTGAACCCTTTCAAGAATGACTTCATGTTTTTCAAAGTTTAGCTTCCATTGGCAACTTCTAAATATTTCTTTGAAATATACTGTCTATGGTGTCTGGCTCTGGTATTGTGCTAAATAGTTGAGGAGTTCGTAAGTTTGCTGAAACCTGTCATTAAACATCTGCAGGATTTAAAATTTATCCCACTGGCTTTCCATTTTCTATAACAAGAACATGCTGACTTAAACCACTGGAACGAACCCACTGAGCTCTGCCACCAAGACTTTGCATTCTCCCGCAAAGTAAGAAAAAAAAAACAAAACAAAACAAAAAACCAACCATCACTGTTAACAGTAAGTAAGGTTCAAACGTGTCATAAGTCATTCTCCTTACCCGGCTGGCAGAAAGAGGCAGCATTAAACATTTTTTTTTTGGTTAAGCTCACATAATGTGTTCAATTAAACTAAAGCTACGGATAGACGAAAAAGCTACTATGACATAAGCTATGGTGTACACTTATAGTATCCTCACAACTTTGTGGTCAATGCCCATGTTCATGGTTTTCCCCTGTGGTAAGCATAGGGGACCCTGCCCCTCTTTCAACAAGCTACCTCCTGTTCACCACAGGTTGAGACTACAGTCCCTAGCACGACGAAGATACTAACAGGTGCTGACTGTGCACAGCACAATGCACAGTCACAATTTCACCCATGGTTCAATAGCTTGTTCATGGACCAATACCCTAATTTGTCAAAGAAACTGGAGGAATCCCTAACAGTTTGAGAGAGAAGAGCTAATTTTGTTCTGAGGATCACATTGCAAGCTTTCTGCAGACTGGTGTTTAGCCCAGGAAAAAGAGAGAGAGAGAGAGAGTATTTCTTCTCAGGCAATTTCTCCCAAATTCATTTTATCTTTCTTGCTCCCATTCTGAAACTTCTCAAATCCAAAATGCTAAAAACAGGATAAATTTTGCCTGAAACCAGGTCAAGTAGTCCCAAAATAAAACTCCAGTACATTGTCTCTTTCTTGGTATCCAAGTCATCTGTGGGATTGGTTCTAGCTACCTACAAGATCACTCTCCACCCACAAAGACTTCTTCACTCTAACTGAAATAAATGAAGTGCCAGCCAACACAAGGGGTACATGGGAGAAAGTTTTTTTACGGTCTTTCCTTATATATGCAGTTAACTCATCTCAGCCTTCAGCAGCCGCCTCCTGCCAGAACAGCCCCAGGGAGGCCAGCCAGGCTATACTCAAGAGAGGGGCAAAAAAGGGTGAGCAGCTAAATACAGGGTGACTTCCCACAGCGCTAACAAAGTGCCAGATTTTCTCTTCTTGTAGTAAAACAGCACCAGACCTAGCTATGTTTCATCACGTCTAAGGAATCTGTATGAAGTGGCAATAGTGCATTTGAGTGGTTTAATCTAAATCAGTGTTGAAACAAACTCACTTTGCAAACAGTTGTGGTGGCTTAAACTGTTCCTGCCTTCTGGATTTGTGGAACTGAATAAAAGTAATTGCTTTAGGACAGACAGTCAGCATAGGCTAAATTTACCTCCATCGACAGTTTAGACTAAGCCACTGGCCCTCAACTGTGTTAGGCCAGGGTATGTGCATGCACACATACACACAGGGTTCCATCAGCTTTACTTGTAACGCAGCAAATCCCAGCATGCAAAAATACTAAAAACAGTTAGGGAATCAGACAACACTTAAACAACTTCAACTGTATCAGTCACATTCAGAAGTTCACCAATAACCTATATGAAAATATTGGAGCGAAGTAAATAGACTGTTCTTAAACATAAGTAAGAGCACACACAGAGGCTTATTTTTTCAGCAACAAAACTTTCAACTTAAAGTTTCTCATGTTTCCTGCTCTAATTAACATGAACTACAAAATCAGATGTAGAAATGAGTTTGCAGTTTAAGTCACTTCATCTGGTCCACAATAATCATCTCTGCAAACACTTTTAGTTCACTGCAAACATGAGGTACTAGGCATTGGGCGAGGAGGCTACGCAGTGGTCTCAGGAGGCTTGAGGCGTTTCCAAACAGTACTCCAAAGAGTACTATTTCCCTCCCACCTCCCACCAGCTCTGGCACTGGACAGACCTGTTTGTAGGTCAGCCTCACTAAACTCGCAGAAATTAGCCCCGGTAGGAAAGAGAGGAGTTTTCCATCAGGTTAATAAACAGAAGCAAGCTCTGCAAGGGTTCAGCACCAGTGCAAACCCAAGAAAGATGGTGGAACCACATCTCTGGGAGCAGGGAAGCAGTGGTGGGGAACAGAACAGGCAAACTGTGAGGAGAAATTACACCTTCCCTTTTTGGAAGCAACAAGCTGCCAGCCACAGCCCAAATTACATTATTTCGCAGTTGCTTCGGGCTGAAACCACGCTCCGCAGTTTGTTCAATTAACAGTAATTTTGTCACAACCCTAAACACATAAGAAGCTAAAGCACATAAAACCCTAACACATAAAAAGCTGATCTTAACCTGACATACTCTCTACAGTGTCAGGCATGCAGGTAAAAAATAAAACTCTAATTAAATAAGAACACTTACAGATTGCATAGATTGAATCTACAAACAATCTAGCATGTGATCTTGTCTAGATCTTTTAACAATATCTATCTTGCTAAAAATTATTTCTCTATAGTGAGAAGAATGTCAGAACAAGTGGAAAAAAGGAAGCCATAACCTGGCTGAAGTTCAGCTATTGCAATGGATAAACAAGAGAAGCACTGTTCTCCAGTGACTGTATGTCAGCAGGTTACATATAAAACAGAAAAAAGAACACACAAAGTACATAAAAGCATCACCAGAAATTTTCGTTGGGGTCTTTCTATTTATTTATCAAGCCAAGTCTGAAACACCAAGGCTTTCAGACTCAAAGTTGCAACGCTTGTCAGAGCCCACAGCACATGAAGCCCAAGGACCTTTCATCATGCCTGGCTTGGTGCAAAGTGCCAAAGTCTGCCCTGTACTATAAATTCAGTCACTGTTACCACAAGAGATAGAAAGCTTGTCTTCAACTCCTGATTTAGACAAAGGCTTAAAGGAAAACTGCCCGCACCTCCTCTCTGAAAGTATTCAAAGCATCAAGCCTCTAACACCAGCAGGCTAGCCAAAACTCGAAAAGGGTTAGCTGTCCCCCAATACAAAAATCCAATTTTGCTTATCCATTCTAAATTATGACGTAAGCACCTACCAAGAAACAGCATGTAAGCGTACAATTAAGCCAAGAGGATTTCCTACATTAACTGGGTGATGCAGTAGTCAGTATGCCAGTTAATTTCAATTGCAACATTTACACACAGTTAATCTGCTTAGTATTAAGGACAACATCCTGTGGATTTCTTTTCCAGGATAACAGAACATCATTGTGGCAGCCTGGTTTTGGCAATCATACTGGTGAGCACCACCACCACAACTGTTCAGGACAGGGCTCACCACCACCTATAGGGAGGTAACCACATGAACAAGACAAAAAAAACCAACAAAAAACCCTTCCAAGCTAGTTCTGATCTGTTTCTCAAGTGTACATCAAGTTTGTAGGGATTGTTCATCCTGTTGATCTATATTAGAAAGCTTGTTCCTGGGCAGTGAGGGAACTGGTAAAAACAGTACTATTAACCCCCACACCCCCACCCCACCCCCCAAAAAAATCCTAACAAGTAAATGGATTTGTTATAAATGTTATCTAGGACTAAACAGCAGTTATATTATGGATACAAATAAGCCACAATTGCAGTATTATATCTAACAAGAGTCTACACTCACAAGATTATTTTATTCTAATTGAGTAGATAGTATTTCCAAGCATCATATTGCCTCATGACGCTTTCCAAGCTGAGTTTTCAGACAGACGTGAAAACACACAAACCACAAGGCACAGCAGGAAGTAAAGTATACCTGGACAGTTTGCCTTGTGTTCAGGTCCTAGGGCCTCTGACTTCCAGCTCCACCAGCTGCAGCAACATGAACCTATGTTACCTGCCACCAGATTCTGTTCCTTCTGAAAGCTCTGCCTTTACTATGCCATAGGCTACTTTGCCCAAAACACATGCAGGAGACTTGCATAGACTTGCCCTCAAGCATTAACAGAGTCCACCAAACCACACAGAGGGATGAAGGTACATGAATTCGTTTTCAAAAAAATCCTATCAAAACAGTCAAGCCATTTATTCAGAGCTTTGCTGGAAAGGCATTTCAGAAAACGTATCAATTTATTTTGCCGTGCATTTGTTTTCTCATTTTAATAATCTGTTATACTGAGTAAAATGCCTCAGGATTCAGCTCACTGTAACTGGTTGGAATGGAATGTTTTCTCAACATATTTGAGGAAGACATAGAAGCATTGGTTCCCATGGTTATAGCTTACTCGGCACTATTCTTTAACTTTGACCAAACAGCTTCCTTCAGACTTCGCTAACTAGGCTGAAGAGTAACAGCCAAGAAATCTAAAATTCTTCATGTGTTTATATTGCTAAGTAATAGATTATTTCCTATTTCAATACTACTATTATTCTATTACATCTTCCTCCAAAGTGACACTACAAAAAATTAGAGCTATGAAACACACTTTAAGCTGGTGACTCCATAACATCTTTGTAAGGATGAGTTTGGGCAAGTAGTAAATAAGGACAACATAATAACATAATATAGTTCACTTTTAAGTCAACAACTCAGGAAAGACAAGCAAAGTTCTTGTCGGCCGATCTCCCTTAAAGCACCGATTCAATATGCTACAGCAGTCAGTAAACACTGGGTGCTGTCAGAAGTGGTACTGTGAACTAGTCAGAGGCATCGTTTTGCCACCACCCAAGAACTTGAAGCACCCATACACAGGGCACTGTGTGCAGTTCTGATCTTCACACCTTAAGGAGGACACAGTAGTGTCAGGGAAAATGCAGAGAAAGGCAAAGGAAATGCTCAGTGGGATTGAGCAGCTGCCTCACAAGGCAAGGTCTTCTCAGTTTGGAGGGACAAAGGCCCCAGGAGGGAATGCAGGGGACAAGCTGAAGGCAGAACTGCTTTTAATCAAATCCTGCAGTATGAGAACTAGGGATTGCTGGATGAAAACAGTAAGGGATTGGTTTAAGGCAGATATGAAGACTATACCTCTTCATTCAGCAGGCAGTGAACTACTTGAGCTTGCTGTCACAACAGGTTGTGAAAGCAGGCAGTATCAGCAGGTTCAAGAAGAGATGAAAGAATTTCATGGCCTTTATATGGAATATTAAATGGACTAAGTGTAGATTTAGCCTCTAACACCTGTAGTACGATGAATGTAAATGCTGAGGAAGCACGAAGAGAATGAAAAGCATCATCTCATCACAACCCTGAATGGCATTTGCTACTGTTACAACTGGAGATAGGCTATGAAATTAGATATAACATTTGGCTGACCTGGTAGGAGATTTCTTAAGTTAATTTTTAGTCACCAAAAACTTTGATGAGAGCTAAGAAATACAGTACTGTTTTAGAAGAAATACTGAGGCAATTAATCTTGTAATAGAATTCCTTTTCTGGGAAGCTGCTGGAGACAGGGAGAATGTCTTCTATTTTTTCACATTAGAATTTGATGAAAGCATTTTCCTTAAAAAAATTAAGTGTTGGTAAGTATAGCTGGAGTTTCTAAAAAGAGGGGGTTTTCTGCATGCTGTTTATCTACCCTTATTCAAAGATGACAGAGGCCAGTAAATAAACCAAATTACACCAGTGGTACAGTTTCACGGTATACCTAATCCAGTGCAACTCCACAGCCCACAAGAGGCACAATTCTGCATATATCCTTCTAGCAGCGTGTGGGCTCCTAACACTTTCCTTACATCAGATCTACTAACATGCAGCAACACAGTCAGCCACCTAACCTTAAAAAATTACTTCCTCCTCTCCCCTTCATTCACATAAAAAGGGGAAAAAAAAATCCAGAGTTTTCTTTTGTCAGATCCTTGACTTGAAGCAGCTCACCTTCTAGCAGTAGTCACTAGGATGCTAGTGGGGCAAAGGGAATGAAGCAACAGAGGGGAAAAGAAAGCTCAACTACCTTTTTCTCCAGCAACCCACAGTAATACCAAATTCAATGACACTTAAACCACATCCTAAGAAAAAGTCTGTACTTTGCATGATTTACTCATCTTCAGGTGGCGTGATCTACAGGGACATTATCAGGAACCACTTGCTCTGCAGAGCAAGAGTGGTATTACACTGTAGGTTATAGTTACAGACAAGTTATTTTTAACCTGGATCAGTTCCCCAATTCAAGCAACCACACAGACAGTTGAGTTGTACCAGTAACACGAAAGGAGCAGGCAGATAACAAGCAGCTCCATCATCCTCTGATAAGCTGGAACATAACAGCTGCACCCTGCAAAATAAACATCAGGAAGTGACAGACTTAGCTGGGATCATACTGTTGTTGTTGAGATCATGTGGGGAAATAAGAACAGGGAACTGGTACGGACACACAAAAAACCCAAATAAAGACTGTCAATTTGAAGTCAGCTCTTCCATGCAGTTCACCCAACACATTCACCCACAGCACCAAGGAGGGGTCAAGCACAGGAGGAGTAGCTCCTTAAGCAGATGCTGCTGCTAAGAGAAATAGCTTTAGACCCAAGCCAAGATTGCAGTTTGCAGTCACTTTTGCCAAATCAAAGCAAAGCTTTGCTACCATAAAGCAGAGTCTTGCTTTTCAGTCTCTTGCTCATTCCTACTACTGTTTTTATGTGGCATAAACAGTTGTATAACTAGTTGATGAATCAACAAGGGAACTAAACCAGCCAAAATTTTTATCATTTTGGGTTTTGCCCAGTTTGTAAGGTAAAAGACAGACATAAGCATTGTAAGTAAAATCAGGAAAGCTGGCCAGCTCATTTTGCAAGCACCACATTTGGAGCCACACTAAGGCTTGTTTAAGGGGAAGCCTGCACATACCTGTGCTTCTCTAACATATACATCCTACTCTTACTCCCTTGCCTGCACCCTTCCTCACAGATACAGAGGGACTGTAGGTAAAACATCCCTTCTCCTTTCTGACTACAGTCGTAATTTGCCATCAAGTTCATTCCACATCAGCCTAAACCAATTCCAAGAGCAACTGAGGGACATAACGGCTCACAGCTGTTATGAAGAGCAAAGTTTCATTCCTTTTTCTGCCCTTCCTTTAACTTCTTCCTTCTCTGCAGCCCATTCCTGGACACGATTCAAAGGTTCTGCTTCACCCTTACATCAGATCAGGCAGACTTTTTTCTTAAGCAAATTTAATTAAAGTGGCACATTATTCCCCCTCCCTTGCCACCACCTCCAAAAATTGTCCAAAAAAAAAAAAAATTAAAAAAATGCCATAGCCAGCAGAAATGAAGTGGCAGGATCTCTTGGGGCAGGGGAGAAGAAATCAGAACCATCCCCTTTCAGCAGTGAGCTATGATGTCTGTTCACTGCACCTTGTAAAAATACCCATCTGAATAGGTTGTTCTTTAAGTATGAAGATAATTTAAAGAGCATTTTTCTGTCAGCCATATCTTGAAAGAACTGTTTGCTATCAGCTGAACCCAAACAATCACACTGCACCTGTGGTATACTGTACCTATCTTCAAGCGCTGAAACAAAGACAAACCATTTCAGAGCCTTTCCTCTCTAGTGATTACTTGCAAGGCAAAATGACAAACTAAAATCAAGAAAATAAATATCTATACAGCTGTTTAAAAAAACCCACTTGATCCACCACATCAGCCTTGATGTGGAACTAAGGAACTGAACAGAAGATACTGTCATACTAACTATTTAAAAAGAAGGCAAGCAGAAGAATTGAGCTGCTCATGCTGGGGTCAGAAAGTTTAACAGGGTGACAGGACAGAATCATTTTCTTTGGAAAATTTAGCATAAACCTAAAGTCCTACAAAATGAGTCCTAAAAACTAGGACTAATTTGATAAGAGAAGGATGACCACTGTTCTTGAGATCAGCCTGAACGAAGCCGAAGCAGGGTGGAAAGTGATCTAGTGTACAGATACTCAAGTTTTACTTCTGTTCACTGAAGAAATATACTCATGTCCACTGTTTTTTACTGGAGCTCGCAAGACAGTTTTACCAGCATCCATCAAGCAGGCAGAAGTACAGCTGCTCTGGCTCCATGTGCTGTCCTTATTGTTAGGAATATCTGCAGGGCTGTGCAGATGACCCAAAATAGTAAGAAATATGTGAATATAAGGGAAATACCACATGTCCTATCAGTGGCAGAGAAAAGGGAAAGTCGGGCATAGTTTGGTCCAGGTCCAATCTGGAATGGAATCTGCCATTTATGTAGCACTACTAACAAATGTATTACCAAGAGAAATGCAAAATGGCAAACAAGGAACAGAGCACTTGATACATTTCTCCAGTTCCCAGCCTTTATGCTACTTACCATTTTCAGCTGCTTACAAAGCACCAAGTCCTTTAGTAAATCAGAAACTTTCATTATTGAGCATGTTTACTTCGAACTCACCGACATTCAGTCAATTAGTGAGTACAGACAAATACTAAAACGTGAAAGAAAAAACCTCAAAAAAACCCCAACCGTACTAGTGGCTCATTTCCCGTCCCGTCATTTGCATACGCTCCCACGCAGGGAGCCTGCAATGGCATGGTGGAATTTCACATGAATATACAATTACAGGTTGTATTCAGCAAAAAACAGGTCACAAGCAAAAGCACCTTTGAGAAAAAACAATCACCAGGGACTCTGGTACGCAGGTTCCCAGCTTGGGGAAGGCAGGGGGTAGAAGGACGTCCCATTTGCCAACACAGCAAAGAGCTGAGTAATGACAACGAAAGTAAGGTGGGGGCAGCTCCCTTTGCAAAACAACACGAAAAGTCTCTCAAAATTACTGGAAGGAACTCAGTGTCTGCTATCCTCCACTTCATGCAATAGGCCCGTAGGAATGAAAGGGAACTGTGGGAGTCAGGAAAGAAGGAAAAACACACAGGGAGTCTTCAAGGGCATCAGATGTAAAAAACCAAACACAATAAATTTATGACTGAATAAAAATGAGCCGCAATCAACACACAGATTAATGAAATGCCCTTACATTTAAAAACCAAGATTTTAAAAAATGGCACCAGTATCATCATTGTGTGCTGAACATAGGCAGGAGCTGGCTCACACAGCCCCTCAGCAAGAGTGAGTTAGCCTTTTCTTCCCAACAGCTGCTCAGGGTGCAGAGTTAAAAGCACCACATTCTACCTCTAGCAGTGAAGCCAGTTTGAACACTGATCTTCCCCAGCCCCACACTCCTGCAAGGCCCCCTTGTTATAAACATTGTGG
Source organism: Falco naumanni (assembly GCF_017639655.2). NCBI lineage: Eukaryota > Metazoa > Chordata > Aves > Falconiformes > Falconidae > Falco > Falco naumanni. The sequence continues at coordinate 18,590,164 of NC_054057.1, read as the reverse complement.
TTTATCACACCTTCAGATGTGATCAAAAAACCTCATTTTTCAGGCTGCGTTGTCATCTCAACAGTGACAATGATCCAGCTCCTTCACAACCTTTTTGTTTTTAGAGACCAAGTTTGAGCTAAAAATGACCCTGCCAGACCCAGAGCCCACAGTGGGCAGTGCAGCCAGGTGCACAGATGGATCTATAGCAGACAGACCTGGTTTACAAGGCCAAGGGTGAGCAATGATAAGGGACCAGGCATATCCACCAACGTGCTGCATGAGACACTCGCATGCCTGTCCCTGAATTCCTGGTACCACCAGCAGAGGAACACAGCAGATAGAGATCCAAGCTGTGGTTTTCAGCCCAGGAACACACATAGCACACAAAATTATACAGTCATTTTCTACCCTTCACATAGCATTTTCCATTCTAAACCTGACCTCACCCAGGCTACAGCATTCCTGACTTTTTATGCCTCAACATGCACGAGCATTTATTCAGGTACAACCTGGACAGATTGAAGCAAAGACGACTTTTTCATTCTCTGTTATATAGTGTCTAGCACAATGAGATCCTCATTCAGAAGTCAGGTTTTCAGAGGTTTGACCTACCAAAGAAATGCTCCTCCATGATAAGTAAGGCATTTAAAAAAACCAAGAGACACACCCATTAATGTAATTAAAAAATCAAATACACTGTGATCAAAACACCAGCTAGGCTTGAGCTTAGGCACTATGCCTGCTTCGATTTCTTGTTCATATATCCTCCTGTTTTATTTCTCCCATTTTAAAAGAAATTACTAAAATACATAATTAATAATTTCCACTGCACTTTCAGGGGCACAGATATAGCCAAACCAGAACCCCGGAGGCAGCAGTCCAAACTGCATCTGCTGTGATAAGCCCTATCTCTAGTAGAAACCCTGGCTGACTCAAGATTTGTTATAAGACTGCCCTTATACTGTCTGAAGGAGTTATTGCTACTTCTGTAGAGACATTTTCCCAAATAATACAGCCGGGGGGGGCGGGGGGGGGGTGGGTGGGGCGGGGGGAGAACTGCTTGGGCGTTGTTTTTATTTATGTATGGTATAATCAGGGAATACAGGTCAGCTACAAAAGATAAAGAGTTCTGCATATGACTACCAAAACACAGATGCACTGTTTGCCACCCAAAACCGAAAATATAATTGTAAACCATGTGTTGACAATCTCACATTTGTAACATTTTCACCTCAAAGTTTCTTGTTACTTTGTACAATAATTCATTAATTGCTTTTCTTTCTGGCAACTTTAAACGTGGTGACACTTCAAAAAGGAATCTCTACCTGGAAAGCCATAAATCAGCAGTCACCCAGGCTCTGCAGAAACATGACCCATACATAATGTTTTCTGCATATGTACAGACATAAAATGCATCTTCGAATGCAGTGAAAAAAAACTTATTAGAAGCTGTCACCGTTTGCAAAAGAGCTCTGCTCACATCCTAGTAAGAGGCAGATTAAAGCAATGTGGGCTTTAACAATTAGCGTTGTAGCTTCATTAAAGTGCAAGTGTTTGTCCTCACACCTGGTGTTTTTCGTGTTTTAATTCAGAAAACAACAACATGCTACTGCACACAAATGAGGGGAAGTACGTAGAAGGGGTGATGGCCTATATAAGCCTCTCTTTATAGCCACTATCCAATAAGCAGTGACAAACAGTGAACAATATCTAATAAAAGTCACAGACATCTGAGTAATACTGGTGGCATTTAGAGCTCTTTTCTCTTATTTATGTGACTCAGAGTCAGACACTCTGCATAGTTTCAGTAGGGAATAAACAAACTCGAAGTCCTCTCTGCAGTACAATCCCAAATGTTCCAGAAGACCATCATTTTCCACCCTTATTGCAAGTTTAAGGCAGCCAAAAGCCATCAGACTTCCTCTTATGTAGAACAGAAAACATTCCTCCTTCTCAAAGCTGCAGGAGCCTACCCCACCAAACATAGAGGTAAAGCCTGGAAGATTCCTCCAATTGTATCAGGACGAATTCCTTCAACGAGCCCTAGTATTCACTCAGTGGCTTCTTGGAAATATTCACTGTACAATCAGAGTTTAAATGCCAACAGGCAAATTCAGTTGTGTCTGGCTTATTGGAAAATGTTGTGTCACAATTCAGGGCAATTAGCGTAACAGTCTCACTATTTAATTTGGGTGGAGGCAAAACACAGCAGCCAGTAATTACTTCAACAGTTTTCCTTGTGGTGGCCTTTGAAGTGTCTGTCAGTTGAAACTTGAAAAGAAAGGATCAAAACCGCACAAGGAAAAAAGGGGAGATCCAAAAACAAACTGTGACACATGGAGAAGGTTGTCGGGGGTGACAAACAGTTAAATGAAAAACTGAAACTGGTCTGCTTAAAAAAATGTAAGAAAAAAAAGCACTATCTTATAAGCAACTGCTCTAGCTGCCTTGCTAAATTTAGTCTTTCTAAATGCTTAACTGTGCTTAAGTTCCCTTTATTTCTTGGGTGGGGGTAAAAATTACAGCAAGAAAAAAGTTAGTTCGCGTCTCAGCTGTATTTTGCAGATCCTAAACAAGTGTAAAATGCAAAACAAAGCAAAAAGACCCACTTAGGAGTAAGCCAAACTACACTGATAACACTCTAAGTCAGAGGCATCTAGATCTATGCAGCTAAACTCAGATTTAGCTCAAAATCCACTAAGGTCAAGGAATGTGCACATGGACCTCAGCTGGTTTTGAATATCGCTCTCTTTTCCCATTGCTTAGAAATTGTACCTCTGCAGCACTAATGTGTACACTCTTCCAAACAAATTATTATTTTTTTCATAATTTCAGTAATTTCAGCAATTCTATCAGTAAAGCTAGGAATGAATGTTTTACTTGGTCTTGTTCAGATGAGGATGTCCCATTTATTTAGACTACATGTTGCATTTTTATTACAGGCACAGCCAATTCATTACTCTGTGCTGAAATCATTGCATCACTTCATGAACCACCAATTGCCACTTTATCTGTGGACCAAAAAAATAAGCCAGCATAACATACAGAACTGGGAAAGGACAAGACAGCAGACAGGTAGGAGTAGGAAATATTACACAGTCACTGAAACTTCTTTCGGCCTGATCAGCCAAAGAGGTAAGTGACATGCAATGAAGTTCTCCTCAGACTTCAAAGAGCCCTTCGTGTTTTACATATTTCAATTTCCCGTACACCACTTCTCAGCAGAGCACCGAACATGTGCAAATACCAAAGCTGAAGGGCTCAGTGCTGAAGTCTGAAACACAACAGATGTGAAGGTCTTGGCACATTCAAATTTACTTGCCTTTCCAAACAGAAGAAATCAGCGCAAAATCATTAAACCAGGTCGCCCAGTACATCCCTTTCATTGGCATCACATTTCAGAAAATACTCTGGGTTTTATATATTTTAATTTAAAATAAATTATCGTGGCAAACATTTTGACAGGCTATGCAAGAGCTGTATTGAATGATTTACCTACCTTCTCCGTGATGTAGAAATTGGAACTATCAGCATGCTGCAGTGCAAACTGATCATGATTTGCAAGAGACCACCTTAGAAATAGGAGAATAAATTAATCACAAAATGAAATGTTAAAAACTCAAGAAGTACTATTTACCTAATTTTACTATTACCAAACAAGTGCCCATCATTCCCATGTATTTCTCATACTTTTCCACAGCTTTCAGTGATTAGTTCCAAAGTTTTAAGACAAAAGCATGTTTACAAAGGGAAAACTTCAGTAGAAATAAATCCTATAAATGAGATTTTCCCTTTGCACATCTGAAAAAAGCCCTAAACTTGACCGTAGTTGAGAAAGAAATTACATAACAAATATGTTCCTTCCAGGGCAAAGATAAAAAGAAGGGGAGAGGGTGGGTGCAGGCAGAAGAGAAACTATTTTGTCCCTACACTGACACTTTAGGGCTCCAGAAACAAGTTGATAATGACCTGATATTCATTCCAGATCTATAAAAATAGCAAGCCTAATTTTTGCTTGCAGTAAGCAAGATCACTAAATCACTAAAACAGACCACAAAAAATTTACAGCACCAGGATTTTATGCTAGCTTATACAATACCCAACCATATAGTATTAAGTTGATATATTACATTACACATAAAATATCACCTTTTTAACTCAGCAGCATTTTGATGAATAAAAACTAGTTTCTCCTGTGTATTAGCACTTGCTTAAAACAGCATTTTTTGTCCCCAAATATTAACTTATTAAAACTAAAGCAAGGTATTTATCTTAGCGAATTATTAGTTTGAATTGCAGTACTTGTGATGAACATTCAGTCATATCAACTGGACCAGCTTACAGTACTACTACACACAGTGCTCAAAAATCAAAGTCACCGTCCGTGCTTCAGTTCCTTAACCCATGGACTACAGGGACCACAAGTGCAGAGTGGATAAAATGCATCTTCTGTGCAGAAAGGCAACAGTCCAAATGAGAGTCGCCCACATGATGGAGCTGCTTTGTTAGGAACCTCATCTTGCAAATAATTAATCTAAAATAAACTGCAAATTCAAAATCTGAAGATAAGACAACGAAAAGATATAAGAAACTAATGGCAAGTCAGGAAGGACATCTAGATTTTCATCAGAAAAAAAATATTTCTAACTCAAAATTATAGTACCTAGTACGTACTATATGGCAGAACTTACCCATCGCAGACTTCTTTTATTATTGAGGACAGTGGCTTTTTCTGGTTATGGAAAAAAGAAAGAAAAAAAAAAAGTATCACCAAGTTGGAACAGCCCTGAGCTTTTAAAATATGAATCCAAAACCACTGATGGAAAAGAACAAAACAAGTTAGTAGTATTTCAGTCTTTGTTTAATACCAAGCTTGATAGGACCCCAAAATTTTCTTCTGTTTTGGTCTGATAATCTATAAAGATAGCAATTCTACACATACACAGGATGACATTATCAGGGTTTTTTTCTCAACATTAGCCCATACGGCATCAACTCAGCTTCTGAGCTGAGAAATCAAAGGGTCTTGTGTGTTCACTGCATCTCATTACCCAACAGAAACAGGACATTCAGATATCAACATGAGCATTTTCCAGGAATGACATCTGAAGCAAGAAGTCATTCAATATTTTTAAATCTTCTTTTGTCCCTTTCAGATATGGTCATATGATGACAGTAATCCTCTCTCAAGTACACATATGCAGGTTCCCCTCTGATAAAACACCAGCTGGAAGGTGTTAAGATCCCAGATGAATCATTTCTGTTTTATTCTCTGCATCTGTGAGCATAAGCATTTGGACTGACTGAAAACAGCTCTGTTGCTTTGGGTCCCAAAATAGAAGGAACATTCTACTTTGGTGATGTTGCAATGCTCTGAACATCATCATAAACACAGGGTGCACACACAAGTGTTTTTAGAAGGTTGCTGGCTAAAAGAAAATGCAGTTTTATATCCCAAAACATAGACTAAATTGTATGGCAAAAAGAAACAGACCAGATTTCACCAGTTGGCTTCCTGAGATTTTTTTCTCCAATACTGGGTGACCATGCAATCTCACACAGATCTGTTGTTTCATGAAAATTCCCTGAGTCAACTAAACAGCATAGGACCCCCTCCCTACTTCCAATAATGGCAGCTCACTGACTTCTTAAAAAGCAAACAAAATGAACAAAATACACAAAACTCACTGTACAACCACCCATGAATCCACACTGTTGTCAAAACAACCTGTTTCCCTTTATTGTTTATAGAAAACTGATAGGCTAAAAAATTAACTCAGTAGCAGGGTGCATTATGCAGATGGATAATTATTTTTCCCTTGGGCTTGTTTTTGAACTGCATCACTTCATAGACAGAAAGCCAGAGATGGGACTCCCTGAACAGGCCAGGATCACGGAAGCTCTGTTATTTCAACAGTCAAGTCAACTAAGCCAGTTTATAAACAGGCAAAAACATAACACAAGACTATTTTAATCAAACATGAATGAAAGCATCTGCTGCAAGGATCCTGTCCTCGCTTGCTATACTGTCTCAGTCCTTGGTTTCCATTTCCTTCCTCTTTCTGCCATTACTATTTTCATATGACCACCCAGATGATTGGGAACTCGATCAAACTAGAAAATGGCCTAGTAAAAAGGAAAAAAAATACAGTTTTCACCTGGATTGATTTCCTTATCTGACTCTATATGTATCTAAATGACTAGCAAATACCATCACATGGGAGAAAAGGCAGGAAGTATGAAACTGCTCCCTTCTGCAGCAGCCAACATGTCCCTTCGCCACAGCAGCTTCTCACTGCTCAGCTGTTTGCATAGCTGTAAGCCAGGCTGTGAAGCAGATCAGGCAGACCATGGGAGAAAGTAAACTGGTTTTCTCCCCACAATTTCTTAGCCTGATCAGTTCCTCAGTCTGGATTACTGTGTGATTTATGTGCAGCTGCTTTGACCTGCTCTCCTCCTCCTCAAAGGGTTTTGTAGCTTCTGCAATCCTGTGAAAAGTAATCCCTGCTTCCAGCTGCTCTCTTCCCTCTATTATTCCCCAAAAAATAAAACCCCATTTTGGCGGGGGTTGGGAGGGACAGAGGGAGGAGCACAAGTCTGTCTGGAGCAGGATAACACCAGTTTGCCAGCCAGCACGTGTGCCAGCCTGCGAGTGAGCTGCTCTGTGCTCTGCCTCCCCTTCTCTCCTCAGGATGCCACTGTGGATCCCACTCTGGTACTTCCTTATTTTGACAAAATTTGTATCTGGAATAATAATTCTTTTTACAAAGTAAACTGGTATCAGCCAATAGATGTAATACGATGGAGGACAAAAAGAACAACTGTCTCTCCTCCCCATTATTTCCCATAGGAACTATAGTGTCCCATTGGAAACTATGACAAAAAGACACTTCAACAACCCAAACTGGCAATAATATAAATACTGGGAAGGCTGGATACAATTACTTTCCAAATCATTATTTTGGTACTTCTAAGCCCTCTATACCATCAGCTTTTAAGTCCTTTCTCAGTCCTACTCATCTCCCTCCCCCTTTTCCTATTCTACACCACCTTTGCATTATCACATAACATTATCTGAATTTAAAAACTTGGAACAAAAAAAACCCCCAAACAAAACAACAAATCAACTAGAACCTGTAAGGAACAGTTAAAGAAAATCAAAATGGATCTTCAAGAATAAAAACTGTTAATACAGCCAGCTCTTCACACCATAGCTTTGTCCTCCTGTGGCACTACTGCTACAGTGCTGATGTGACCAAGTACTACTCAATTAACAGCATTAGGATGGAAAAAAAGTAGAAATCTTCTGGGACAGGGTTTGCAATTAGTAATTTGATAGCAATTTACCAAGTAATAAATGTAAAATAAATACCACTGCAATCTCAATAATCTGCTGCTCCTAACCATCCCTTGGGCTGCACTCCCTCTACATATTAGCCTCCAGAAAAAATTCTTTCCCCTTCCCTACCAAAGGGATAAATTGTCACCAGCACCCTGTTCACAGCTGTAATCGGGATGCTGCTGAAAGCAGGTGAGGGCTGCCCTGGCTCCCCCCGCGCAATCGCTCAGGTGGGGTCTGGTTGGTAAGTGGGGACTGCAGGAAGGCTCTGGCTGGCAGCAAGATGAGCAAGCAGCGGCAGCAGGACCAGCCAGGCCTCCACACCAACAAAATCCTTATTTGCTCTTGGAGTGACAGACTGGCGAGTGACCAGCTCCCACAGCCCCTTCCCAGCCAGCTCGCAGCCGCATTGAGAATCCCTGTGCAGTCCCACTGCTGCAGGCTGTAAGAGACGTATCTGTGCTTAGGTAACAGTGACAGGACATGACGGCTTTCTGCATGTATAGGAATGTAGCAATAGTAAAAGACAAAAGTGAGCTATTACTTTTTTGTTTGTTTTAAACAATGAAAGATGAGGTGAAAGCCTATTTCCATGCTCTGCAGACTAAATCCACTCAGCAGGCCATTCAAAGACACTTATTTTTTTTGCCTGGCTGTAAATATTTGCCTGATGTCGAAGAGAATGGACTTGATGCTTTTGTTACTTTAATCTTCGTAAAATTATGTTTATAGAAACGTACGTAATATCTTTGCTGCATTTAAGGTTCTGAAAAGTCAAATTCACCTTTTTAGTCAGTGTACTTCAAAGAATTCCTTACAATCAGACAGTCCAAAAATATTTCAAAGTTTTTCCTTCATTAACTGTTTTGCAGTAGTGCATTTTAGTTTTGGGGGGGTTGCCTCTGTGTCCTCCCCTACACTAGTAAAAATGAAGTGTGCTTTTACACACGCTGAGATGCTCATTTAAAGCTCCAAGAAGATCAAGCTGTAGCTGTAACGCATGAAATAACACAGATCAAAGTAGATCTTATGCTCCCTGTAGGAGGTAACCCCTTTAGCTAACATATCACAGCCACCTGCATTGAACACGTCAGTTAGTATAAAAGTATTTTCCTAGGGTAAGTATTAGATTAATATCTGAAATCCAGTGGGAAACAATAATGGGGCATCACGGCCTTGCAGCTTACTGATCTGCACACGTGGGGAGAATCCACCAAGCATGGGCAGCACTAGAGTTGACTTGAATTTACACATCCAGTAAAGCTTTATTTGCGTTGACTGGTTAGTACAGATATATATCCGAGATGCTGGCTAAGTGCAGCCCTAACGACATCCACCACAAAGTAATACCTGGTCACCAGTTCTGTGCTCACCTGCATGTGTCTCAGGTCACATCTCTACGTTTTGCGTGCTAAGATGCACACAGATCCCTAACTCAGCCTTCCTGAGTACCTGCCATTCCTACTTGCGCAACACTTTGTAGCACTTCTAAAGTAACTTGAGATTTCTGATTTCATCATTCGTTTCACAATTCCATGCCTACCTCATGGGTCCCCCACAGAGGTAACCAGTCACCAGGAAGCACTAAGCACAGGTATGCAAGATGGTAGGCTGAGTTGGTCTAGGCCACTATTTTGTTCCAGGAAAATCATGGGATGAGCAAAAGCAAGCTAAGAACATTCAATACATCAGTGCTGACCCAGCCTTAGGTCCAGTTCAAGCCACCAGTACACTAACCTGTGTTTAAAGCACTTCCAAATCAAACAGCAAGTGTGCGTATGTGCATGTGCATGTGTCAGCTGTAACGAGGACAGAAGCCTAAATCTGGGCAGAAACCTGTGTTCAGATATACTTTGATTGTGCTATACCAGGGAATGGCAGATAGGTTTCTTTTAGGCAACGGCTGCGTATCTTTCCTTTTCAAATGACTAGCAGAGATTCATTGCTTTTTCTTTTTCCAGGTTTTTTTGGTTTTGGTGGGTTTTTTGGTGGGTTTGGGGTTTTGGTTTTTGTTGGGGTTTTTTTGATGGTGATTGGGATATCACTTTTACCTGGCTGTCACCTTTTAATCACAGAAGTAACAAGAAAACTCTTAACCGTTGCTATCACAGAAAACCAGCAGATACAGCACATCTGCTAGTGGAAAAAAAATAAGCATTAAAAAAGAAAAGTTCTGTTGCTGATCTATGCATCTGTCAAAAAACAGATTCTCAAGCCAGTAAATACACCATTCTGTTTGTAATTAATGCTACCATTCTACTTAGAAATCTTTTAGTGCAAAAGTAATTTTTATGGCTATTAAAAACCAGAAAAACACCTCTTTTCACAGTCAGTGGAGGCTTCATCTGTTACTGTCATACACCAGAGGCTACAGAAACAGAAGCAAGACTGTCTGGTGGCAAACTTCAGATGCTGGGACACCTGGGTCCTTGACTCACTACTTCACCACTGTTCTCTTGTGATGTAAGAGGAAAGGTCTTCTCCTGTAAGGGGAGGTACTGGAGAGCTTTGGGCTTCAGCCTCAACCTGCTCTGAACCACACCGGGAATCATCTCTCTCCATTGACTACAATGGAGCACAAGTGAACCAGACTTATTAGGCTTCGAGCATCTGCAAAATACAATGGAGTTCCCTAACTCAGGGCAGCACCAGAGGGAGTGAATACCTGAAGACCAGTGACACCCCAACACTACAGTAACAGAGACCATAAAACCCAGCCAAGGCCGGGTCAACACTACACAGTTCTGTGGGTGCAGCAACACAACCCGCAGCAGGAAAGATTCACACCCCAGAGCCGACAGGCAAAGCCCTCAACAAGTACAGCATGCTGATGGGAGAGAGCTTTTATCAGCTCAGTTCACAGCCCTTAAGGTGGCAGTTTTAACATGTCAGTAGAAACACTTTGGTACAAATATAGCAGTAGGGGTTCTGCAGAGCACACAAGACTTGGGGAAACTCGGATCTTCATGCCCTCTTTCCCTCTACTCGCAGCTGCAGCTTCCTCAGTTACTCCTATCCCTCCCTCAAAGACATCCTCACTCCTAAATCTGCATTTCACCACATTTAAGCACTGCCCCACAGATCATGTTTACAATGTTAAAGTGACTGTACAAGGAAGCAGTGAAACGTAACATTATTAAAAAGAAAAATAAATACAACCCCACTCCCCCCCCAAAAAAAACCCAACCAGAATTAAAAAATCCAGGATTTTACAGAAACTTCTTACTCCACATCTAGTGTCCTAACAAGCTGTAACATTCCGTTTCCTTTGTTTTGTACTTTGCAAAAAGGGATGCCAAAACCTCCCAGTCAGGAGTACTGAACAGTTATAAAACACCTAGGAACCTACAACTGTGATTGCAGCACGTTTGCATGCAATGTATTTGCACCACATTTAAAATACAGTTTAAAATACAAAGCGGGGCTTTAAGATGTGGCTCTTCACACAACCACTTTATTAGGTGAGCATACCTTTGAAAACTGAGGGAAGAAACCCTAAACCCACAGCTCATGACTGACACACTGCTAGCCTACCAAGGTAAAAAAAGTCTCTATGTGAAGGCTAATAATCACAGAATTTTTAATATTACTCTCTTTTGTACTACAGTCTTGGAGTTCTATAAGAAGAATATAATTGAATCAAAGTGCACCTGGATACTCCAGCTGGCCAGAATGTGAACAAAGTACCTTGAAATCAGTTCACTGGTGTGTAACTCCAGGAATCTCATCATTAAACAATTCCTTTACATATAATAGAATGAACTTTTAAGAGATGAGACTCCTGCTTTTTCTTAAAAAAATTTATGGATGCAACAGTCATGATCAGCTTTCATTTTGAAGATGTCTTCAGTTGCAGGCAGCAAAATTCTGGCTCCAATGGGGAGATTCTGGCTAGCACTATGGGGATAACAAAATCAAAGCTGGGGGGGACAGGACGGGACACATGACCAACAACAACAAAAAAAACCCCAATAAAACATCCAAGGAGAGAATTAATAAACTGTTTCAGTTCTTTCCTAAAATACTATTTCCTGAACATCCTTTGTGTTGGAGATCAGGAATGCTGGGACCCTATTTCTACAGGACCACAAATGCCTCCTGGCTCTATTTCCACTTCTCTTAAAAAAAAATTTAACTGTCTACTGCATTTAAGTAATGTTTCCTAACATAGAAAATGGCACCAAATAGAAAGTATAAATAGCATCCATTAGACTGTAATTCACTAAATATGTCCATTTCTTTTACCCCACATTTATTTTATGATTTCTAACCCTTCTCCACAGCTATTGCCTCTTCAATCTATTAAGCTTTTCTGCTGTCTCTGTATTCAACAGTGTAAGACAAAATTTTTATGTATTTTTTCAGTGATGAGGTCCCAGTCATGCACCACAGGACATCAGTATGCAGCATTGAAAGACTCCAGCCAGCCAGTGGGAATGTGGCTTTGGACAAGCCAGACTAATAAAACGTAACATGTGATGATAACATTGCCCTTTTATGCAGGATGGCTGGCTGCCACCACAGCAAAGAACCAGAGCACTAATGATCACTACTTCAACCCCACAGTCCTGTAAGAAAGAAAAAAAAAAAAAAGTATTTTTCAACACCCATTATAATTAACAATGATTGGTTCATTATGCTAACAAAGCACTGTCTCTGTAGACACGTTAGTGCACTGAATTATACCTAATGCTTTAAAATATCTGCATTATTGTTTCCAAAGTTATTCTTGTTGCTGAACAGCTTTTTTTGATGTCTGTCCATCCCACTGTCCCAACACCCCAGCACCTCCTCCAAAAATGTGAGACCTTTCATTAGTTCAACAAAGAAAATAGCACATTAACTTAGCGAGCATGATTTCCTTACCAATTTTATTAATAATCCTTGAGGGTAACAAAACTGAAAGGATTATTACAATGTTAAATATTTTCACTATGTTTATGTGCTGGTTAGTATCTGATTTATGAACAGTTTCATTTTAAGTTTTGTGAAGCTGAAATACTGACAGGTACAACAAGGAACAGTAAGACTCATTAAATTGCTAGCATCTGCTTAACACCTAAAAGTCGATTTAAAGCAAGCCCTACATTTAGCAAATTGGCTTAAGCTAGCCGAGTGTTTTTAAATCTTCTTGAAAAGGCAGCCACCTTTTGGCTCCTCTATCTTTGGCTAAGTTCTCCATCAGCAGCAACCAAGGTCCCCCCTTCAGAATGGCTGAGATACAGCTGCAGTGGCTGGCTTCAAGCACTAACTCTCTTCTCCACCCTGAGAGAAAGGAGTTGCTGCTAGCAAATCCAGGCAGGGAACACTTTTATAAGTCAGTGAGAGACTTATTCCCCACCCCCACCCCGAGCTGCTTCCTACCCCTCTATCTTCAAGAAACTGAGATCTTGTCAGCTGCTAAAGGCACTGACATTTCCCTTAACTACTTTAAACTCACAATGGGCAATAACATTGGAAATCTTCGCAATATTCATATCAAAAAGCATCAGTATCTCCAGCTACTGCAATACAGTTACACTTTTTGGATAAGAGTTCATATAATTTTGCAGGTTTGTGGGAAGGAGTTAAGAGCCTTTCTCTTCCTCCATCCCCTCAGCACTAAACCCCTTGATTTTGAGGGAGTCTGAGCCTGGAGCCAGAACGAAGTGCAGGGAGCAACATCTCAGAGTAGAGCCTCTGGTACAAAGAGACATCAAAATTATTTTCTTCTTCACCACTTGAATGATGCTGGTGCTCACTAATATTGCATACATTTAGACTTGTGATGCTAGGATTGTATCAGTATACTGCTATTACCAGTGACAACACTTGCAGAAACTACAGCTATTCTTAGTCTACACACATGGCAGAAGTGATGTGCCACTTTCTTTTCCCTAATTAAGCATTTCACAGTCCCTTTTTGAACTACATTTCTCCCCACAATTTGAGAAACACTGCGCTAAATCAATTAGCAATCCCCAAAGGTCCAGAATTAGGTCTGAAACCCAAAAATGATTTGAAAGTTCCTTTTTAAAAAACCAATCTTACTGGTTTTCTTTTAATATGCAGTGAAGTACATGACTTCTCTGAAGGGAAAACAAAATTACATTTATAGCACACATTGGCAGAAGAGAAAAGGCAACTTGAAAGACACTCTTAAAAGATAAACTTGCTGACTAAATCTAAACTTTAGAGAAAGCCCATGGTTCATCCCATGTGCTGTACTGCACTGTATTAAGATGACATTGTCATTTGACAGTGCTCCTGTAGATTCTGCCTACTGTACCAGATTTGATTTATGCTTTGAAAAGAAAAAACAGTTGGTGTGGGTTTAGGGGTTTTTTTTCCCCTTTCTTTTTGGCTAATATGAAGATTCTCACCTGTTAATTTAATCTACATTTCATGATCTCATAGATAAAAGTAAACCTGGAGGAAGAAACTGTATGGCCAAGTTTAATTACAAAACATTCCTTCCTGTAGGAACAGTGTTTACCTCCAATGGTGAAGAAGTTCATCCCCGAGTTTAGAGAAATCTGGTTTTAGTACAACTTGTGTTAACACAAAATAATGGATTTGAATGGGTTAAGCTAAAATAGTTATTGCCTCCAAACATCCATCTTGTGCCTCTCCTGGAAGCTGCTTCCCCAGCAGCAGGAATAGTGAAGCTGTAAATCCACAGAACAAAGTATCCAGGTAACCTAAAACCAGCACTGGCTTACCTAAAATAATTCATGCTGTAAAAAACCCCAACAGCTGAGAATGAGTTATGCATAATGGGCACAAATTAAAGCATGCAAATTTCCATCTGAACACAAGAAATAGCATCGTCTCATGAAATGGCTATTCCTGGGACAAATAAAGAGAAGACAGGATAGACTAGCCAGCATCTTGGTTCACCTGTACACAGTTCGTGCAGCCCTACTCTTAACATCTTCCAGAACAATCAGCTAGAAGACTGGGAGAAAGTAATAGGCAGTCAGCATCTACCATTCATTTCTTCCCCAGACTGCACACCTAAAGAGTCCACAAAAAGATCCCAATGCAAATTCAGATACCAATCCATTTCCATTCCTCCCCTTCCACGACAGAAAAGACTTAGAAGTAGATTATCATCCCTGTATCCAGCTTTTAAAGCCATAATAAAATCTTTTCATTAAAAATTAATTTTGACCACAGTAATAATATTGCCAGTAGGGAGGAAGAATCTAGATGTATATTTAAAATTTATAATTGAGGAAAGCAATGGAAATGGGGGAAAACTGACATGAAAAAAAAAATAGTACTGTGGAAGACAGTAACTGAAATCAGTCAAGTCCACCTCTCAAGGAGAAAGCAGAAAAGTACGTTAGCTTGTGCATGCTTTAAAATCAACAGCCAATTGCTAGGTTTACTGCAACTCAATTAGCGCCCACCTGGTAGGAGAGAGGGCCCTAAATAATATGCAGTATAGCCCTCCTTGTTTAAAGCAACTTTCCAGGAAGAAAACAGTTGTAAAACCCTGACGTCAAAAGGCATATTTCAATGAATGAGAAGAAAGTTTAGGCACAGAGGCTGGTTCTGAAAAAGCACCTAATTAGCTATTAATTGTGCAGGCAAAGAGTATCTCTAATTCAGTGAAACCACATCTGTACGCTTACAGTTAAAATTGTCACTGATGAACCCAAGTTGACAAACCTACAGGAACATTGCGGGAAGCCTCAACTAGAAAAGGCTCTGTGCCTCAGGAAGTCCAGGCTGTCAGCAGTCATGCACCTGAAGGGGAGGGTTTTAATGTAGAGTTTAATAATATTTGGTGGAAAAAATACTCATGAGCTCTTTTCAGGCCCAACACCTGCCAGTACACTACCATCAATCACTGTGGTTTCACAATGACATTTCCTCATTTTGAAAACCTTGTATACACTTCATTGCTAAGCAAAATATGCATATACACAGGGGGTGAACTGGGATACTGTGCAACTGAATATAAATAAATGCTACCAAGTGTATACAGCAAGCAAACAAAAAAAAAAAACACCAAACAAAAAACCACCACACCAAAAAACCCCAAACAATATCCAGATTTTCCTCTGATCTCTTAAATGGTATTTGTACTTCAATATTTGGAATAGCTTCAGTACCCTGAAAGACAAAAACTTGCATCATGTTAAAGTGAGGTTTTTCATTGTTCTTTTTGAAGTAATAATACAGTGCTGTTCTTTAAATACCATTTTTCTTGCTGGTAAGGAACCACAGAGGGAGGAAACTAGTAAGGCAAAGTTTTTAGGATTTTCTGAATATATGTCAAATGGTGCTTGAATGAGCAGATCCCACCTGGGAGACAGGCATTGTCTACAATGTCCAGTCAATGGGCAAGTCATTTCTCTTTTTTGCCTTCCTTTTCCCTCCTTCCCTTTATCATCTATGACAGCTAGCCATCTGAGGTATGAATCATCTCCTCCACTACAGCTCTTCAACTGAATAGATATTTTAAAGGAAACAGATTGGGGAAAAGTTAGCATTATGTGAACCAAAGGCAGAGCTGTGTGTTTAGAAGCATGTATCACCCTGTTTGCTTTCAGGGCCGATTCCCAAATTGCTCCCATCCCTGAGAAAAGGTAGACATGTGGGTTTGCATGCACAGGTATTAGGAAGGGATGTTTCTTTCTCATCTTCATTTCTTCTCACCACACCTGTATTTTCCATATCAGAAAGGTGAGGGATGAGACCCTCAAACTTCATTCCCCCTGTTTTCCCCTGAATCAGGAGCAAGCTGCTGTTAGCCTTCTCCCTTTCAGCCTTATTTCCCCCCTCTTCTTCCTCCTCCTCCCCATAAAGCAGTGTAAGGAAGCTTGCAGACAACTTGGCAGGCTGGTTTGGAAGAGTTCTACCCAATATAAGTCAGCATTGATCTCTCTTGTCCCCCCTAAATCTTACATAAAGTAAAAGCAAGGTTCCAGGACAGTAAGCTATTATTTCAGATAAGGCATGAGGAGTTTTTTGGAGAGTTAAAGCCATTCTGTAAGTTAAAACAAATCACTTTGGTATTATTTGTTTGGAAGGAGACTGCATAATATTTGTTAATTTTTGTCCCCACTGTACTTGGTAGCAATAAGCTGTTGTTCATCATGACTAACATGCATCTTTCCCTGAACACAGTGTGCAGTGTCTACCATTTGTTATATAAGAAGAAAAAAGTAAAACATTCTTCACTCCAGAAGGCAAGAGATTTGTATCTGTAGATACATGCTGACTAAAAAATATCAGCAAATGAAAATGAAGAAGCTTGACAGGTCCTGCTAACTACTCAGGAACTCCCTTTCCCTCTAAAGGGGCTTTCAGAGTGCCTAAAAATCATACTGCTGTTATTCCAGCCACCCTATAGTACCTTGTTTCTCTGAAGTTCACACAGGAATTTCCCAGGCATATGCCACAAAAGGGTTAACGAGAAGTGAAACTGATTGCACCACATGAAAAAAATAGGATCCCATTTCAGTAAAACATTTTCAGCAGGAATTCAGATTTTCTGCTCTCCAATAGAACTTTATAATCTAATTGGCCCCCAGACACACTAGCGTCTAAAGCACATTATGAAATGCTTTCCTTCACTCTGAAAACTCTTTACAGAAATAATAATTATTCTAAACAGGTAACATGCTGTACGATTTCAAAATGTTAAGGGTAAGCTGCTAAACATTTATTAATATTAAAAGCAACCTTTTTAATGTGCCACGAAACCCATCTCAGAGAAGTCCAGAATATAAAACACAGCACTTGTATAACTTGATTTGGTTTGTTCCCCTCACCATCACCACCAAATTTCCTACAGTCTTTAATTCATAATTTTGAATTTGTTAACTTCTGTACACTGCCTCCAATCGGTCCATGAGGACACTGCATTAGAAATAACCAGCCAAACAGGACAACCCCTGAGATTCCTGTATGGAACTGCAAAAATCCTCCTGCTCACAGTGCACAACTACTTAAGTTCCAAAACCTGCACTTGCTACGGCCATTCAGTATGATCCTACTTCTACTCTGCAATGCACTGACTAAAAATTTTAAGGCTTTCCACCCAAAGGCAACATTACCAAAATTTTACAGTTGAACAAACTAAGGCACAGAAGTGTTAAGTGGATCACACAAGCAGTAAATGCCTTATTTAAGCAGCTGTTTAAAATGAAAAATCAAATAAACCTCCCCAGCTAAACACATCCAAAACATTAAGCAGTAAGAGAGGAAGAGGGTTACACCCCTTTACAAAAAACACCATCTACCACACAGGCACTCACAGAAACATACGTGTGCATCTCAGTAAACATAAATGCAGAGACACAGACGTGCAGAGAAGAACTTACTTACACACAGGACTGGCAGAGCATTCGTACACAGGCACTTACTTGATCTATTTCCATTAACTTGGGGAAGGCACCTGGCCATTCGATCGCCACCTTCACTATATCAGCAGGAGGGGGCATTGCGACGCTGCTGTTCTTCAGAGCCACTACAACTGGACACTAAATACTGCAGAGAGTCTTTCTCATTCACACCTGCAGGGAGAAGGGGAATAAATAAATAAATAAATAAAAAAATACAGCAGTTCAGACAGAACCCCAGCGCTGCCGCTTCACCTCCTACATTTTGCCTGGCTGGGCAGGTGGATGAAAATGTATGTGTGTATGTGTGTGCAAGACCAGAAGAACAGCACATATTACAGAAGCAACACAGGACAACGCCACAACACACTGCACAGCTCGACAGTCTGTTAGAAAGATGGCTGAAGCACTGAAATGTACGGTGAATAATAGGCATGCATTAGATTTAAAATAGAGAAACTATTTTTAAATATTATTAAACATGCCGGTGGGGAAAAGCGACAAACTAGAAGGAAGCTCCTGTTACAGTGTCACTCCCGGAGTCCCAGGGAACGTGACCGAATTGGTTAAAGCGGTGCTTGAGGAGAAGAGATTGCCCAGGAAGTTATGGCCAGGAAACACTGTTTCTTTTAACTATAGCAATGATCTTCTGGGTGTTCACAAATAGATCACTGCACTATAGCAACCAGGATGTCAGGAAGAAGGCAGAACACACAGCAGCTTCCACATATACATACACACACATATCCTCACCTAACAGATCCAGAGATACCCATATATAAATACGCCTTTCTGGTAAATCTCAGACATGTGAGCACACAAGGATATAGTATACATTCACAATGATATAATCAGCTACATAGAACATCACAGTTCTGCAAGAATAGGAGTGTCAATAGGATCTCATGTCAAATAGCACAGCCTGTGAATCTGGGGGAAAGGAACTGAAAGGGGAAGGACCAAACCCTCAGGTTTTGTAGAATTTAAGTTCTGTCTCTTTTGTTTCAAAGTTTGCAACATTGCAATAACAACAAATGCTTTTCAAGCCGGTGTAATGCCTCTCTGGGCTTGCAAACAAACCTTTTGCATCCCT
The DNA here is from genome assembly GCF_017639655.2 of Falco naumanni. NCBI lineage: Eukaryota > Metazoa > Chordata > Aves > Falconiformes > Falconidae > Falco > Falco naumanni. Next base: position 18,571,413 of record NC_054057.1, on the reverse strand, counting down.
CTCCCAGCTTGGCAGTAGCAGGACAGCCGCTGAAGTAGCAAAGCTCTGCAATTCTCAGGCACAGCAACCCATGCCACCCTGCTGATGACTGGGAGGTTCCTGCTTGCTTTGCCAAGTCCTCCCTGCCGACCACGGCATTTCGTGCGTGCTCTGCTGAGACCCAGCAAAATGCCATCATGTATGACAAAACAAGAGAAGCTGTGGATATCCCCAGAGGTGCAGTCCCACTTCTCAGCACAAGAGAGAAGGAAGTGGTGAAAGCATGGACACATGCTTGTACCCTTTGAAAGAGCTAAGGCAAGAAATGAGCAGATAGAATATACCAGACATCCAGAAGCCACAAAGAAGTACAAGAAAAAAAAGGCTCTGCCCACCTTCAGCTGGTGCTCCAGCTAATCCAGTCTTACAACCCTTCTCCAACAGCAGCTGAAGCACAAACTCAGGTCAGCCTGAACAAAATTGTGAAACCATCCCTTTATCAAGAAATTTTATACCTTTGTGTCATACTACTTACAAGTGGGAATTCGTCCAGCCTTCATATGTATGGGTCTACCTTTCCTTTTTTTTCATGTGTCCTCTGGTCTACTCTAAAAAGGCCCTGTCCTTCACCTACACTGTACGTAGCATTCTCAACATACACTGTAAAAGCAATTTACAAACTTTAACACTCCAGCAATTTATTTCCAACAATGGCAGTTCTGATGCCAACAGGATTGCACATCACCACAAAGCAAAGCGCAAAGCAGTAAATAAGACAATGGACGGTCTATAAATAAGACTGGATTGCAGGAAGTGCCTTGAAAGACTAAACAAGATTAAGAAATACAGCTATATTGTCTACATTTGGTAGATGTTACGGGGACGGGGAATAAACGCAATTAAATCATGCAACTGGCTTGCTGGTCATCAAGAATATTCAGACATTCACTTTTGGCTGTTTTTTTCCTCACAGAGCCTGATTGGATAACAAGGCTCCCTCCATTTCTCCCCTGGCCCTCACGCTCCCGCCATTTCTCCCCCGGCCCCTCACGCTCCCGCGATTTGCATCTCCCACGAGCCCTCCCCTCGCAGTGCAGCGCACTGACTCAACTAATCAGTAAAATAGTATTTTCAGTCATCTGGTTTTTACCACTTTCAAGTCAAATGGCTTCCCAGAGGCGGCACAATGTGGGTGGGGGGGGAAGAAGCAGTGAGAGACTTGATGGCAGCCATGAGCCGTTAATCCACCCTGACAGTCAAATGAAACCGAGCCCTTGGGCACCTTTTTGCTCCCGCACTCACAGTACCGGGGTTCCCCACCTCCTCAGCAGAACAGTCCTCGGTAGCCTCAGCCTGTGATGTTCTGGTATTAAACTGCCTGCAGCATTTAAGTGGAGCTGGCTTACCTGGTGCCTGACTGACAGGCTTCTCCCTGTGCTCCCTGGCACGGCACTGTGCCCCTGGCAGGAGGGATGCTGGAAACCTCAGCCAGAGCATGAGTTTACTGGCCACAACACAAGAGCAGCAGCAGCTCCTGCCAGACAGACTTGACAGAGGACAGCTTCAGATGAGCAAGTCCTTACTTTCAACAGGTTTCCACCCCCCCTATCACGTTTCTTCTACGGTTTTCATGAACAAAATAATCTGTAGGCCACGTATCTATACGGAGAGAAAGGACACCTACAAAAAACATAGAATCCACCCAACGCATGGGCAAGCACACTTTCATTTGACTGGGAAGACAGAGAAGCAACTCTGAGCACCATCACCTCTCACCATGAGAGGGAAAGGGACAGTAACCCACAGTCCAACAGATACCTCCCCTAGGAGGCTAGCTAACTCCAAAGCTCACGAGGAATGTTGAAGGAAAAACATTGATTCATGAACACTGGCCACGACTACGAAAACAAAACAACATCACACAGTAATAAATCTGCAGAAATCTTCCACTCTCACAGTACAGGTGTGGCATTAACCACCAGCTTGCTTTAACGAGTTGTGGTCCATCTTAACAACTTACACAGAAAGAAAGCAAATGGTTTAAGAAAGAAGTCAAGGAAAATTGATGGTAAGTTAATCAAATTCAGCTATGGAAAATAAGCATTTGCATTCCAAAGTAAGGTACAAGAGAAATCTACCACAGCATTCAGAAGACAATTTCCATGTGACTCGTTTTAATGCAGGCTAGCACAGATCTCCCACATAATTATAATTATAATTATTAATATATGTATGCTTATACAGCCATAAAACACAAAGCAAAGTGACAGATCTTTAACTAATATAAATGGATGTAGTTCCACTTCTTCTACCAGGAGACCAACTTGGAGGCATCCGTGTGGTCTGAATGCTGAAAAGCATATTTAAAACTGTCACTACACATTTCTTCCTCTTTCTCGGTGCACATCCTAGTCAGAAGTGCTGACATTTTTTTTCCCTAGTTTATAATCTTACAAATCAAATTCAGGATCCAAAAGATAATTTAGTTTTGTTCTACCTATGTGGCAATGCCAAAAGCAAATATTCTCTTTTTTCAGGCCAAAATAATGTTTAGCTGTCATCACACTATGATTGCAATGAAATTTCTGAAATCTACAGTGCTGACAATTACAAATTACCTGCTATTTTTTCCAGTGGTACACAGTGTGTTAGACACTGCCCAGTAAAATAAGGAAGGCACAATCCCTGGTGTGAAATGCTTCCCATTAAGTAAGTGATTTTCATTATGTGAATGAAGTACTAGAACTGATTTGAACTGCTTTTTGTTATGCCCGCAGCAGTCAAGCAGTGAAAAGGATATGGACATCGCTGAAGGGTCTAGTTATAGAGTTTTCTCAAGTGCAATTCCTTTTTCCCTCCCAGTGGGATCTGAGCAGCAGACATATAAGTTCAACTTTGCAACTCATTTTTTGCAACGTTTATTTTCAAGGCAGAATCTTAAGGCAACAGGATGCATGTACAGGCATGAGTGTATGAAGTGAAGGAAGGGGTCTGAGGAAAAGGAAGGCAACTTCCCATTATTTTCCCCTAATGCATCCACGGAGCTGTAACCTGGAGGAGGTTTAAGCAACTTCCATGCTCAGCAGCACACTATTTTATAATTTGAGGGGGAAAAAAACCCACAACCAAAACATTCTTATCACTTGAGTACACTGTTTTATGTCAATAAAGTTTTTCAGAACTATGACAGATTGGCCCATTAAGTGCAAATTCTCTGAGTTATTGTTGTTACCACACGCAGCACATTTCTGCATTTCAACCATACTACACAGTGCTTCCAGCAGCCTAAGTCAGAGTAATAAACACCAAAGTTGGAAATCAAAGTATATTAAATTTAATGCAAAAATGCATCAGCACAGACATGCAAGCTCTCAGTTTACCTGCCTGGCTCTGAGGGATTAAATCACCACGTATGTCAGTAAAACATACTGATTTTCCCCCTTTTGCACACACACTGCATGTGGAAAACAGGATTTTATTCGTGTATGAAATTAGTTCTCAGTAGAACTCTTTTTTAAAAAAAAAAAGAAACACAAACCTGTTTTGCAATTTCCTTGGCACTTTCCATACAAGGTTCTCAAAGCACTTTAAATAACTTATAGCTATCAGAGCACATCTCTCAAGAAATAAACTCTATTCTTACTCTACAGACAGGAGAAGAAAAATGCAGGCTAATAGGAATTATGCGACTCATGGTTCTAGTTGTATATAAAAAACAGCAGCCTACAAGAGCTCATTCCTTCTTTTACAGAAGAGAAGTAATCAAACAGCAGGCCAGGTCATTTGATGAACAGCTTGAGTAAGGAAGTTAATGATTAAAAAGCAACTGAAGGAACGCCACGTGCATTTGAGAATTTAATAAAACAAAGCATGTGTTTCTCCTCTCTAGACAAAAGGCAGCATATACAGGAATCACCTGGAGTGGGCACTAATCCGCCTGCTCCCCCCTGGCAGGCAGGTTTTCCCCATGGCATTTCTTCAAGGCAAACGGAAGGAGGGCAATAACGCAGCCAGGACATGGCGGGACAGAGCGAGTGCCAGCAGGGAGCTGAGCCCTGGCCGACCACCATGCAGGGACCCGCAGCAGGAGGAGAGGCACGGGTCCCTCCGCTCGAGACCTTACGTAAGTAACCGCTTCTTGTCAAACCTCATCAGCTTCCTCCGCTCAGCTCCCGCCGCCCCAGCAAACAGAAACTAAGTGGCAAGTTCAGCTGGAAGGTCCCTCGGGGACCAAGTCTGATTAACGATTTTAGAAAGATAATCCAACGTTGGATTAATATCCTCCAAGAGAGTTATTTTTGGAGTTAAACTGCATGACTGAACAGCCAAGTCTAAGGAGCTGTAAACATGCTCTACCATCTCTGCAAGAAATAAAAACAGGGCACAGAAGCCAGGGGGCTGGATGCACACTTTATATACATAAAAAGGCTTTTATGCTGCCTTTTTCCCTTTTGTTATGTGTTCTCTGCTATTCACCCCTGAACTAGACAAGAGCCAAAGGCCCAGCAGACCCTTGTCAATAAAATCCACAGATGCTTTGCCACAAATGGAAGATAAAGCTCTACAGGAGCTATGAGCTATATTCTAGCAAGTGATGGAAAAGAGGCAGCGATGTCGAAGCTGGGGGGCTGCCATCTCTTCAGCAGCAGCCACCAACACTGCAGGAAGACCTGACCCTACTTGACAGAATTCCACAGTTCAGAGCAGTCCATCAGCTTCCCAACAGGAATGTTTCTTTGATGCTGAACCTGCAATCTGCTGATCAATAATGCATTGCTAGCCCAGGAATGGACCTTCTAATATTATGACAAAACGAACTTTGGAGCCGTCAGGTTTAAATACAGCACTTTTCCTCTCCAAAATACCTGGAAATCTAGTATTGGAGGACATTTTAGGCATATGGGTGTGAAATGTACAGCCCAGGACAATTTTTGCCACTGGCAAAGCCACCCAGGAAAGATGGTGAATATTTGGGTGGTTATCACCTGTCTCATTCCCACCTATAACCTTTCTTAAAAATCTAGTTCTAAGTATTTTACATTTCCTGCAGTGGTCCTCTCATTAGGAAGTATTTTATGTGGTTGAGGTTTCACCATCATTGACAGGCCCACTTTCAAAAAACGTACTCTTCAAAACAGAGAAAAAAGGCTTTAAAGAGTGCTTGGAAAGAAAAAGTGGAAGAAAACACAACAGACCGGATGTACTCAGAATACAAGCAAGCAGGCTGGCTGGCCTTGCTTCTGAAGAACACATTGAAGCATACCAGAAAAAATCAGGTACTTATTTAACCTGAACTCCCCATCTTCTTGGGGGATCTCCTTCTACCAAGGAACTTTTAGTTACATGTCTATAATTCATAAGAGGTAGGACTAAAAACTCTGTTTTGATTATTCAAAGTGTCTGAACCTTTGTGGCAATTTAATTAACATCCATATAACATACAGTCAGACAAAGATGCTCTGTTACTAAAGGTGTTAACATTGGAGCTCTTCAACAACCACCAAACCAACAATAACCTGGCAGTTGAAAAGGTAAGGCTTCACAAAAAAAAGCATGGTTTTTCAAAGGTGCTGAGTATCTGCCTAGAATGTCGAATTTAAAGACCATGGAAGGTATCAAGTACAGGAACAAAAATCAAACACTATTCCTAACACAACATTTGAATCCACTTAAACTTTTCACAGTTTATCAGGGCTTGCTGCTTCATTTGGGGTTGTTTCTTGTCATTGGGCTATATTCCAGATGTTCCTAAACTGAAGCAAGCAGCGAAAAATATCCCTTAAAATCCAGCTGAATACAAGTTTATCATCCTGACTCTCAGGATAGTCTCACATAACCTGAGAGATTGGAGGGAAGTAATGGGAAAAAGATGAAGCCTCGGTTTTGGCCAGTGGTGCTACTGTTCTTAAAAGCTTGTAAGGTTAGAATGAAAGTTTTCAGCAATAAGGTGGAGGGGAGAAGAAAGGAAAAAGGAAACTGGTACTGTGAAAGAAAAACTAAAATAAAGCAATGCTAAATATTACAGTTCAAAAGGATGAATGCAAATTTGGGGGGGGGGGGGGGCTTTCTAGTCTTTAAGCTAAGCACACTCTAAAGGAATCCAATGTAACTGGAAATGGAGTCAATTTGTTAGACACTGGTTGAAAATATGCTGAAGAGAAACAGAGAAAGTTCACCAAAGCTGCTCTGACTCAGGAAAGCAATTTTGAATACAATTCAACTAAGAGTGAAGAAATAACAAAAGGTCACAGCCCTCTTTCCTAGCACTAGCATGATCTGACTATGGTACTTAGGACTTTCCTGGCATTTTGATAAATCAGGGGGCTAGAAAGGACATACAAAGGAGCATCTTGAGTCAAGATGAAAACACTTTTATTGCTTCACTTTAGCAAGGGCTGAATCAAGACAACAAGGATGGGCTATACCCCAAAGGAGATAACAGACACAAGAAGATAAGCTCAAGGCTGGGAAAAACCCTAAACTTCCTGCTAGAAGCAAGATGGAGCAGCAGTATAAAAAATAAAGAGGTTTTTTTTTACTGTATCAATGCTTATGACACATACGGAGGAACTAATGGTATAGTCAGGAAGTTACCAGTCAAATGGAGGAAGAGAGGGCAACAGAGACGTGTGAATGCTAAAGGAAATAACCAAGTTAACTGACAGCACAGACAGGATGTTGAAGGTTGAAACAAACAGAAGTATCTTCTAAAGAAATCATTCTGCAAAGAAAAGGACTGTGGAAAAGAGACACACATTGACATTCCACAGTGAATAAGCAGAGCCGTATGCTCATCATGCTCATCAGAAGTAAAAGAAACAATAAAAGAAAGACTGGATACGATTCATGGGTCTAATGAGGGAGGACTTAAAAGTTTTGATGACACCAGTCTTTTGCTGCAGGCACTGACACTGCTCTTCAAAGATGACAAAAACCAAGAGAAGGAAAAAACCCGCCTGTCACTCACCTTGCAGCAGGAAAGAGTTCCATCAACAGAGGTGCTCCTACCAGCTTTGTTTCTCTTATACTTACTGAAATCAGCGCATCAAAACAGCTAACAGCCAAAACACCACGTTTTCCTGACTTCTTAGCACTATACAGCCCCTGAATCCACCCCCGTAGACTCCCAGCTCTCTGCCCATTCACACTCTCATACACACTAAGAACATTTTGCCCTTAAACACTTGTGGACTTCCCAGTGCCAGCTCTCTATAGGACATTCAGAAAAACCGCCAGACTGCAAATGGGAAAGACAGTGATGGCTACCTAGGAAAAAAAGCATGGCACAGTTAATATTAGAGACCTTGTCTATAGCTTAAATTTGTGGAATAACTTGAGCTATTTTGCATTAAAGAGATTGTATCTCCAAACAACATCAGTTGTTGCGACTAATCTGTAATTTTAATAGACATTACTAAACCCACTTTGTTAACAGGAACACAGACATGCTAAGAAACAAATGTGGACACAGCCACATCCCCAAAACACTACTGTGCATATGCCCATCCTTAACACTGATCCCATCCTGCTTTGCTGAGTACCACTCAGTCTGTGTACCTGCGGGCCTGTAACCACTGCTCCGGGGACATCACAACCAGGTATCACCCTCCCTTTCAATGCCCACACATACCCTGGGGCATTTGCTTGTAATTCTGTATCTGGAAGAGCTTGCATACCTGAGCAATCTTCCTGGTTATCCAGCCAGGTTAACCATAAAACCTCTATAAGGTAAAATACAAGTAAAAAAGATACTGAGGAGCCCAAGAACAGGGCAAGCTCCAGGATCATATAACCAGAATGCAGAGGCTATTTTGGAAGGGTGCTAGAAACCTTTCAGAAGAAACTCGGCGACAAGATAACAGTGGTGCAAACACTGCTCACCCAGTCCATTTCCAGGGCAGATGTGTCCTGTGTCTTTTGGTAAACTGTATTAAATGTGACACTTGGTAACAGGAGATCTGGACGTTTTAACGTGACACTATCCCTTGCTCATCTCTGTATTGCAAAACCATGAGTAGCAGATGACACTGCTTGAGCAGGGGGGTGAACAAGATGACTTCCACTAGTCCCTTCCAGCCTCAACCATTATGTAACTCTCAGAGTACGCTGACTTGAAGCACTCTTGAAGTCCTAGCCTGTGCATCTGTACTCACCTGTGCACACAACGAGCAAAAAAAAAAGCTGCTTTTGTAGCAGGTTGCCTTCTATGCCATAACAAGATTCTCTAAGCACACTAAAACCAACCCTTGGTTACAACGTCAGAACAACCATCTCTATAACTCTTCCCAGCTGGCATCCAAGAGCACTCATTCCAAAAAGATCTCAGCCTTGCATAATTTGAACTAAGATTTCAAAGATCAAGACGAAAATTTACTTCTGACAGGAAAACTGCTGTAAATTGCTTTTGTGTTATAGTCTAACAAATCACACTCAAGCACTTGGTACCATTTGTGGTTGCCCCATAATTTACATTTTACTCAACAGTAAAATCTACACGGTCCAGGGAAAGAGGAAAGAGTGATGCAAACATCATCCTTCTACTGGTTTGAATCATAAGCTCTATAGAGAGTCATGCCATTTAAGCAGCAGACAAGAGTTGAAAAGCATGCTGTCTCTACATTTTAGCAGGGACAGCAGGACAGGCTATGTGTTCGCTCCAAAATTATAACCCACATGTGAACATAAAACCCCACCAAATCTAATCTATGCTATCATGCTGGTCTATTTAAAAAAAAAAAAAAAAAAAAAAGAAAAAAAGGCAGGAGGGAGCCACCAATTCAGCCACTGCAGTTAAAGCTACAAAGAGGTGTTACAATCGTCTCCTGGTTTACTATCCGAAAAAAATGGAAATACCGTAACAAAGAAACCTGACTCATGAAAAATACCAGCTAATTTAGTAAATAAGTTAATTTCATTGCTCAGGTAAAAAGTTGTTATTCATTAAAAAGTTGCCTTCATAGTATATATGACCTGCTTCTCCAAGTAACTTCTATCCCATAGGTAACTATAATTACAAAGGTTCTCCAAGACTCCCCCCAAATGGCTACAGCTAATACTCACTGTCAAAATCTGAAGACGGCACAGCTGTGTTTCCCCATCTCCATGCTCCAGTTGAAGCTCCTGCTGCAGCCTCTCTGGAAACATACATAGTTATGCCAAGAATGAGCAAAACACTCACTGTTTCCAAATTGGCTAATCAACGGACTGAGTGCTTAACCTTCCCACAATACATGCATCCAGACAAGGCAACCAGCACAGTCTGCATGCTGAGGACTGAACTGTGCCAACCACATTATTCTGCAAGATGACTCGTGGCAATTTCCTTCTCAGGAGCCAGAGCATCAATTGTCACCGATTGCTGCTGCAACTCAATCGACTTCTAGCAAAGCATCCATTCAAAATGAACCACTGCTTGCTCCGTGGCACTTTTCTCTATTATTCTAAAAACAAATAGAGTGCCTCAAATATTAAATACCCTCTGGATTCTACCCAGCAGTTATTACCAAGTATTTTACCTGCTTCGAACTTACAAATGCTAACTACAGAACAGTGAGAGGCTGGCAGCGACAGGCAAAAGGACACTGTGCCTTTGCTGCATAACATGTATGCTTACTATACAGCAAAAAAAGTATTTTATGTTATAAATATTATAAGACATACATCACCCTGAGCCACCATCCTTATGTTCTTCACTAAAATGAAATCTTTCTACTCCAAAAACCTCAGGCTTCTGCCATTCAAAGTTCAGTTCCATAGCAAATCTGATATCTCTGCTTTTCCAATGTCATGGCCCGGCCTCCTCCTCCCCAGTGCCAGCCCTGGCACTTGTCCAGCAGGCCAATTCAGAGATGGACTGCCCAAAAACTAACCTCACAAAACAAAGACACATTTTCAGCCAGATTAGCCCCTTGAATGCATTCACCACTCACTCACCCAAGCATCAGGACCACTATAAGGAAGGGGTAGGGGCAAAAAGGAAAGCAGGAATATAACCTGCTCATCTTTAACCATCATGTAAATATGCCTGGGCCAAAAAAGAGGATTTATTTCACCTGTGCAAAGTTCATGGCACACAGCTAAGATTCAATTCCATGGAGGAAAATGATGTAAAATTATGCAATTACTGAGTTCATTACGGTATGTTTCATTAACTCAATAAGCTCCCTTATAATTGTAACAGACATTAAAAGATTAAAGTATTTGGATAAAATCCAAGTACATTTTTAGTGCTCTGATGATTGCCAGAGTTAGAATCCTCAGTAATACAAAGTAACAACCCTTCACCAAATCCCCTGTGAGAGTAACCACTGTTTATCCTGCTTGTTGTCAGACTTCAGTGTTCCCAAATCAAATTTTCCCATTGCACTTGGAGGTGAGGGGTGGCAAATCACTCTTCAGTTAACTGTCTAGTTCAGTTTGACATAGTTAGAAGTGTTTCCATATAAAGCCATCAATTGAAGTTGACCATTTTGAACTTCCTACAGGGCTAACACCTGGCTGAAAAGCCCTTTGTGTGAAAACAGCAACACTAAAACAAAGCACAGCACAGGAACTCTGCAGCACTTTCCATCTGCTCTCACTCGAAATTTATCAGTAGATCTCTAACGTTCAAGCAGCAAGTGCAATTTAGCTATTAATCTCTTTAAAACAGAATGGAGTCCTCTTTCTGCCCTTCAGTAAAGCACCTCTACTCTGCTGTGAAGACTAAACCATAGCTCTACAGGGCTGGCAGCATGGTGGCAACAGTAAACACAGAGCCTTAGTCGTTCTCATTTTACGCTGTATTAAGTGATATTCACAGGTTGTACACTGAAAGCATAAGCATTTCCAAAAATCCGCAGTGCATATCTACTAAAAGAATACTCCATTTTCTTTTTGCTCCCCACACACTGATGCAGTCTTCATGCTGCATTCACAGAACCATAACCACAGCCCGTCAGAAGATCTTAAATTGAAATAAGGAAGATGATCAGGGAAGAGATGTCCCGTTTCCAAAGCTGCCAGACAGCTTGCCCTGTAACAAGTGGACTCCACATCTCTGAAGACCAAGACTTAAGTCCCATTTCAGTTACAGTCCCCTAGTCCCAACAGGGGATTCTGCTGTTCTTCAGAGCTGGACGTGACTTACTTCTACCTTGCTCAGAGGATTGATTACTCCATTATGTAGGACTCACAAAGACATGTCCTCCACAACATGGAAAACTCTAAGAGGACAGTGTACATGAGGAATGAAGGAAAAGATGTTTTTGAAGATTTTTTTTTTTTTTAAGTTTTCTTTTCACATATGCCATTCTCCAAACTCTGGAGCAGATTCCTACTAGCCACAAATCCTACTAACCACCTTTACAAGCTCTTTTCTTGGAGCATTAAAGAATTAGATGGGTTTCAGCCACATCTCTTACCTTGCTGATCTCACCCACTATGTCAACAACTTTGACTAGGACTGGGGAAGAAAAAAAAACCATTAATTCCACTTCAGGCACTTGAAGGAAATTCTGAAGCAGCTGTGCCTATAGGTAAATAAGTTGCATCCAGTGCCCAGGATGAAGTCTAATGCTCTCTTTTAAACAAGACAGAAAAATATATTCTTGTATTTATAAAACAATCCTCTTGAGACACGAAAGCCCTAGATTCTTATTTGACCTTGGTGTCATTGAGAGAATGTAATCGTTAGCAGATAGTATAAGATACACCGGAGAAAAATAAACCGAAAAAATAGACCTTATAGCTATCATTTTTTTTTTCCCCACAGCACTGATTAAAGAGAACTCCCTACCACACATAGTAATCATACTGTCTAAACGAACAGAAAGTCTGCTTCAAAGACGAGGCATAAACTTGGAACCAACAACACTTGTGTTTAATTTTCTTTTATTAAAAGGCTTTGTGTGTGGCCACGTACTTGCCCTTTGGTCCTCTGTGCCTCCAACCACCAACTATAAAATGGGGCACCACATTTCCTCAGAGAAGTTGAGAAGCATTTAGAGGCTACAGGGTGTTGTATCTAAATCAGGCTGACACATTACCCAGAACGGGCAGCCGCCTTATTTATTCGTGAGCTCAGGCATACTACTCACCCAGTTCTTCCTGCATTTTACCTTTCCTAGCCCCCAGGGTCCTGAAAGCAGAGACTGGCTTACCTATTTCTTGCTGCCATCCTCAGTTTCAATACAACACCTGCCATTAAAAAACAGAGAGGTAGAAGCAGAGGATGCAGCTTTGGAGTGCTGGAAACAGTGTGCGCTCTTTTTGGCCTTTCAGAGCACATTGCTGCAGTTTTCCCTCAGATGGGGCTTCTCACAAGTATGGACTTTGGGATGGGACAGAAAGGGATAAAACTTTTGCAGCTATATTTATTGGTCAATGTCTTCTAATTTTCCCACTCTGCCAAATTAAAAGATTCATTGCCAGCACAAAATGACAAATACATCTCTAGATGGATTATGTACTTTACAACAAACCATCAGGGGAAACTAATTTCCCAGGCAAAATAAAAGCATTGCCATTATACTCATTTAAGCCAAGACTGAAAGAACACACAGAACATGCTGTAGGGAGCAAGTCTGAAGCCTCGTTGCCATTTTTCTTTACATATAAAGCTATTTTTCCTAACATTAAGAGTCCCAGAGGCACCCACAAGTGTCTGCAGAGCCAATCAAAATGCAAATACTCTGGAACAGCCCAGCGAGCAGCTACTGCTCTTCTCTTTACCACGTTCTTCCTTCTGCTCTCAGGCTTTCATCGTTTAACCTGGGTGACTACCAAACACCATGTGCTTCAGTTTTAGAGCCCTGAAAGTTTAAGCTGTTGTCAACGTAGAAATGAGAACCTGTCATCTGGCTCTTTGGGTCAGTCATTCCTGGAAACTGCCTTATTTTCAGCACACGCAACAGGAAGAGACCACTGCCCTCTAACAGTTACCTCCCCCAGCCCCAAATAATTTCTGTAGTTTGTAGTTTTACACAGTGAAATTAATGCATGGCTGCTGACTCCCTACACTCCTGCCCTTGCTTTTAGTGATTTAATTGCTGAAGTGGAAATACAGACGTTAAAAGAGACAGGCACATGACAGAAAACATTTGCCTCTTGCTTTGAAGAAATACAACGTGACAGCAAGATGAAAAATCCCACAGCTACAAAGGATCCCAGTTTTCTCAGGGCAAGATGCTGAAAGCATCTAACAGTTTCACCTCTAACAAGCTCGAACTGAACTATTCCCAGTAAATTGAGGAGGTGCCTGTTTTCAACAGTTCCTTTCTTAAATCCACCACTATTTCTCCTGATTCATTAACCAACCTTGTTTAAGAAAGAAGAATCATATCTTAAAAGGAAGAAAGCAGCAAGGTAGTTTGGCTTGCCACCAGCCAAGTTAACTACAACACACATTGCTGCTTTCTCTTCAGAGAAACTCAACCATGCCAAGGGTCGGCAGTTTCTTCTAGCAGCTGAGAAGTAAAAAGCCTTGTTGAGTACATTTCCCTTTTGAACAGCTACACATGCAATGATGTATGCAGCACAGCTATTAGCTTGTGTGTGAGAAGGAAGGACTACAGGTCTCTGCTGTCAGGCTGTGTTCCTCAAAATTGTCGCTTTCAAGTTTGCAAAAATATATTTCATTTTTATATAGATGACAAAGCTAGCAACGATACCCATGAAAGCTGCTTTCAAGCATTTTAGACTAGATGTCATCTAAAGCATGATTTGACCTGGATGGATATGCTTTTAGGTTTTTTAATTACTGACTTATAATATGTGCATTAGAAGTCACTGAAGGCAAAAAAATAATTTATATTTAAGATACTATTTTTGCTTTTGTATGACTTTAAGCGATGACAGCTTTAAGACCCACTAGAGTAAGCAGGGATTAAACTTTAATGTGCTTTCTTTGCTTTTAGTATATAAAAGATTCACATCATCAACTCTTAGAAAGAATAGCAACTGTCAGGAGTTTTACTGTGCTGCTTTTAACAAGGATAAAGTGGGGAAACACTTGGTTATTTATTTATTTTTGAACAGGACATCCATTCATAGAAGAAGCCTAAGCATAATACCTTTTGCCTAGGCAGTATAATTCATCTCTCTCACCTTTGGCATTTTTTTTCCCCTTTTCTTTTCTGACAGTGTTTTATTTCCCTTTACATAACCCATTCTTCAAGCTTTCTTCCACTGCCTCAAAGAGATTACATTCACACACACGTTGACCATTTTTCCCCAGGTGGAGGTTTTGTACCAACTGCTGCACTTTCATCTCAGCCAAAGCACATCCCGGCTGAGATGCAACAGGGACACTTCACCCTTCCCCAATCTCTCTCTGCACTTCTGAGGCTTTTAAAGCACAGAGAAGCAAGACCTTCACTGGCAATTTGGGAATTTCAGAAGTGCACATTGATATTTCATTCTTCCTGGTTTTTTGTTCGTCTTTTTTTTTAAAATGTCAGATTCAAACAATCTATGCTCTGCAGAAGCCAATGACTGTAGCTTTCACAAAGGTTAAAAGTTCAAAAGGAAAGCTGGTTTCTTCATTTAGCAGCTTCTTTCAACAATTCCGATAAAAAGATACCAAAGAGTGAGCAGATGTGTAGGTATAGCAGCAAGGGGGATGAGGGGATGAGTCTCAAAGTTTTTAATTCTCTTGTTTATGACTCCCCCTCTTCCACCAGGTTCTGACCTTATCCCTCTTTGGGGAACACTATCCAAATACTAAGTACCAGCCATGAGAAAAAGCTAGGAGAAACACACATCTCCTGCTGTCTTCCTCCACACATAAAGAGCAAACTGTTCCCAAAGCACATTTTACCCTGAATCCTTTGGGAAAACGTGTCCCAGACACACAAGGCATAACCATGAAAATTATACCTCTTCTTCAAGCTTGCAGGCTTACTATGCCTTTTCTCAAAATCCCTTTCTCTGACAGATATAAATCAAGCAAGCAAACTTACTCTGTGAAGTCAAAACTTCACTTTGCACACGAGCGTAAGAACCGAAAGTAACACACTGGGTATTATCTTGCATTCGTTTTTCTAATGAAAATACACTGTAACCACAAAAGGAAATGCTTATGGATCAGTAATGAAGGGACTGATTCATATGCCCCAGAGAACAAGTGCTGAACAATGTATACTCAGTGAGATTTCAGCTTTATCCCTTATTAAAATAAAACCACGTGTCTGATCTTTAACCTACTTTGATTTATTAATGTTTTTGCTTTTCAAGATTATGAAAGTATCAACAGAGGAGTTAGAAGCAAACAATTAATCATGGAAGTCTTTTACACCAAGTACGAGAATAGCCATCAATCTTACTTCCTCTCTCAAAAATGTGTATTTATAGTTTTGAAGGACTACATGGGAATTCCAATTGGAAAGTCACAAAAGTAGGCTGATGCAAACAACAAAATACTACATCCCAAATGTAACGCAGCCTCTGCTACTGTACGTAGACATCAGTTGGTCATCTGTCAATCCACTAGAATGCCAAGGGCATTTGAAAGATATTAAAGTATCAACAAGAGAAAAAGGAAGAGTCCTTTGAAAAGGTCAGAGATTTACCAGTTCTGAGCTCTGCATAAACAAATCTTCAAATCCAAGGAACGACTGTGTGCTTTACATTGCAACATCTTATGTTCCAGACACCTTCCCTACCACAGTCTTTCACTGGAATGTAAATCTGGATTAAAGTTGCAATGCAGAACAAGGCTTTATCCTTTCACTTGGGTCCCATTCCAAAATATATTTGTTCTACATTACAAAGTGTGTCACATTTTCCATGGGGCATTCAGGAAACTCCTAGCACAAAAACAATGAACAGGATATTGCAGGTCAGGATAGAGCTACGCTCACTAAATGAGAACATTTGAGGAAGTGGGGGGACCTTGCACAGTCTTTTATTACTCAGCATCTTTTTGGTTCCAGCCCCTGTACTTTGCAGAGTTCATCTTTGGGGGATAAGCAAAGTCTGCATACAGCCCTTGCTTAGCCAGAGCTGTCCCTTGGTTTTGTAAGAATTCAATGCCCCAGACAATTTTATAGGACCCTGGTAACCATAACACAGCTGTGACAGCTTCAGCCAACCCACTCCAGGTCATGCGCTTGTCTTTGGACCATCTGTGCACCCAGCACTGGCATGTCTGCCAGTCAACCCAAACACAGGACAACAGACCTGTAGGTTTGGTTTTTTGAACATTTCTGCTAATAAAACTATCACTGCTCAGAATTATCCCTGTAAGTTAGATCTGATCTATTACTACCTTACTACTGTCCCGTGTCTGGAAATACCTGGAGCACTGATGTTCCCACAGCAAGGGTAGCTCCACAGAACGCAAGAGCAATACCCATATGTTGAAGTGTCCCATACCCACAGGAGTTCATCAGGTGGTGCTCACTTCCTCACTGGATCTCTCCTATATAGGAAGGCCTTTGCACAGTACTTCAGTTAGATCAAAGCTTGCACACCTTCCTGAAACACCTGCCGGTAAACCCCATGCTCCCAACTCTTGATGGATTTCACATAAGAACAGGTGCTGCTGGACCATGGGAGGGACCACCACTCTCATCCTTCCCTAAGCCACGCTGGCTGTAAGAGGAAGGAACCATTGAGAACCCTAATTCCTTAAGGAAACGTTAAGATGTAAAAACCAGTGGACAGACTTGAAGAACAGTAAGCTCCTGAGCACTGTTCTTGCTTAGTAAAGCGGCCACCTTCATTTTGCAACACTGAAGCCCCGGCAAGCATTTGCAGCAGCAGGCATTTCTAGCTTCCCTATTTCAGATCTGGTTTTATTCATCAGACTTTCCACATGGTAATTCTAGAAGAGCAATTCTAATGCAATACTTTCAGAATCAAATTGAGAAGCCTAATTTGTGGCCACAGCTGTGGCCTGTTATCTGTACTTCACCACTCCAACCCAGCACAACACAAACTCCATAATTCTTCAGACTCCGACATGCCTCCACACCACCACAGCAATTAATTTGCCTCTTCCAGCCTATGCCATTAAAATAAAACTGTAACATACCACAATCTGAAAATAAAAAATTCAGCCTCAGCCCTACCCAACCTCTTTGTAATTTAAAGAAAACCCCTGCAACTTCAGCATTTAAGAACTGGGACTTCTGTCAGAAATTATTTTTATTCACATGCTTACTTTTAAAGGCTACTGATAAATCTGAAGCAGTAACTTCACTGTAGCACCTAGACTACACCATTAGCTAAATGTTTTACAGAAGCTTGGGAAAAACACTTTCTCCTATGGCCAAAACAAAAATAAAACTTACCTAAATGTTTTCATATTGACCTGGAAGAAAAAAGAAAGCCACCTACCAACTATTGCACTACAAAGGATTTAAGACTAAATGGCGGTTTCAAAGACAATTCAGTCTAACACATATCACCCTATAAATCTGTGAATAGGAGGTTCATTTGATAATGCCTCATTAGGTGAGCTAGGGCCATTAAAGCCTTTTCCTGATAACACAGTAATTGGCTTTTCCTATCAAGAAAGAATGGTTTTCTCCCTTTCATTTGCAAAGAAAAGTTAATGGCTTTCACAGCTCCACCCAACAGTAAAATAACATTAAAGATGGAATAACACTTCAAAGTAAAGATCACTTTAGACTTGAAATGAGTTAGGTTTTTTATCAAAAAGGAAATTCACATTAAAGCCACCGTGATTGTATTTGAACTTTTATTCGTGAAGCTTACTCGGCTCCATTCTGACCTCTTGGCAGCAAGTACAGTTGATATTAGTTCACTTATATTCCATATGGAGCATAGGACAAAACCACTTTGATATTCCCCCTACAATAAGACTAGCAGACCAGGCATGAGTCTAAGAAGGGACACAGCACTTTCACAATAAACCCGCATTTCATAAAGTAATTAAACATCTCATACATGTGTCACAGCCATACTCAAGCAGCTCAGTGATGTTTCACCTCAGAATACAAACCCTGCAGTAGCAAAGAGCCTAACTATGCCATGCATCCCTTCATAATCACCACACTGCTTTACAAAGTATTAAGGCATGCCCTCCAACTTCACTGGACCTCCACGAGTTTTCCTGAGGCTCAACCAAACACTAAACGTAGCCACAGCGATCTTCAAAATGATTCTTCCAAGTTTTCCTTTTCAGGAGGTCCTTTTCAGATTAACTGTGCAAGATAAAGAGTGCTTTTCAGCCTGTTTTTCCCTTCCCTTTCTGTTGTGACAGATGTATTCTAAAGGCACCTAATCCCAACGTTTGCTGCCCCCAGTACCTAAACATGAATTAAGAGCTACCTTTCTGAGTAGCAGAATTTAATCTTGCTGCTTAATTTTTTTTTTAATTTAATCTTGCTGCTTAAAAAATATATATATATATATTTATTAATTAGTTTTACATGGCAGTTTCCAATGAACTATTGCTGAATACACACTGCTCTGCACCAGAGCAAACTCATATGGGTAACCTATTAAAACAAGTGAAACCTAAAAGAAAAAGACATTTATCACCAGAGATTTAAAAAAGTTAAAAAAAAAAAAACAAAACCCAAACCACAACCCCCCAGAACACCAACCCCCACAAACCACCATGTTTTCCAGAAACAAGCCTCAGATCATAGCTGCAATACATCACAAAAGATGAGATTCAGAGACAATAATTTTATTGCACATTATAAAATATGTCTCTATGCTTTACAGACCACGTTACTTGACTCGCTCCTAGCCATAGACAACAGCCTTCTTCCTTCTTTCCATGATGCTTTACCGTCATGCCCTCTACTCTGCAGATACCAACTATCCTTTTCTGTCAGACTGATACAAACCTAAGCAAGTTCAAAGCATCTGCTCTCTGACTTGAATTTAGCTTTCAAGTTTGCTGCTTGTACCTCATGACAGAAAACAGTTTTTTGCAACTTAGATTGTTTACCTTCTCCAGCTACACCAATTAGACTAATGAGAATTACTAGCCGTATGAAAAAAAAACCTTTTTTTAACGCAGTCATTTAGCTTCAAGGGCTCAGGCTTTTAAAATAGCATCAAGAGTTGATATTTGCAATAAAACCATAGGAGTTGGTTTCACTGCTAACTTTCAGTGACCTCAAAGTCCTGCATAAGGATGTTCTGGAACTTCCCGGTTTACATATTACTGGCATACACTATTAGATTTGCAAATATATATCATTACTGAGGCACAAACAAGTTCTGTGACTTGTCCATGGGCTTGTGTTCACTGCAGCAACTAAAGGGACAGTTTGCACAACATCCCAGCACTCCCCGCCACAAAATTACTGGTCTAAGACTTCTCAAGATACAAACTGATGATGCAAGCTGTGCAACTGGGAAGCAGGGGGTCAGAGCACGGCCTACAGCTGAGGTAATGATGTCTCTTGGTTTAATAGCCTATCTACACTTTGATGAAGGGCCTCACACATCCTCATGAGCCCCACCACATTGGAGGAGGAATACATCAACAGCCAAATGTACCAGTAACTTGTACGCAACTTTGCAATGTGGCAGCCGACAATTCATTCCTGTCCTGCAGAACCAGGTGCAGATAACTTCCACATAAACCCTGCTGATAAGATCTTCACACCAAGGTCACGCAGAAAGTCACTGTCAGCATTTAAAAGTAGAAAAAGTAAATTTCTTTACTATTGGTTTCCATGAGGGAAGGTTTTCACCACTTAACTCCCAAATTCAAGGCTAGTGCTACAGCTGTAAACAGCAACGTCTTACATACGCAGCAAGGAGCGCAGGAATCAAGTGAGATACAAAAGGAGACCAACTAACTACCAAAATGTGCGAAGTCTTTATTTTTTTAAGATATTGCATAGATTCTCAAGATGACTAAGAGTTTTATTCATGAAAAATCAACCCCAAATAACTCAAAAGAACATTCAGCGTGGGAGGTTCTTTTGCAAAAATTAAATAGCAATTGTGATGAAATAGTATCTTCTGCCGAGTTACCAAAGAATTTACATTTTGCTCATGCTCTTACCTAACTCTGTATAGCCAGGAACCATACACAAGGGATAATAGGCAATTTGTTATATCAAAATGTAGAGGTACTTCAAAAAGGGGGGAGGTGGAAGAGCAAGAAGCAAAAGGAAGGTTAATTTTAAAAACAATCTTAGGGCAAAATTCTTATTTCAGAGCTATCCAAGATCTAATCTCCAGTTCACATCAGCTGCGGATCTGCACAGACTCAATTTTAGCAATATTTCAAAAAACGCTGGCTAAGTACAGAGCATGTTCGATCTACTTGTATTCAAACTAGTTATCACTGACTTACCTGCACCCACAGCTGAAGCCTCATGATTTAAAAGCTGGTGTCTCAGAAGTGCTGCCAGTTGACAAGAAAGGCTATTAAGACAGATTGGTATTTACTAAGTATGTTTCCTTCCTCTTTTCCCTCACCCATGCTACATTCTTTCCTTCTCCCTCACCTGTGCTACATTCATAGGAACATGATTTTAGTTAGTACAGCTATGAGCTCCTTCCTTTCAGGTACACCATCGAGATGTTTCATGAACATCAGCAGGTCAACAGTTACAATTCTTCCAATACTGTCATTAGTATATGTGCATTTTAAGGATTTTGCCCAAACTGCTGATAACTTTTAGAAATGAAAAAAAATAAAATAACTCCCCCCCAAAAAAAAACAACTTGAAAGAAAACTTATTATACACACTGCACAGTTAAAATAACCACTTTTTAAGGGACTCAAGACTACTCAAGACAGAATTTACTGTCTCTTATGCATTCAACCTCAGCCTGAGGGAATATTACTTATGTGTTGTCATACTGCTGCAAATCCAAAAGGAAAAAGAAAACACAGCTATATCCTGATTTCTCTTTAAAAATGTATAAAATCAATTCTCCTATTTAAAAGGTCTTTTGCTTAGCATTAAAACAATACATTTGTTCAGCTGAAGAGATCAAACACTGTCTAACTCCATCAGTTTAGGACAATGTGCTATTATGCTTCAAAGTCACATGTAGCACATATCAAATGAAACGTCAGAGAGGCAAGGCATTTAAATGCATATTTGACATACTTTTTGCAACTCTGTATGTTTCACTTCTCAATGGGGCTGTGGGTGGGAGAGGAAAAGGTTGGTTTCTTATGGATTTGAGTATAACGGCATCACTTGGCAATTCAAATCATCAGATGTTACAACTGCCCACTGCTAGATGCTGCCACATACAGGAAAAATACATGCCAGAGATCACCGTTCTGCATATTCAGAGGGAGCACTTACAATCACTGTCTTGTCTCCTCATACAGCAGCATTATACAGCCATCACACTGCAATGCCAACATGAGTAATTTGTCATTAAACATTCAAGCCACTCATTCTTATTTGTGCATAACAATATTTACTATTCTCAAGTACCCCATGTCGCTGGATTATATATGAAGCCTTGAACAATGCAGAAAAAGCAGCGTTTTTTGAAAGGTCCAAAACTGCTGCTGGCATTTTGTAAACCAATTTCTACAATGTTAGGTTCTGGTCAGTCAGAGAAAGGCTTCTCTCACATTTTGTCTCCATTTCTGTAAGGAATTAAAACCCCCATATTTATCATCTGTTGATTAATGTGTGTATATGTCCCTCATGTAAGAGTCTGCAAAAGATAAAGCACATTTTATCTTAGACAAATATACTAAGCCAGGTGCAGCAAAAGCAGATGTAGACGCCTGAACTCTGTTACATTAGAACCACAGTTTGTTTGTCTCTGTCATAATTTTACAGAAAAATAACTATAGTCATGGGTATAGTTCCTGTAAATTATTAATTTTCCACAACTCCACCCTCACCTTTACACTAATGAACAAAGCCAAAGACAAACTTCACATTTCCATTTGGATGCTAATCAAATGCCGCCACACAGCTGTTAGTTAGCATTTCTCATATGGAGGGCTCTTAGTCCCTTTGAGGATATAAAAATAATTACTGACAACTTGCAGATGAAGGATGTGAGAACCAGAAAACCAGAGGGTGGGTAGTATCAGCAAGTGGAGAAACAGAGTTGGTCAGCCTGAGAATGTTAGTGCACAAGAAATAAAAACTTAGAATTTACACTAAACTGGCTAATCTCATCTATGCTCATGTGAACATGCCTCCAATTTACCTCCAAGAAAATAATGAAAGTAAGATAAACTTTACTAAAAGCAGGTTAATAAGATTACATTAAAGTTCTACAGGCATTTGAGTAAAATTTAAACACCTTTAATTTGATTTAATGTACTTAAATGAGGAAGTAAAGAAACTAGAACTAAAGCCACTTAAATTCTGCTTAGAAGTGCTTGTATAGGAGTACTATGTAATTTAATCCACTTCCAAAGCATATCTTAATCCAGATTAACTTTTTCAAGTATTCCTATGCAGACAAACCCTGAGCATATGCTAAACGCATAGGCAGCTTTCTCAAAGAAGATAAACCACCTTATACTTAGCATAATAGATTGAGATTACTGACAGGTTGATGGTGACCTATAAATTCACCTTATGACATACCAATATCCCAGTTACATACCCTCAAGTAACAGAATGCAGATATCCTTAACTTCAGGTTCAATGTTTCCCATCTACTGGAAATTAAAAGTTTATTTCTGAGCTTATAGCAAAAACCAGTTTCAAATAAGGTCTTAACCATATCTCACAGTTTTACTGTCCCTTAAATCCAAAAGGAAGATTCTACATATGACATCTAATCTTTTACCTACCATTGCCAAGATCGATAGTTGATACAGGCTGTTCTATTTAATTTCACTGTTTTAATTAAAATCTTAACTTTAGTCAGAGTTTTCCAGGCTTTCTTGAGACTCAGCGATGTCTTGCAGGAGGTTTTGGAGGGCTTGATAAAAAGGCTCTGACTCTTCTTTGTGCAAAGCTTCCTGATATATATATCTAAAGGCCACATGTGTAAAACCCTTCACCAAGACAACCCAAGTTGTCTCTGCATGACAGGCAGACATCAGCTTGCAAACTTGTTTGTAAAATGCCTTGTGGCGTATGGACCTGCAGCAAGGACTCCGCCTTGCGGTTCTGAATATTTGGCAGAGCATGGCCACAGCTGGAGATGTACTTTGTCCTCAACTCATCTTCTCAGGGTCACTACTCCACAGCAAAGCCACAGAAACTGTTCTGTAGGCCAGGTCTTGCGTGAAGCCCACAGGCAACCACCCCACCTAACCCACCTACCACCTTACAGTGAGGTGGGCCTTAGAAGCCAGCACCAGCAGCCACAGGTGAGATGAGACCTGAAGCCAAGCAGTGAAGTTCTACCAGGTTTCATCACTGGTCCCCCAAATAGGGGAAGAGAAAGCCACCCTGCCCTATCCAAGGGGGAAAGCTGGGAGGGGAAGGCAAGGAGGCTCAGTTGTTGAAGTGGCAGGAACTAACGCACAGCAGGTTGGCGTGTGAAGTCTTGGTCTTGCTGTGAAAAACCTACATTCCCAATATGGTCAACTAATGAAAGTAACACTTAGAAAATGAAGACAAGTTGTGGAAGCTTGTGCAGAAGACTATAAACTGTGTTTTCGCTAAGATTTTAGCTTAAGTTAGTTAAATTATGAACCCACCCTTTTTCATAGTTAATTCAAGGATACAGAGGAAACTAGAAATGCATCTCCTCCCACTCCTATGACCAGCCCCCACAGAAAAATATTTAAATAGCAGAGATTTTTAATCTAGAACAGAGAGCAATATTCTATGAAGTATCATGTAATTCAAATAAGTCTCTCTCATTAACTTCAAGGCATTCTAAAACACATCATCACTGCTTTATTTACTTGATGTTTCACACTAGATCTCTCAAACATTAGTATACATCTTTTATAGACACAAATGTGTAATCATAGATTTACAGTCAATGTATTTAACTTGTAAATTTATTCTGAATAAAATTAAATAAATCTTAAAAAAGTAAAATATTCTGTAGCTATGTAGTTGCTTTTTTGCTACAGCCCCATTATCTAAGTATTCTCTACTGTTCTCAAGTCATAGAATTCCTGAATATTTTAACTGCATACAGGCAAATAATCTTTTTCCTTCTAAGTTCTTATATGGGTCATTGTTTTAGAAATAAATGCCTCACAACTCTTCACACATTTATCCCCACAGTGCCCCTCTCAGATAGCAATACTAGACAGCATTAGCTACTAAAGCAATAAAAAACTAGTAGGTAATCACGTAAACCAGAAGCATACAAACAACAGAGCAAAATCAGCATTTGAATGGAATCCTGATATAAATTTACTCAACTTTAGGAGCAAGAAACAAAACTCAGGATCTTCTTCCGTGACTTACGAGGCTGAACCTCAACTGTTCTTGGGAGAACGATTTTGGGTTGGAAAGGTCAGAAAGATACAATTCCTCACAAAATATGCAAGCAATATAAATGGAATGCGAAGCGCATTCACCCTGTGCTATTAAACACAACTGGGAACAAAATCTGAGGTGAAACGAGGATAAGCATATGCAGCTTAACTGAATATATGCAAGGTAATAACCCAAAGCAACTGACTTTTTTTTTTTCTCCATCATATACCTGGAGTAACTACTTAAACTGTAGTGAAACAAAGATGAGTAACTCACACAGCTAGGGGGGTATATACAGTACATGTGTAGCAGATGTGACCAGGACTGACTGTTCACCACAAGGAATACAAAGTATTTTCAAGTACTTCTGTCACATCAAGAGGTACAAGAACAACTTTTGAACTCAAGAATTACAATCCCACTTCTGCACAACAAAGCAGCCCCTCTTCCCTGATGCCATGCTTTGAGATTAGACGTGGAGCACATTCACTCTCTGACCAGAGATGGCATTCAAAACAGTCCTCCATCATGAAACTGGTGTTTGTGGTGGGGAACCACAAAAAAGTTCACATGGGATGAAATAGCCATTAGCACAGGTGGCCTGACAAGGTACAGATGCCTCTTAAAACCCTTGGCTAGATCTTCACCTCGAGATAAATACTGTCTACCTAAGCCCCAGTCACACTGTGGTCCCACCTTCAGCCTGTGAGGTATGGCCACCACCTTCTGAGGCTAAACCACTAGAAGAAAACTCACATGTGGAAGCCAGATGGGGCCATCCCTCCACACACCAACCAAGACGCGACCATGATATACACTTGCCACACGACTTGGATCTAGTTGTAACATTCTAATAAATTCCCAGTTCAGTGTGGACCAACTTTCCTCCCTACAGGCTTTTCACAACCCACGCTGCTGACCCAGGCTCCGGCAGAGTATGAGAGTAGACAGCAATAGCAAATCCATTGGAACGCAGCAGAAATGCCCAGCACTGCCTGGATTCAGAGCCGTATGAAAGATAAGGGTAAGGAGATCAGCCAGCTCCCCAACAACAACTATCCTGAAGGGACCGAGTTTATCCACGCTAGCCACATGGCTTCATAGTTTAACGAGCTATGTAATGTAAGGTATCATTGCAATGACACTTGAATGGCACTATAACATATCTCTAACCTAAATGGAATAACCAGTCCATAAAGGGCAAGCATGACTAAAAAAAACCCACAGAACTATAAAAAAAATCTACCTGTAACTCTGATTCAAAGCAGAGTTTGCTAATGCTAGACTGCACTGTGTAAATGCTGCTTTGCAAGGTGGATGAAAAAACAGGGATAGGCAATACAAAAGTGTATCTGATTTCT
The DNA here is from genome assembly GCF_017639655.2 of Falco naumanni. Lineage (NCBI taxonomy): Eukaryota > Metazoa > Chordata > Aves > Falconiformes > Falconidae > Falco > Falco naumanni. The sequence goes on along the minus strand of NC_054057.1, from coordinate 18,545,768 downwards.
GTAAAAACAGGCTATTACAGGGATACAAATTATTTGACTTGCTATTTATTAGGTACCTGTAGAGTGCTCAGTCTTATCCAAGTTACAAAGAAAATTGTCTTCTGCTTTAAGAAACTGACAATCTAAATAACAAAAGGAAACAGACAAGGTGCAGGGAGAAGCCAGCAATGAATGAGGAATATTTTGATCATGTTTTGAATTTGATTGCTTCCTGTCAGCACCTCTGAGCTGGAGTTCTTGCTACAGACTTGCTGACACGTGGGCAAGTGTGGCAGAGCAGAGTATTGGTAAGGCATTTCAGACACAGAAGTAGCACAGAGAAAGCCAAAGTCAATATGAGAAAAAAAAGACAAGTTTGGAATCACTATTAGTGCAGGAAAGAGAAGCATGTGTGATGTCTTAAGTTATCTGAAAAGAGCTTAATATGAAAAGAAAGAAAATATGAAAGAAAGAAAACTGCCAGCACCTGATACTTAGAACATGAACTTAATGCAGAACTGCAGTAAGAAATCACAGTGGAAGCTGATATAATGGTAGAAGGAGAGACCAGAGCAGCCCTGCTTTACAGAACTGTTAGAAAAACCAACACAGCTATTCAGGAGATGAATCTGATGAAGCTCAGATGATGAAAGAATCAGCTGTTTAGTGCAATACAAATAGTTATGCTGTTAGGGAGGAAAAAAAAATAAAGATGAGTAATTTTTATGGGCAAGCTCTCAGCCTTGGGAGCACACTCATTACTAGAGGTCCAACATGTCATATTTCTTTATAAAGTTTATGAGTGAACTAGCCAAAAGTTCCTTCGGCAATGTAAAAACACTTCTGTCACTGGTGGGCTTCATACAAATGGGGTTTTGTTTTATTAAGTGTCTTCCCCTACCCTACCCAAAAAATCCTCAACCTACAGCAGCCTTCAAATTTTTTTCCCTTTCTCATCACTTACAAACACGAAAGAGACTAAGACATTGTTTGTTTGTTTTCTTTACTTGATATGAGACTATTTTTTCACCAGTTTGGTGGTACTCCAAGTGAAAAGGACAGCAGATACACTCTTGGCAACGGTACAGGTTTGGGTTTTTTTTTTGTTTTTCTGTAAAACACTGTGCCAGCTTTCTGAATAACCTCACAAATTATACGCTTTTTCTGACAGATGACAGCAGACTGTAGTTAATAAACAAATTAGACCCATATGAAAATGTGATTCACACCCAATGTCATTATTCCAAAGAATAAGGTGGTACATGGCTACCAAAGAGGACATCCTTATACATAAGCCTTCAAATGAATTTTTTTTCCTGGACCTTTGCAAAGGTCCTCAGCACTTAACAGCTCCTGTGCAAAATTCTTCTAGCAACAGAAGAATCCCTTGTACAATGAAGCACAAAGGTCCAGCATGAAGCTAGTCAAACAGCACAGTCTCCTCACGCACAAAGAGGTATTGGATGGTTTCAGTGAAACCATACGAAAGCAGAAAAGAGTTTGAAAAGTTTCAGATAATTAATTGGCTCTTTTTCATTAAAAAAAAAAAAAAAAAGAAAAAGGAAGATGCAAAGCATAAAAATCTGTTATGGTAGCAACACTTTCACTGCAGGATGTACAAATCACTGTTTCCTCCTAAGTCTGGCTACAGCACAAAAGACTGATAACATGCACACACGTGGTACAGCTCGCACTAAGGACAGAAGGATTCGATAGCCAGCCTGGTTCAAACACTAGTATAGCAAGAGGTTTAAGTCAGGCAACAGAAGCGCTCTCAGTCAGTGCATGTAAAGGATCACCCTGCTAAAGGATTTTCATCCTGAGACCTCACATGCATGTACTCAAAGCAAGTAGCTGTTGCTGGCACCGTCGGCCAGAACAAACACACGCTTGTGATTTTGCAACAAACGGATGTCACATCCCGAACGAGTGCATTTCAAGCCACCATACGCTACACAGAGGAAAGTTTATAAATAAAACCCCTTGTTCCTTCCCCCTCCTCTCTCCCTTGTCAGCAGCTCCAGGTCCAGCTCTAGGGGATGAAGGGGATTACTGTAGGAAGCCGGAGAGATTGGCAGTGTGACGGGGCTAGGAATAGGAAGTCTAACAGACACGGGAGACCTGCCTCAGTGACTGACTCAGCTTCTGACCCACTGCATGAACTTGGCCAAACTGCTTCTTGGTGCCACCGCTCCTCTCCCAGGCTCTGTATGATCCTATACAATAAGGCCAGTATCTTCAAGGCAGTGACTGCCTCTCACAAATTTTGGTGAGAAACAGCCTATAGGCTTTCATACCTTCGGAAAAAAGGGAGCTGATTTTACTAGGATCTGTCACGTCAAGAATAAAACCATATTTTCACTTAAATAATGAACAATAACCACACAGTTAAACCTGCTAATATTCTTTTAAAATATGTACAGCTAGAAGAGCGGCATGTTGCTCTCATTCACAAGTTTGCTGTATCCTTATTGACGCCCACGATCTCCCCTAAAGATCTATTTACAGAGACACTTCTCCCAGGCTCCAAGTTTTCCGTTCATGTCCTTTCTTTCCCCTTCTCTCCCACTTTATCCCATCCTCTAGCAGAGCCCCTCAGCCACGTTAGGCAACTGTCTGTGGCGTGACATGGGGAACTGATCCAGGCCTCCAGCGAGCAGAAAAATAAGCTGAAGAAAACCAAAAAAAATTATTTTTACCCTGGATGAGTTCCCTGAGTGAGCTTATTCCCTACCACAACAGGTGTATCAACATACCTGAGGAAAAAGCAGAGCAAACCAAGCTGCAGCTACTGCTGACAGAGATAAACGTATCCAATAGCAGGGCAGGAATGTTTTTAAAAGATTAATATTGGAATAGGGGTTCTCGCACTGGGGAACTCTTTAAACATCATAAAATGGACTTAATACATATTCCTTATGTTGTTCACAGCTTCCTTTGCCAGTTTGGCTAATTATACGATATTTAAGTTTAAACATATGTTGCCTCCCTTGCAGCGAATCCTCTCCTCCTACATGATACAGCAGTGAAGTCATCTTGCTGACTTCAAGCCGAATCCTGCACCCTCTCAAGTAGGTGGGCATTTTTAGTTCATCTGGAAAGCAGTCCAGCCCTGAAAGCACAGTGATTCTTCTTGCAATAAGCTACCAGGAGCTCTACCACCACAAATAAGCTGAAACATACCATCCAGCTGCCATATGTTAAAGAACAGCATAACTTCTACCATCCTGGGCATATGGTTCTTAAAATATGTAAGAGACACTCAGGATGCATCTGCATTAATGTGAAAGGTGAGCCAGCAGACCAGAGGCTTTTAGTCTCCTTCCTTCCATACCATCAGCAACTGACTTAAAAAAAAATAAAATAAAATAAAAAAATAATAATCTTAAACAAAGACACATCGGAAGAAAATTCCAAATAGAAGGAAGTGGCAAAAGACTAAGCCAAAAGAAGAATTTAGAACGGCAAAAAATGTTGCAGCCCTTTATGAACCACCGCGTGCTGCAGACAGGAAAACCTCTTTCAGTTAGTGCGTTCCATGTTACGAGTGCCTTCAGTAAGCAGAGCAGCCAAGCACACCACAATAGCTGCGTTTCATTAGCTTAGCATAGCAGAGTATAGGATTTAAAGGGAAAAGACAGCAGCTGAAAATAATTGCATTAAATTAATGTTAACCCACAAACCCAGAAGAGGCACATAATATTCAGCACTGCTACAGAAGTGGTAACTCAGAATTAATGTCTGCAAAAGATGAATAATCCTTCTCTGACTGGGATTCAAAATCCTAAAGGAAGAAAGTTCACCTCAAACAGGGTTCCCCCGGGGTGGGGGGAAGGAAAGAAAGGAAAGCATGGCCTAGTTAAAATATCAGTAGGTAGGAACACAAACTGTAAAATGATGTGGTTCCCAAAGGACTAACATTTTTTATGGTTTATACACACATTCCCACACATTCCTGCTCAAAAAGGACTTTGAAAATAAATCTAATTTTAAGAACTGTAAATGAAATAGACATGTGAGAATTTAAACACTTAGGGCAGAAAAGACCAAAACCTCAGAGACGAGGGCAAAAAAAGCAGCCAGAACTGGAGTGGACTAAAACACAGCCAGCGGTGACAGCTATAATTCAGTCAGTGGATGTACTTTACAATAGTCTATGGAGTCGCGTTGCCACAAGGGCTTAGAAAAGAACAATACCACCAAAAAAAGGTACTTAATAAATCCAACAGAATGGAGAGACACAAGACAAGCTTAAGGAAGCACGCCTTCCTCAAATTGAAGAGGGAATTTATGCTAAGCATGGGATGGGGAACTTAATTATTTTTTTAAAAAGATGCCCAGTTACAGCACCTATTCATTCCATCAATGAACAGGTACCAGAAGTAAGCAATGGTACTACTGGCCAGGAAAAAAAAAACAAAACTCCCCATTTCTTTCTCCCAGTTCTAGCTGGAAACACCAGCCTGGTCAGGCCCTTGGCTAGTCCCAGGTCAAAAGGAAAAACTAAGCCACCAGCTGAGATCTGATGAAAGACATGGTAGAAGCTACTATCAGACCAGCTGTAAGAAGACTTCACCAGACCTGGTGGCTCAATAGACACTGGCCACCTGAATTTACATGGCTTTTCCACCTGATGATAAGTAATAAATTCTACCAAAGAAGCAAGCCAGCATTTGGAAATAATTAACATCCTATTTTCCTTAGCCATCTTGTTCAGGGAAGTTTTTACTTCCCTTCTGCATCCCTGTAGAATTTAAAATATTTACGAAGAGAGAAAAAAATAATCTGTGGACTCTAGTTACCCCAAAACTAACCAGCATGGGTTCATGCTTTAGGACGTTTTTAAGCTCCAAAAGACTCCCTATCAAACACATAAAATTTAATTTGTAATCCATCCTTACCAGGCAGTAAGAAGTTTCTTTTAAGCTGAGCTCCTCAGTAAAGCAAGATTTTATAACTCTTCATCTGTATTTGTCTACCATCTGCACAGCACTATCCCATATGGACACACAGTACATTTTTTAAAATGTTTTTAAGTCTCCTTTGTTAGCAGCACTATCCCCCAATTCTGCTGTTTTGTTGTATGATCAGCACAGCACTGCCAGAAAGTGAATAAAATATAGTGCTTCACTGAAGTTTTGAAGTTTTTAATGTTTCGTGTAAGTGGTCCCAAATATTTTTAGGTAAACACCTTGATGAACACATTAGAGCACCCTGAATCTTACTTAGCTAGAAGACCCTTTGTAAGTACTCTGACAGTGAGGCTTTGTGTCCAGTAAAATCACGCCCTACATGTTTCAGAGTAGAAGTCAGGTAAGTTATGAGACAGCAATCTGGTTTTAGCACAGGTTTTGGCTTTCAGGCCTGTCATTTGTTTTGTCTTAGGAAAGTGAGAGATTCCTTTTCTCACACATTTGTCTGACCAAGCAAAGCCAAGAGCTTCCCTGTGAGCAGCAGGGCTAAGGTAAACCCATCTGAATCCCTGGTGGGGGTTTCCAGCTGTTAAATAAGGCCCACACCAGGATCTTTTCCTTACAGTTTCTGCTCCATGCAGTTTCCTACTCTCACACAGCCTGCCTGAACTTTGCATCTTTGGGACATTCCTTGCTCTGCTGACTTGGCTTGACTCAAACGACAATTTAAAAGTCACTGTAGCGGGGAAAGGGGAAAAAGAGACACAAATCCCATACATACAAGCAACAGAATCTGCTGGTGTTTCTAAGGGTACCAAGCTAAAAATTGAGACAGTGCAGGGGGATGACCCAGCTTTTGAAATAGGAGCCTTTCTGGCTCACCACACCTAGTAACAACATTTTGCCAGCAGAAATCCATCCTAAAGCTTTGGCTTACGAATGCTGGAAACTTCAAGTAACAAAGACAATTACACCTGGGGTTCTCTTTTATACATGACTTCAGTTAATACTTCCATTTCACTGTTCAAGATCTCCTTCCAGCCCAGCAAAACGTGGCATTTTTTAAAAGTTCAGTAATGGTAGGGTTGATCAAAAAAATACCTGAAGTTAAGCAACTCTATAGCCGGTGCTGCTCATTCTTACATTTTCATCAGTTATTTACACAGTCATTCCCACTCTGATTTAATCTTTCCTTTCTTGATTGCCTACATCTACATAGAAAATAAGAACAGTAAATCAAAATAAGCACTTGGCGGGCACATCGTGGTGAGATCACAGCAAGATCCTGGAATAGCAGAGGCCTTCTCATATGGAAAAGGCTCGTGGAGTTCCCGTGCAGTTCAAGTAACCATCATCTGACCTAGTGAGCAATACTGAGATGGACACAGCCCTCCATGGAAACCAGCTGTAAACCGAGTGAACACCCGGGGAAGCGACAGAATCGGCATCCAAAGCTTCACAACTAATGTGTCACATTGTGCGATCTAGCAGTATTACTGCTTGAAAACCAGCACAAGACCAGAGCTTTTTAATCTTATCACATGATAGCACTCAGAAGTAAAAAGTGAGAAGTGGGGGGACAAAGTCCCCACTAGAAGGTAAGCTTGAATACACAGCGAGAGTTTCACTTCTCTGATTTTCAGTTCTCTGACTGAAAAAATAAAAGATGTTATGGGGTAGAAAAATCAGGTATTGTTTAGAAAAGGTATATTTGGCCCAAGGAGAATGATAAAAGAATTACTTAAAATGTGTTTGTGATTCATCATTGTTTAGTAACTTCTCGTGAATGCTAATGTGTTTCAGAGAGATAGAGAGGCTTGTGCAGGTGTGACAAAAAAGATTAGTCAGTTATTAGTAAGCTGCTGGCTTCACTGGCAGCCACACTGCTGGAGCTGTACACTGCGTAAAGGGCCTGCCAGTAACTCTCCACGCACTGCTGATATTTAAAACTGCCAGGACAGTCAGGACAACAAGTTATATCTGCAAATATTTATTTCTTTGCCTGCCTCCATGGTAAATTTTGTAGTTAAATCAAAATGCCACATGCTAAAGTCAGTGTGGCTCCTCTTCAGGAGCAAGCGTAAAGAAAGGATCTAAATTAATCCAAAAGCCTCTAAACTAATTGAAACGGTAACTCACTGCCTTTACAGGACCTTCAAAGAAGGTGCTTACTTCAGCAGAAGTTTATCTACATGGATCTATCTACATGAACCAGCACAGGCAGGCTGGTTTAAATTTAAACTTCATCTTGCTTTAGTGTAACTACTCCCTTCACCAGTAGCTTTACAGCAATAAAACTTTATTCTCTTTTAACACTCTGGAAATCCGGTCATTTCCACAGGCCTCACAACAACACTTAGAGAAAATTTTCAGGTGAGTTGTCTATTAACCTGATACCTAGCATCCTTTTCTAACACAGAAGTCAGAACAGCAGGAAGGACCATTCAATTTCATCCATTTTCAGCTTTCAAGAAAATACACTATGATCCCTTAATTACAAATGACGTTCAGGCCTTAAAAGGGGACCCTCCAACAGATACTTAGGAAACAAAACCCAACAGCCAACGTTTTCAAAGAGCAGCGATACAATCCAAGCAATCGTGCTCCAACAACTGCAAGCCAGCTCCGGCACTGAGAAGCAGTCTGGCTTTGGCTCTGTGCCTCACTACACACATGAGACACCCAACTGCTGCAGCATAATGCTCATCCTTACTACGAGACAGACATTACCACCTTTATAGCATAGTGGATTTCTGAAATAAATAGCAAATAATCCACTAGTGGCTTAATTCATTAGCTGTACAAAATTCTCAGAGTCAAAGGTCAGTTAAATGAGATGAAAACCATTAATCCAGCTCACTTCAGACTCTTCTGACAAAGAACACAGCCATATGCCCATGTTCTTTTTCCAACCACAGTTCCTATTAATTTTGCAGGTACTCAGTTTCCATCTACAGTTTAATGGCTAATTTCTTAACATTCACAGGCATTAAAAAAGTAAGCAAAGAACCTACTGCCCTATGGTGCAGTTACACTATGTGTTTGCACACATGCACATGTGTACATGGATATGAAAGCCAAATATTTTGATTAAAAGAATGCTTCCTGAATGAAAATTACAATCTCATCTCCCAAATAGCAGAAATCCTCATAGGAAGACTTTCTAAGCCGTTTAGAAAGTCACCATTGTCAGAAGCATAGCTGAATAAGACCGGTGCTTCCCACTCAGCTGATCTGACCCATGCATTTATTTTCTACATGATTATTCATGCCTGTAAAGCAGAAAAAGAGCATGACCCATATCTGTTTTGGTTTGTGCAGAATCAACAGGATTCAACAAAACCCAAAACTTAAGCGCATATTTAATTGTAATTTAATGGGAATAAGAAACCTTCCAGTCCTCACACACATGCACACCTTAAAAGACCCAGAGTAATCTAGGATTGGCCTTAAAAGCCCGAGAGCTCCTAGCTCAAGACCTTCCATACTTCCACTGCAGCCTTATGGTAGACAACCCAGAAAGCTGTCTGCTGAGGACTCAGTCTCTGTGACAGCAGACAGAAAGGACAGGTAGGGGAAAAAAAAAATAAATACACCAAACAAACAAAACAAAACACAGGGCTTCCTCATTCATGCCAGGGGATGCAAAGGTTGTTTATTAACATTCTACGGTCTTGCCCTGCCACCAGCTAGAGATTTTGCACCCAGTTAGACAACGTATTATATTAAAAATAAGCACGTATTAAAGCTGTGGAGGAGTGAGGTACTACTGAGGAATATTTACCTGATTAATGTGCCATTATGTATCACTCTTCCATTCTTCAGAGCCAGTTGTAGGTTACACAATGGCCCAGCAATATTCAAACTCCATTTCCATACCCCTGACAGACTAAGCTTGTGGGGCTGAGTCAGGGGGAAAACCCCGAAATATGTAATTATGTATCACATAAGATTTAAATTACTAAACTGAAACACTAGGGATCACCCATTCCCTGTTCCAGGCTTATCTTGCAAAAAAGGCGATGCCTAAATAAACTTGACAATACCCTCCCCTCCCCTTTCTGGGTCTGCTAAGGCTTTCCCCTTCTGCTTGCTTTATTTCTCTTTCCTCCTCCTTCATTTAACCTTATTCTACCACTGTCAAAAGTTTCAAGGAACATGAACGTTTTTTTCAGCCATTTCTTTGCGATGTCAAGTCCTGCCTTTTGCTACCAGTCTTGGTACCCCCCCCTTCCACCCTTCCTAAACTATACTCCATTCTTTCAAGAGCAGCATTTTCTGTTGATAGTGCCAGAGGCCAGGAAGGCTCCTGGCAGTACAGCTCTGACAAAGAGCCTGAAACTGAACAATCTCTTTTTTTGTGAAAGGAGATAAGGAAGTCCAAGACATGGTTTTTAAAAGGAGTATAAAATAAAAAATAAAAATTAAAAAAAAAAAATGCCACCGGCATTGGCAGTTTTTAAATAAAACACACACAAATTTTCCCTTCCAAAGGGCCAGGTAGCATACAATGGCTTTCACCAGCAATGAGCACCTGCTCCTCCTACCTACATAAAAATGCTCTGCAGAAAAGAAGGAAAAGACATTGCATTGTGGATCTCATATACCCACAGACATAAATAACACGCCAGTAATTCTGCCCTGTTTCTACAAAAGCCAATGGTGAGGCCAAATGCTACAATTTTCTGCTGGTTCTTCCCAATACAGTCTAGCTCTTCTTTTGACAACTGTACAAGGCAAGCCATTGGCAACTGCAGAAAGATGCTATCTTTTGTCAGAAACAGTTTAAAAGAATTACTGCAGAAAAACACATTATTTTATTCAAATGTTTCAGCAACCCAATCTCAGTGTGTACAAGGGTAACAATGGGGAAACTGCTGCTCCTGAGACACAGTTGCTCTGCTAAGGCAAAATAGAGAACATCCTTCTCTTCCTAAATACAATTATCCTGCTTTAGTGGCACACCTGTGAGAAAGCAGCAAAAAACTTTCTCTCTCATGGTATCCAAATTGTTCTGCAAACAGCAAAAGCCTTTGCAATTATCACATATATCACCCTCAGCTTTCACTGATTTTCTGAATTCCTCAGTGGGACCAGAAGTAGTTGAAGACCAGTGTTAGACCTTCGAAAGGAAAAAGTACCATTGAATATTTTAACAGTCTGCAACAGTTTCTCATACAATGCAAGGAAGGCACCTTCCTTTCTTTGAACTCATTTTTTCATTCAACACTGTTAAGTGCCGAACTGCAAACCCACGGACTGACTCTCTGCACAAAGGTTACACACTGGTCACAACTAAATAGTCAACATTTACAGCACTGTGGATCTGAGATAATTCTCTTTCTTCCTCTTCTAAAGACCAAACTCTCTAGTGGCTTGACACTACTGGACTTAACGTGTTATGTTATCAGGAGGAACTGAGTTATGCTAGCAGTTCAGGTCTACCTGGTTAACATTTTTACTGGAAATAGTATGGCAAATTATTACCAGCTTTTCTAGTACGATACCAAGATAACCACCTGCACAGCTCTTTCTATTAAGCCAGGCAAAAGTTACAGATTAAATTCTTCTTTGGGAAAAAAATACCACACACACACCCCCAAAGAAAAAGCACCCAAACTCACAAAACCTCAAGATTTTTTCAGTTTTAAGTGTAGATATCTAGACATCAAACCAGCATGAATACAAAATATAAAATTCTGGAGAATACCAAGGATTATTATTCTTCAACTAAATCATATTGCCACTTCATGATTTTCATCTATGGACAACCTTTAGTAACACACAGCAACTACTGCCCAAAAGACAGAACTGTTGCCTATAGAATCACTGGACTAATCAATTCACCTTCACTGATGAAAGACTTTTTTAAAAAAACCCATGTTTTCTTTGACTTCCATGTTCATGAGGCTTTGTGCCAGCATCCAATTGAGAAATTAAAACAAACAACAGCAGATATCTCAAACTGAATCCAACTATGAAATGCTTTTTTTTTTTTCCTTCAGCTATACTAAAAGAATTCCAGAATTTCTGCCTACAGCCAGTATGTAGATGGATTCAGTAAAAATACTGGACAGTCAGGCCCTAAAAGAGCTGCCCTGAGCTCCTCCCGGTGTTCAGTGGGAGCTTCTCCACCATTACTTGGTACATGGAGAAGTTCAATTTTGTCTCTATTTGAAAAAAATTGATTGTAGATCTTCTCTGCCCAGTTAGGTTAAATCAGCTCACCAAGGCGCTGCAGCTACAGCAGTAACTTCATATTACAGTCTGAAAAACAGTAGGAGAGAACACGAGTTCCCACTGCTGATGCATAGTCCATGCTGTCCTTAGGGAAGGCAGCTCCCCAGCTTTTATTCAGAAAATAGAAGGGCAGATAGCAGGCAGAATGCAGACATAAAAGGATATATTTGCAAGCTATTTTTAAATTAAGATTGAGAAGATGCTCAAAACAACCTCCAAGTTCCCTAACTGCTTCAGGTTACCAATACAGAACGCACCCATGCCTTGCTCCCGCTTGTAACTTCTCCACAGACTGGGTAAAGATCAAGTATCCATGCTGACCATATCAGGCTTACCTGTCCCTTTCGGTAAATACCGTGGGTTAAGAGATCTTCCTGCAGCTCTCACAAGCTGCCAGTATTACAACCGATTACTCTATTTCAGCAGTACTGCTTTTGTCAAAACAATAGATTTAGATTCATTTTGTTAAAAGACACTTTTCTCCCAAAGCTTCTCTTTTAGTGCCTCTTGTCTCATTTTGTATGCATGTGAAGCGACAACACACATGGACTACCGTACTTCAAACATACAACTCTCTCTCCCTTTGGCTAATACTGATAATGCAGTTAATTACATGCAAAGCTGTAATTATACCTGCATAACTAATGCCTAGGTATCTCCACACACATGAGGCTGCTGGAATCAGACTGGGATAAGGAGCTAGAAGATGCAGAAAATGTTTTATGAGCCCTTCTAACTGCAGTTATGCCTACTGCTTCTTACCAGGATTCACCCTATGTGGCAGACCCGAACGCTCCCCATCCTGCGGGAACCCTGCTGGCACCGAAGCGTCGGAGAGCAGCTGTCCTGAGGATGGCACCCGCTTGGGACCCCAGTCCTTACCTGATGCAACAATTGAAACTACATCCTTCCAGTGTCCAACCAGTGACTTAGAGCATCTCTTCCATCACGTTAAACTACAGAGCTGCACAATGTCATCCCATTACAATTGCTTATCTCAGAAACGGAACCTGCAGCAGCACACACTGGGCCTGCCCAGGTACTGTCTGAATTCAAGTACTGGACACCAGCAGTCAGGAAGCTGCACTGACTCAGGCTTACCATTGCCAAATTAAATTAAAACTGCTGGTTTCCTGAATGACTCCAAATTGCCTGCCTGAGAAGCTACCTTTCTCCTCAATCCATATCCACAGCTGGAGCCTCTTTGTCACAGAGGAGACAGCTACCAACAGGACATTCTCTAAAGGGGGCCCTCCACTCTGAATTTCAATAGATCAAGAGAGAAAAGCCTCAAGACAGGAAAGCAAGGCTTATCCCCTTAGTCAAGCTTATGGGGACCAGTGAACACAGCCAGAACAATTAGTTGGAAACAAAGGATCTGCGGGTTGACTTAAGTTTGATTTTCTAGTCTAGTTTGGTGGTTCTCTATTTACCGATTTAGGGGAGGGAAGCCTGACTGCTTTTTCCCTTATACCATCATCCCTCTAATTGCAGAAAAGTAGCCCATAGGCCAGCACAGTTGCTTTTTCAACCTTCATATATTAATTCTACAAAATTAATTCAAAGCCAAAAGCCTCACTGTTTCTAAAGGTGAATAATTTTACAAAATTTAAGCAATTTGGAATATTTTTTAAAAAAATCACAAAACCTCCTGTTTTATTTTGAATTCACACATCCACTGAATTGTGGATGTTTTGATCCCTCTGGCTTATAAACCAGGAAAGCAATTTAAAATTCCAGTGCAAATAGCCCAAGACCATTTTATTTATGTTTGTTTTAAAATAGAATTTGAATTCCAACTTGGATTTAAAATTATGTAGATTAATTTCTTCCCTTCTCCCTCTGCACACATCTCTCCTTTCTCATAACGTGTTTTCTGACTCATTCACAGCTGGAGGGGATGAAGTCTTTCAAACCTCTGCCTTCCAGAAAACCATCCCAACACAGCACAATGCTACCGACTCTTGCTGTTACACAAACACACACAGACTTCCAACAAGCTAGCTTCCTAAGGTAGCTGAAGGAAAAAACAGGTTATTTTTGGCAGGTCAAGAAATAAAAAGCCCAGGTCACTGCATATTAGAAAAGTTTGTGAAAGGCACTGTACATTCACATCCTTAAGGCTAACCCAAGGAATATAGACTGAAATCACTAGTATTTTATACAGAGAGAAGAACAGATGCACAAAGTTCAGTAAGTGAAGTTCAAATGTGTCAGAGAAGAAAGCCAGGACAGAAAAAGGTTCAGAGCAGCATAGGGCAGAAGAAAAAAGTCGTCTTTCCAGACTTTATACACTGCCTTCCACTATTGCACTTCTGTAAAAATTTCACTTTTGGCTGCATAATATGAAAATTAATCTTTTCAAAAAAGACCACATAAACTGACCTACTTCTAACATTAGTTACAACTTTTAAAAACCAACCTAGTATTTTTGTTCAAGATGTGGGCCACTTTTCATGCCCTTTTCTTCCTTTTCTGGAACTGGCACTAGCTGTCACATCTGTAATTACTTGCCATAGATACAGTTAAAATTGTATTAAGTGGTCCAAAGTGGAAAACACCTTACATTTTCTTTTGGCTTTGTAGGCTTTCTGGTTGGTTGGACCTTTTCCCCCCACCTTTACAATCTTCTCCCAAGTAGTTAACGACCACCACACCAAATGCCTTTTGGTCTTCAATGGAAGTTTTCATTTTTTCAAATTTTCTGCCTTTTTTTTTTTTTTTTTCAGGAAAAGAAGATTAAACACAAGAACAAACTTGTATGCATATCTATAGGAGGAGAGATTATAGACCCACATAAAGTATACCTCAGAATTAGACCTCGTTTCAAGACCCAAATTTTGTGAGTTTGGTGAGCAGAAGAGATGTCAGAGTATGTGTGAAGAGGGACAGTGGGAGGTGGGGTGAAAAGGTTGATAGGAGGAATGTACTTGAACCACAGGGGGTAGAGTTTCAACAGATGAGTGCCCTGGTGCTTGAAGAGAGGGAGAAAAAAGAGAACTTGGGAGAGGAAAAAAAAAAAAAAAGAAAGAAAAAGACAATCACCAATATGCCAGCATTTTAAAAGCCTAGTGAACAAAGGGTATACCAGATATCCTTTCCAGAATGCAAGGACCAAAACTGACATTTGGGGAATTTTTTTTTTTTTTAGTTGATTTGGCTCAGTGTTATTAAAAAAGTTTGTCTACAAGTCCATGCCCCGAGCCAGCACTTATCAGGTTTCAATTTCCAGCTGAAGCCACGACCGTTGCTATGAAAACTAACGTGCAATTGTATTCCAGAAAGCAAAGCAATGGAAAAGACTGTATCGGAACGTAACAAATACATGCATTGGCACCAAGAGTAAAAACCCTATTATACCACCCTGTGTCATAGACATTTGTTCTTATTATTAGAGAAGAAACGTGCAAGTCAACTTTACTGTCTGGCCAGAGGGTATTATGTGAACACTTATAAATTGCTCATCACCCTACCTCAATAGACTACCACCTTTTTTAAAATATGAAGCAGCAATTTAAAGTCACTCCCACCGTGGTCACTCAGCAAGATTCAACGAAGCATACAGCAGATTGCCAGTCTAGCCAGACAGAAACCTGAACAGCTCACGTGAGGTTTCTTCACCAAGACCCACACGCCCCTTACACTTCTGCTGAACTAGACGATACATGTACATTGGCTGAAGAGAGAGAAAACAGGCAAATGGTATTTTCATTTCTGTTACAAATTCAAACACCAGAATTCATGCATATGTTAAGAATACAGGAGTAGTTAGCTAAGACAGTTCTGTATCCATGGAATAAAGTGCTAAAGCAATCACATTTTGTAGAAGTTTACTGAAATACTGGTTTTGCCAAACTCCATCAAAACATAGCAAAAATTATTTTAACTATCATTTTTTTTAAAAAAATTAAAATCATTCACCTATTTTCACAACATTTATGTGTCTCCTATGATTACATAAAAGATCAAGTCAGCATCAGAAGAAACTGAGAGGGGCTTCAAGTCAGCAAACAAATACACTAAGTATACTTCTTACTCGCAGCATGTACACAATCACAGGAAACAACTACATGCTTAATTTTGCAGAAGTTTCTAACAGGGTAAATTAGGAACCCTGCCTCTTTCAATTCTTACTATCAAGCTGACAACAAGCTAAAAGAAAAACACCTCTGATAGCACCAGCCATCTAGCCCCAGGAACCGTGCACAGAATTTCAGCTGAAGGAGGAAGATTGGCACCCTGAGAGCATTATTTGAGCCCGTTGTCATGCCCTGCATATCCTTCCTTTTGTCCAGCTTCAAAGTGTTGGATGCATTTAACCTGCAGGTTGTCAGCCTCATACCTTAAGGGAAAAGAGGTCCACATGGAGCATTTTGTCTGTGTTCACACACACACACTGATTTTTAAAAAGCTCTGGGAAATTGGATCATCTTCAAGCAAGCATCCTCTGCTGTATTAAAGAATGGGAGTTTAAAGCCATCACACCTCCAGAACCTGAAGATCTCAGCAGCAGTGACCCAGCCTCCCTTTCAGCTGAAGCAAGCTCAACAAAAGGCTGGATTATCGTACATGTATTCATGCAGCTGATAAAAAAAATTACTGAGCCGCTGATGATGCAATATTTCAGAGACAGTTTTACACTTCATATGCCCCCCATAAATTTGGACTGTCCAACACTTTGAGCTAGAGATTTTGAAAGAGCATAGGTGATCCCCATTTCAGTCCACAGCTTCTCTTGCAAATCATAAATAAAATTATTTGAGTAATAATCTAAGGGATGCCTGGGAAAGAATTTAAGGACTGGACAAAGTCAGTGAAACCATGAGAGCTGGGATAAAGTAAATACACCAAAGACCAAAGAATAAGGTACCAATGTATAGGTGGCAAACACACAAGAAGAAATTATGAGGAGAGTTTAGTTTTGAGAAATAAAAACCAGAAGGAAAGCAGAAGCAAAAGCCGAGAAAACACACACAGCTAGGACACAGCTATCATTTTCTAACAGATCTGTTTGGGAACAATTTGTTTTCTTACCCCACCCCGCCCCCCTCCAACCCCAGCCTCTTTCCTGAAGATGATGTTTCACAAACACTTTAAATCAACTGAAGTCCATCTGAAAGGGGAAATCTTCTCCCTCAGCACTGACTGGCAGCTTCCGCTCCCTCCTTTGCACTAGTGGATTCTGCAGTGGGATCTGACCGTAAATGGAACA
Source organism: Falco naumanni (assembly GCF_017639655.2). NCBI lineage: Eukaryota > Metazoa > Chordata > Aves > Falconiformes > Falconidae > Falco > Falco naumanni. The sequence continues at coordinate 18,529,424 of NC_054057.1, read as the reverse complement.
CAGCAGAAGCATCAGTAAGCAGACTTACGTCCTCAGAAGCAGCAAGAATAGGTCTCTTATAGCATCTGCATAACATCTCCAGGTAGTATATTCATATTTCTAAAGAACTCCAAAGGCTGCTCACTAGAAATGTACCAAAGTGAGTTCATTTATACATAAACTAAAACACTGCTCTAAGGGGACCCCTACCAGCAGTGGCTTTAAGTCTTCTTCACAGTGCAAGTTAGACCTGAACGGAAAAATGGCTTGTGCATTACTTCCACGCTCTCACTAACCTCTCCCTCCTAGCAGCCATCAAAAACAAGCCTACTGCAGTCAAATCAAGTACTTACAACGGAAACCTGCCACTAGGAGAAATGTATCAATGCATTTCCAAGTGTTTGCCAACAAGCACCAGGTAAATCACTGTTCACCTTGCTCTTAAGTGCAAGGACACACTCTACACACCAATCCGCTTGGCAGCTTGAGAAACTAGTAGCTTACCAACGGGTACCACACATGTGGCACCAGCTACTTAGTATCTGCCCGTAACAAAGAAGTTTACCTCTGTCAGGTCTCTAATGGAGAAAAGAAGAAACATCTTGGCTATCCCCTGTGGCATAGACTTCTCATTAATACTCCTCTTCAATGTTAACTGTGATCAGAAAACTGCGGAAAACTAGCAGAGAAGTTGTGACATTATCCTTCAATCTCTCACTTGCAATAATGAAAGATCACACCACAAAACCAAATCCTTGCAAATAACTTGATGTAAAAATACTGACTGAAGGACAGCTTCACAATTTTCTGATTATTCTTCCATTCTTCTCTGCAATGCCATATGTATGCAGTTTATTTTATGTTAAGTGTCACATACATATTATCACCTCTTATGATCCGTACTATCAAATGCCTGCCAACACACTGGCTTCTGCCAATTGCTTTTAGTTTCTCTTTCTCCCCTTTTCCAGTGTTATATTTGGAGAAAGGGAAAAACAGAAAAGAAAAAGAAAGAAAAAAAAAAAGGTAACTGACTCCAGTAGAAGGAAAATTATCTCAAATCCTTTAAACAGTTGCTCTGTTAAATTGACACAAGTTTAACAACGTGTACTTGGCACATTCCTCTTGCCACGAATACAAGAACCTTTTTCAAAAAAACTCATTCAGAGCAGGGAAATCTTTTAAAGATACAGCACAGGCCTTACTGAATGGTGGTTTGATGGCTGTTACAAAGCCATTTCTAGTTCCAAGTGTTCAAACCACAAAGACTTCATAACATAAACCCCCTTTTCCGAAATCTCCTTTTTAACAATGACTGAACAGGGGAGACAAACTCAACCAACTTATTCTCCCTCAAAGTTCTGGCTCCAGGACAGTGCAAGGATACAGCAGAGGAGAAAGTCTATGAGACCCAGGTATAACTGTGCAGAGAAATAAAGCAGAAAAGGCAAGAGCACTTTTCCTTGCTCCCAAGGTGTATGATGTTTTCTAGTCCCCAGGGCTACCAAAATCCCATCACCTTCTACAAACTTTTTTTTTTTTTAATACAACATACTGCACATTCGCACCACAGCACGATGAAGACAGCTTCTAAACTGGAGAGATCATTTACTTCAAGGAAACTGAAAATCAAGGGATAGCAGAGTCACAACTGAAGACAATTGTACTTGTTGGCCACACCTAAGCCCCAAGCAAATTCCTATCTGAGAATCACAGAATTGGGAATGTTGTGGTTGGCAACATATCAAAAAAGGCTGCTGTCGTTAGACCAGGAGGACACTGCACATTAGTGTGCAGGTGCACTGGCAGAGATCTATGGAAACCTTTTCCTAGTTACAGATAAATCTATAGACATCAGTTTCTCACTCCATCACATACTGAACCCACCCAGAGCATCACAAGAAGAAAGCCACACGCCTTATGTGCAAACATGAGACCTCTGCTCCCTATGTATCAACATGGAATACACAAGATCATAGTCCCAGTACCACTTTGTAGGCTAAATACTGTGAGAAAGTGCATCTAGGAGCCCAAACCTTAAAATCAAAAAGAGACTTCTACTAGGTAGCAAAAACAAAGAGCGGAAGGAAGGGTGGAGCACCACATTACTCTTGATCCGCAATTCGCTGCAGGACAGCATCACTGTCAGGAAGTGCCATGCACACAGCTGTGTTTCAGCAACAGTTACACCTTTATGCAGCCTAAGCTTTTTTTCTGAATATTAGCCTGAAGGGGCATAAAAAAAAAAAAAAAAAAAATCACTTCTTAGGACCGTGAATACAATACATTGCACCCAAACAGTGAGGAAACAGAAGCGCTTGCTTTTAAGAACACGCATAGTCAGGTTATATAATAACGAATACTGAACTGCAGGTACCTTCAGTGACCACATAAGACAACTTACAGAATAAATAGGTAGGAATTTTTCCTATCCCTTCATCAAAATCCATCTGAATTGTACAACTATTAAGTTTTTCCTGGCATATGGAAAATATAAGGAAAAATATCAAAATGTTAAGTGTAGAAATCAGTCCTCTTCCCCCCCCCCCCCTTCCCCATTCTTCATTTAAAAAAATTCTCAATGACACACATAGCAAAGTTTCAAGCTACAGAGAAGACAAGTGTGTTACACTGCACAGCGAATTTCAAACAGATGACAAAAAGAGACAAAAGAAAGTCAACTACCCCCGCACTCTCCCTGAGTGAGCAAACTGGGAATCAGGTACACCTCTAGACTGGTCAAATCATGCACTCAGATCCACAGACTGCACTGACAGCATCTTTCAATAATATCCCTTTCATGTCATGTTGATGTTTTAGCCATACTAATCTTCATTTTCTCTGACCAGGGAGTTTTTGAGAGTTGCTGCAGTACTTTTAACAGCTTTATGGCACGTGCACTGTTAGGAAAACATCCATTAACACACAAGAGGGATTTTACCAGCAAACTGTCACCACTGTCCTTCCTCCTCCTTATCTAGTTACCGGTCATCAGATTGGATCCTTACCACATACTTATACAGCTCAAAAAAAAGGGGGCGGGGGGGGGGGGGAGGGGGGGGGACAGGGCAGAAATCAGGAAAAGAAAATCTTCAAAGAAGGAAAGCAAGCTTGCAGCTCAAACTGGCACAACTTGATGAAAATGCATTTATATGTTTCTTTCCTGTGTAATATTCTATGTAAGTCAATCAAGCAGGAATGACAGGGGAAGAACGGGACTAAAGAGAACAATGAATGATCCATAAATGCCTAAAAGATTATATAACTGAGGATGAGACGGCATGTGTGTGTGTGCACGCATCTGGGGGAAAGGAGGAGAAAGAGTTATGGGGAAGATGAGGAAAGGATGCCCTTGGTCACAGGTACAGGACTCTGCACAGTCCTTACTTAGTTTCCCCCTCTTCCCAAAAGATAAGTATTTTAACCTGGGGCAGTCAGGCAGCTGAGGGACAAAAGCAAAAGCAAACCCATCTCCTTATGAATAACACACTTGGAAGCATCCCTTGCTGAAACCGCACCGTAACCGCTGTATGGTGAAACACAGCTCACAGGCAACCATGTTTACACTAAAGCAATTAACACACGGTACATTTCCTGCATCATTATTATCATTGGCACTCGCAACGCGTTTGTTGCACATTTTGAGCCTTGGCAGGTTAAGAGATATTCTAATAAAATTAATTACAAAACGTTGCTGATTCGAAATGTACTCACTGTTATTTTTCAGGAACTCCTATATTTACTTTATACCATTCTCGGGGGAGAGCTGGACAGTTGTGTTAGTTCTGCAAGGAAAAGATATTGAAAATAAACTTCGCGAAGGCTTCGAGCCAAGCAACTTCTAAACCCGTAACTTTCCGGACCCGCTACGCACTGGCTCTGCAAGGCTGCGCAGCGCGGCTTCGCACCGCCGCCACCCGCCTTGCGGAACAGCCGCTCCCTAGAAACTGACCAGCGGTCCCATCACCGCTGCGAGCGGCGGCCGAGCGACAGCGCCCCGCGTACCCCGGCCCGCCCAGCCCCCCGAGGGGCCGCGGGGCAGCCGTGCCCGGGGTGCGGCGGCCGGGTACCGGCGGCCCGCGGGGATGCACTTGCTTGGAAGTTGCGGTTCCCCCGCCGCGCGGCGGCTGCGCGCACACTTGCGGCGGTCCTGACCCCCCGCGTTAACCCGCGCGGGTCCTCCCGCGGCCGCTGCCCCCCGCACGCCGCCCCCCCGCCCCGGCCGCCCGCCCCCGGTCCCGGTCCCGGCCCCGGCCCCGCCGGGTGAGGCGAGGGCCCGCCACCACTCACCCCCCGGCGCCCGGAGGTGCGCGGCCCCCGCCCGCCTCCCCTCGCCAGCGGCCTCCGACCAGCGGGCGCAGCTGGGGGCGGGCAGGGCCGCCCGGGCCGCGGGAGGGGGCGGGGGGGCGCGGAGCGGGAAGGAGGCGCCGGCGGAGGAGGAGGCGCCGGCGGAGCCGAGCCGGCGGCTGTGGCAGCAGCGGCCGCTGGCCGGCGGGGAGGGGAGGGCAGGGCGGCGGGAGGAGCCGCTGTGCGAGGCGGGCCGGGTCTCCCCCCCCCCGCCGGCCGGGGCCCCGCCGCACTGACAAGCACGAGGCTGCGCTTCCTCTTCCTCACGGCAACGGCGGCCGCTGCCTCCGGCCGCCCCCCGCCCGACACCTCCCCCGGTGGGGGACCGGCTGCGCCGCGGGCAGGTGCGGGGCTCGCCCGGCCGCCCCGTCTCGGCCCGCCCGCCCAACGCCTCTCCCCGCGCTCCCCTTCAGCGCCGCAGCCCGCCCCGTCCCCCGCCGCTTCCCCCCGCCGCCCCGGGGCTCGCCTACCTCCCAGGGCGGGCAGCGCCGCCCGCACCCCGCGGCGCAGAGCGGGGCCGCTCGGCCGCCCCCCGCCGCGGGAGCCGGGCTCCGCGCCGCCGACGCCTCGGTGCGCCGCGCTGCCCCGGCGCTATCCCATCCCGGGGCTCGCACGGGCGCTCGGCGCTCCCCGCCGCCGCTCACTTCCTCTTCCTTCCTCCTGCTGGCCGGGCCGCGCCGTGCAGCCCCGGCCGGCCGCCGCCGAGGGGGTCCCGCCGCTCGGAGCACCTGCGGGCGGGGACGAGACCCGCCCGCCGCTGCCTTGCCCCCGCGCCGCCCGGCAGCGGCCCGGCCCCCTCTGCCCCCTCCTTCTCCTGCAGCGCCCGGTGCGGGCTCCGGGGCTGCCTCCGTCCCTCCGCAATGACTGCTTATCCCTTGGCGCTGCGGGTCTTCCCGGAGAGCCGCCGCCGGGCAGCCTCCCAGCCGGCGCGCTGCGGCGTACGTGGATTTCCACTCCGAAGCCGGCCAGCCGCCGAGGGAGCGCAGCCGGGCCCGGGATGCTCCGCTTGGCGCCCCGGGTCGGGTCGGTCCCGGCCGGGAGGGGGCGGCACCGCCTGCGCTCGGCACCGGCTCCCCGCTCCCGGCTCTGCGATCCCTGGTCCCTGCTCCCAGCTCCCCGACCTCCGCCGGCGTTTCCAGCATCCTCAGGGCCCGCCGAGGCCGGCGTGGGATGAGTGCCTGACTCGTGGCTCTTGCTCGCTGGAAGAGTAAAATACCAGGTCTCTGCTTTTTGTTCTCAGTCTCCCTAAAAGAAAAGTGGTCACTAAGCTATTCTATTTTTTCTTTTTTTTTTTTTTTCCTTTCTTTTTTCTTCTTTTTTTCTGCTTTAAATGCCTTAACTTACAGCCACTGTATGGACTAGCGGCGATATGTGATGCTACAAGCCATCACCTTATGTCTTGTAACGCTGCAGGCAGGGAGGTCTTTTTTGTTTGTTGGGGTTTTTTCAGTCTTGTATGTTTCACTTTTACTTTGGTAAGCACCGACCGTGCAGCCATGAAGCCTGTGGTACAGCAACTTTTATCGTCTGGTGTAACAAAACGTATTCTTCGTGAACTATCCCATGATATGTGAAGACTGAAACCCGCAAAACTACCGGCTCTAATCTCGCAGATAATTATGTGTGAGAGTATCTTTATGCAGGTTAATAATTCCCAGTGATTTCCTATAAAACCACTTTCCTGCGACACCCAGCTCTTCAGGCCATAATAGCGCTGTTATGCATCAGCTGACATTTACCAGGCTCATTGCCCTGAAGGTCCCACAGACGGCTCACAATGATTTTTACACCCAGCAGAACTGCCGGGGGCTTTCCAGAAGAGGAAGCGGGACTTGGTTCTCCCCTTAGGCAGTAACACACCGTGTCAGTGAGATGCTGGATCTGAACAACCACTTCACGCTAGGTCAGAGCAAAAGCTCCAGTGTGAGGCAACGAATGGCATGACTCACCTGAGCCATGCGTTAATGTATTTATAGGGCTAGAGCACAGGCTCTGCCAAATGACAGGGGCTAAGACTGTACCCCAAAAGCAGGGAACCCCTTTTCTCGCAAGCAGAGGTTGCCTGCCTGCTCACCCTTCCTAAAGCACCTCGCAGGCTGGTGCGTGGAATGGGTGGCCATGAGATTCTTCCCCACCAGAACCAGGACAGCCAGGCCAGGGCTCCTTATGGTCCTGTATTCTGAAACTGAAATTCCGTGGCAGGAACCCCCTGCAATCAAGGAACGTTTGTTTGCAGCTTTGAAAAGAGCCTTGTAAGTATAACAAGATGTGCAAGAAAGTTTTGTTTACCTCATTTTCCACTATTAGCTCGGAACCTGTTTCCCAGTATGCTTACATGACGGGGGCTGGCTTCGTTTGTGAAGATAAACACACATATATATGGTGGTAGGAAGGGTGGTTGGAAGAATATTAAGAATGAACATTATTTTAAATGCAAATTTTTGTTCATCACATTTTTGTTTTTCTCTCAGGCTCAGCAATTAAAATTGTTAAAATTGATTTCAGCTGTATATTACCACAATAGTTGCATTTTCAATGGTGCAGGAGAATGTTTATTTAACAATGCTATTGTTACACAATTTAGAAGAAAATTTGTGAAAAAAATCCTGCTCGTTTATGGGGACAAATTTAAGCTGTTCTATTGCACTATTCAAAAGAGAGAGCAAACTGGAAATCTGGAGGGCATACTCCAGCGAAGTCTTCTGATTATCCCTATCCCTATCTAAGTCTACCAACCTAAGTTGATATTGCAACCAGTAGGATTATTTTTGCTCTCCGAAAGCCCAGGAAACCTTTACTCAGGATGTGTATGTACAGAAGTCCTTGGCTGCTATGGCCATTTCCCAGTTTATTCGATAGTACTCCCTTTATGTGATATCTGCTACCAAAGCCTGTGTTATCATCACAACTGATGCTTTTACAACCGATACCAGAGTTCTTACGATGTGGGCATAAGATATTTGCTAAATAATTCTAGAAAGCCTTAGATGTTTGCTAAATAATTCTAGAAAGCCAGAAGAGGGAGCGCAGGAACAGTAAACACCAAGAATTAAGCATTTTAATTTGTGTGGCTATTTCAGCTACAACCTTAAAAAATAAACTAATAAATAAATACATAAAGGAATTTCCAGGCAGGACTGCTGCTGGGCTCTGCTGACAACAAGGGTGTTTCAGGATAGTCCAGTAGGTGCTAATGGCCTGTTGATACCTGGCCTGTAGAAATCTCAACTTGACTGTCCCCAAACTGTAGCAAGCATCAGAGCCATTAATCCCCTTTGACAGTGAAAACTTTAGATCCTGAGATGAAAGAGCTCTTGACAGTTTTGAAGAGGTTGTGTTTTGTCACAGTACTTCTGGCCAGAACCTCCCTGAGCCACAGATTATCCCAGATAGCCTTTGTTACACCCAATGGCAAAGATGGTTGAATTTCACTGTGCTTATAGGCTTTATGAATGGTTTTTATTAATATCAGTATTTTAATTGCATATAAGTTATTCCCTGCAGAGCCTGGTTCATAACCCTTAAAGCATACCAGGATAAGAGCTGTGGTATAGAAACAAAATACAGGAGTATTATCACATTTTGCCTTTTTAGAAGTCACAGATAAATTTCTCTTTATTTTGACAAGGCTATCTGTTGTGTTTGAATGAAAATATTTTGTCTGTGTATGAGTTCATTTCCATGAGGGGTGAACTGAGGTCTCAGAACCACACTTGCCAGGCCATTCCTTCTGCTGGTGACAATGCTGCAGTAGGCCTTCCTCTCTGGTAAATTATTCTGCCACAGACTGAAGAGTGAATGGTAAAAACTGAGTATATGCATGTGTATATAGTCTATTAGATATTTATTAAATAGGTCCTGAAGATCTGGCCTAATTCACAAACAACGACATCAATAAAACCAGCATGTATCAAAAACTTCGAGCTCATTTTTCTAAGCTGCAATGTGCTTGCAGATCTCCGTACTCCAAGCCCTAAATTACAGTTGTCGATTTGCTTTTAGAGATTTACATATGTATGGATTTTATATCCGTATATACATATATATGAACATTTGGTGGGGGACGATTAAACAAGGTCAGTATGATGTAAGGGTTATTATGACTCAGTTTTAGCATACCTCTTCAGACTGTAAATCTGCTGCTGTATATTCCTTTCTATATAACATATGTGCAGAAGGTGATGACCTTTGCAGAAGAGCCAGCGTAATGAAGATATAAATAAATCTCACGTAAGACATGTTTTAATTAACCTACAAACCACCTCACTCCAAAAAGTAGTTTTGGTCTGTTTATGGACTCATTTCCATCTTATCTGGACATAATTTTACAATAAAATAATTGTTAAAAGTTAAGGCTGTGAAATTATAATACTTATGACCATCACACCACTTAGGAAATCCAGGCATGAACAAGCAGGAATGGCTCTCATTCCATTCCTTATGCTTTCATGCCATTAACCCATTGTGTTTCTACAAAGGAAACCACACCTCTACAGACTGTTTTTATTGCCACTTGCTCTTCGATATTTTAACTTGCCTTTGAAGGACCTCTTCAGGGGTTCATGAACAATAAAGTCTAGAACTGATTTCATCACAGTCTGCTGCTGTTTGGAGGAGAAAAACTTGGGAAGAGCTGGTAAAGGTTTGTGTGTTGTTTTTGTTTTTTTTTAAAAAAAAAGAAAAAAACAACAAACAGTTTGATGTTGAAGTTCAGCAAGCTCTGAACTTCAGAGGAGCATCTCTCCTGTTGCAGCAAAAACAATCACTGGAGCTTCCCAGTGATTGTTATAAGTTGGTCCTGACCAGAAAAGTTTAAATCAAACCAGGCATTTTGCTGAGACATTGGTGCAAGCTAAATCTTACTTTTATAACTTCAAGCAGGAGTTCAAGGGAGTCTTATGACCTGCAATATGTAGTGCAGGGGTCCTCAAACTACGGCCTGCGGGCTGGATACGGCCCCCCAGGGTCCTCAATCTGGCCCCTGGTATTTACAGACCCCCCCGCTGGGGGTTGGGAGGGGAAACCAAGCAGCCGCAGATGACTGCCTGCCACTGCATCCGCGCGCCGGCCCCCTGGTTATAAAGTTTGAAGACCCCTGATGTAGTGAATCCAGTGCTGTTTCCCAGCTTTCATGTAAACCTTAATACCTCTCACTGATTTTGATAAGAAGTTCTGCACATCTATTTAAATAACGCAGAACCTGGGCCGTTCTCACCGTGTTCACTCTCGAATCTGTGGCAGGATAATTTACCAGAAAGGAAGGCTTACCCCAGCACTGTCACCGACAGAAGGAATAGCCCAGCAAGGGTGGTTCTCACCCTCTGTTCCCAGGGCTTGATTCACTCCTCACGGAAATGAGCAGAAATTGCTCTTTTGGTAGAAGCAGCGTTGGATCACCCCCAAATAACGAAGAAAAGTGGTTGGTGCTTGACCTAGGGAGTGGGAAGTTGATTATCAATCATCTTAGGTTACAGACCAAGACATCCAAATGTGCATTGTGAGGAGAGAAGATGGCCCACACCAGCATGATGAGGGGCAGGCTCCTCCCCTCCCCCAGCTGGTTGCAGGCAGGATTTGTGCTCCTCACTCGGTGGAACACTGTTTAAGTGACGGCTGTGAAGTTTAGCAGAGATGACAAGAGAACTTGGTTTCTCTGCAGTTTCTCCAAGTTCAGATGCCTGGCTGAAAGAAGAGACACTAAAAGGAGTCCTTGGTGAAGACACCAGAGGAATTTTAATCACGTTTCCAAGACATAACAGAGCTGTTTGCTGCATGCCGTGTTTTCTTCTCCACCACACAGTGACGTTCCTTCTGTCTGCCATCAGATTAACATTTTATGATAAGACCTCTTACTTGTCTCAACCACATTTAAGGATCAATATCTTTTGCACTCATTTTAGCCTTTGTTTTTTCCCCTTCTCTTGAAAGGATAGAGCCAGGCATTCAGGGAATTGGGAATCCTGAGTTTTGACTCAACTGTGAGCCCTTAATCTGCCATTCAACCGTGGGTGAACTGTGTCAGCTTTGGGAATTAATTTCCTACCCTCTCTCTTTCTTTTCTTTCCTTTTGTTCTGTTGTTGGAGGTGTTTTTTTCTTTACTTGTTTGTTTTTCAACCTTGTCATTTTAGGCTGCAAGTTCTCAAAGGCAGATTTTTATTTTTTTTTCTCTCTGTGTATTTGTAGATAACCAATGTATTTCAGCTTCAATTTAATTTGAGGTCTCCTGATACAACTGCAGCACAGTTCTTATTAATAATCCTAGCCTTGTGAAGAAACTTACTGCATTTTGATTGAGGTTTCTACTTCTTTACCCAGCCTGCTATTGTGTTTGATTTGTAGGTAATAGCACTACTGGCCAGTGCACAACCCATAGAAAACTTAAACAAGAAAAGCCCACAAACTTTGGAGCTGCTCACTCCTCCAGTAGTCTTCAAAACTTATTTAACATTCACACATTTTCTAGTCACCTTGTGCTCTATACAGATTAATATTTGATGAAAGCGGCCTATTTGTATTGATTTAGCAGCTGTGTTGTGTGTACAGTTGAGGTTTGAAGGATGGTAAGCCATGTCACGTACTACTACAGACCTCTCACATTAAAGACCAGTTCCATCCTTCCTGGGCAGCGGTGGTGTTATTTATATTGCAACAGACTACAGAGACTTCAACTAGCAAGAAACCAAACACTGCCCAAATTCATGGTAAATGCCATCCTTTCTCCAAAAGACAGAATTTAACACGCAGGGATAACAAGCAGGTACAGACAGAGCCATAGAAGCAGCACAAAGTCTCTCTCCAGCAATAGCCCGGCACGATTCACTACCAGTCAAGGTCAAGTCCTCCTGTCCCAAATTGCAGCACAACAAACACTGCTACACTGGCAAACCCTCCCCGGGACTTACCCATGACTCTTTTGACAGATTTGTGACTTTCTTGCTGGAAATAACAGACTGTTCTGTCTATCATCCATTTTAATCCTTTCATAACATTAATAGACCAACAGTAACTGCTGGCAGCAAAGTAGCAATAAAGAGTACGAGCTCCCTGCTCGGAGGTATGCTGGATGCCCTCTTTCCTAATGAGGTAATTAACTTCAGGTGCTCAACTGAATGAGTCCACGTGAGCAAGTGGCACTCCCGCAGCTGCAAAGTGGCGAGTGAATGCATTTCAGTGTTTGCACTTGGCCTTTCCCCCTTCTGCATTTATTATTCCATTATTACAGAAAGTCACTTTGCCTACAAAATATTTTGCCCTGCTGTCACACTTGATTTTGCATATTTCTCAAGGAGTATAATGCTTATGGCTGAAAATGACTGTGCCAAAAAAAATCATGAGATTTCAGAGCTGGTTATAAAGAACCGTTCAAAACATCCTAACCTTTGAATACGCATTCCTTAGGTAGTACGGTATCCTAGATAATGTCCATTTAGAACAAACATAAACAAAGCTTGGGCTACAGCTTTCAAAATTACGTATTTCAATGCACATAGCTCTTCAGAGAAATTGAAAAGCCTTTAATACTCTGTTTTATTCACATCACTGCTGGACTATGTATTCATTTATGGGAACTTTGAAAAGCTGAAGCAAAGGTCTTGTAACATCCTGTCCTATTATAACCCAATGGAGGTGATTCACCATTCTCACACCCCTGTGTTTTAATGTGTTTCTTTTATGTACTTGCATCATCTATTTTTCATGCCTCCTTTTGGTTTTTCCCTTTTCCATCCTCCTTCCACTCAATTGCTCAAAGTACTGTCTCCTTTTCTATGTTAAGGCCTTGAAGTTATAGCCTTTGTATATATTTTTCATTGCTAAGATACTGTGGTCACTACATCACATTTCTCCTGCTTACCATTTTTAAATGCCACTCACCTATTTCCAGCGTTCCTTCTCCCAGCCCACCTTCCCTGCTCTAAATAAGGCCATCCTTTGGCGGGGCTTTGGGGTGGGTTGCTTTCCCAGGTGACAGTGATAAGAGCACAGCCTGGCATTTAAAGATAAACTGCAAACCAGTATTCACAATAACTTGTGAGCTGCCATAGCCCTATGACAAATTGCCTCTGCTGTGGAGCTGGTAACCTCTGACAAAGGGGTGAGGCAGATGGCTGGAGGCTGCGGTCCCTTGGATGCCCTAGCCTGAACCAGCACAGTTTGAATCCCAGGTTTTCATTTGGGCAGCTACCATCACCCTGTGAATGTCATTTCTGTTCCCAAGCCTGAAGTTAGAGACAGGAGAGTGATTTCTTTGCTGAAGTATGAAGTTCTGGGTCAACACAAACTCTTCATGTATTCATCAAACTTGATGAATACTTTAGGTCAAAAAATTACTTCTTTTTTTAAAAAGTGGAAGTTTTTAATTTGGCGTTTCTAAATGACAGAATAGAGCAAAGCTCATGACCTTTCACGACTTAAGCTACCTGAAGTTCTTCTTCTTTAAACAAATGCAGAAATCTATATAAAACATTTTATTCAGCACAAAATTTTAAAAAAAAATGGTGGTAGCAGAAGGTCATTTTGATTAAAAATAAAACATTTTTCAGATAAACTTGAAAACATTTAGAGCATAGGTAATATTTTCCAGTTCAGCTGACAAATCAATGGGTACTTTACTTGTGTAGGTCTAATTCACACCCTTTTAAATGGCTTAATATTCAAAGGACTGAGCACCTGCAGCTCCTATTCAAATTGGACATTTAGTATTTATAAGTCAATAGGAGAGTCTGGGTGTGCAGCAGTTGTGAGGAAAAAAGGAATCAAGCTTTTAATTTGTCACAAGTGCCTAAGTAGGGGTAGGAGTGCTCAACTTTACACACCCCCACTTGAAAACGTTGACTACTACAAAAGGATTGCAATTCCTCTGCCTTGCAGGGAGCCTAAATTCCTGCCCCAGGATACGAGATGCCCCTGCTGACTTCTCAGTCTAAATTGGGCAAAAAAAATTGGTCCTCTTAGGTCCCAAGGACTAATTAGTCAATGCCTGTAAAGCTCTCTGAAGGTGAAAAGTGTATCTGTGCTTTACCATGACAGATGGCTATGGTTTAATTTTAAAAGGTTTTCTTTAAAAAAGCTGTTTTGTGGAAGCACTTACTCTCTTCACTGTCCACTAGTGCAGATGATTCATTCTGAGCTGGTGTACAGATGGAGGAACAAGATGGCAAAACCTCTGCTCTGGCTGTGAGCAATCAAAGAGGAGAAACTTTAATATTGATTGACTTTATGAACCAGAGTTCCCCACTGTCTTGCGGTAGTGTAAAATATCACAAAATGCTGCCAATTCTGCTTTCTCTTCTCCTTCCCATCTGTGATAGTATTACAGAATATCTTCCCAAAAGTAAATGAAGTGCAAGATCTATGGGGAATTGAATGGTCTACGTGTCACTGAAAGCAGCGTACTACACCGTGTCCCCACACCTGTCCTCACACCCTCTTGCAATTAACATCTTGCACAGATCCTCAAACATATGTTTGCTTTGTCATCCTGTGGAATATTCCACTACACTACACAAAGCAAGCTGTCAAAGGCTTCGCTAAAAGAAATAACGAGTAATGATTTGTGATAAAATCAGCATTGCGATCCTCCGCTGCAAAAATTGGTGTGGTGTAAAACCAGCAAGAAGACAGCTCCCAAGCTTTTGTTAATTGCTTTATCAATCCAAATCCATCCCTCAGGAAACATAGTCTTATGCTTATATACCATGTGCCATTTATGGAAGAACCCAGAGGGAGAAAATGCAACAAATACAGGCAGGATTTTGCAGACTGAACTTGCTAACCACACCAAGCCTGCCCACTAGAACTGCTCAGAACGGCACGTTCAAAGGGACAATACTGTAGAGTCCAGATTACTCCTACGGACATCAGTACAGTACACTCATTGATAAGGAGTGAGATAAACCTTCTAATGGAAGCGATGAAGATGTTTCCTACCAACAGAGCTAAATCTTTTTTTCTCTCTTTTTTTTTTTTTTTTTTTTTAAAGCTCATAGATAAGATAACTCACCCTCCTCCGTGAAACATGGTTTCGTTGGTGCTGTTTTCTGGGAAATTTCCCCCCCTTCCAGACTCTTAAATTGGATAAATTACAGAAATCTTGATCCTGCTAAACATTATTTGATTTTTGATTTGGTTTTCTTCCCTTCCTCCCCGCATTTTTTGTCCTTATATAAGCACGTTGGGTACACACATGTTGAGAACACGTTGACTTCGATGTGCTCCCTGGCATTTGGGGGGTGGCACCTGACCTAGGATGAGTGTGATTTTGACTCCTTTGTTATTTCCTTCCCTTTCCATGGAGAAACAGGACCTAAAGAGCTGATAAGGAGTTTAGCAGAGAAAGGATGAGGAGCTTTCTGCAAGAAGCATGAAGTAAGCAACGCTGTGACGTTAGGCCACCTGTTTGGAGAGGCAGTTGGTCCCAGTGCTGCTGCAGAGACTCCCTGCTGTGCTTTTGTAGGAAGCCGGGCTTTTCCAGTTCCTACGTTTCTTTCTGATGAATGGTCATCTGCCTCCGCAGTGGCAGGTAGGGGTTGCCATGCCTCAGACGGCAGTTCCTCAGATGGCAGTCCCCATACTTGAGCATCGCGTCACGCTGCAGGCATGGCTGCTTGAGCCTTAGTCTGAAACGCTTCACTAGGCTGAGAATTTTTATGTGAGTGAAATTTCGCCTATACCTACCCACTTCCCTATTGCTCCCAGTGAGAAACCAGGCAGTTATTTGTTTGAAAAAAATACTGGCTGTCAAAAGAAACATAACTCTGATTTTACCTGGACTCGAGCTATTGTATATCATATCTCTGCCCTTATTTTATTTGTCCTGGTGCTAGTTTTACCTTCTACATCTTACTGTTCCCTCTGACTTCATGCTGTGTTTTATATCATTAGTCAAATATTTCAGATCTTGCAGCTCTTTTTTTTTTTTTTTTTCATTAGAAAGAGATATTAAAGTGGAATCTGGTGTCTTTGATGCAGGCTCATCAATTTACAGAGAATGTAACTAAATTGCATTTGCTTTAGTATAACAGAAATCAAACAACAACAAAAGACACATGAATGGACTAAATGACTTTGTTCATCTACACTTAGTCCAAAGGTTTTCTCTGTACATTTCTCAGTACGTGTTCCAACTATGTTGCTTGGGCTTTTCTATCACTACTTCTCCGACATACCCTACTTTTCATACATACAATCTCCTCCAGTGACTGACGCAATGCCACTCTCTCTTCCTCCTTTGTTTACTCCTGGAAATCTCCTCAGATGGAAGAGATGGATGAAGTAAACTTGTTTGAAGTGGGCCTATTGAAACAATATTGGGTGCTCACTAGTTATGGCTTAACTGTCCTGTAGCTGATTCTCAGTATTTTAAAGATTTGCTTCATCACTGAGATGATTTAAACACTTTTCTGCTTCTTTTTTTCCCCTTTATCTTCTGCTGTGGGTTTTTCTCTGGTACTGCCACAGAAGAAGGGTAAAGAACAATTTCTAAAGGAGCATTGCAGTCTCCTGATGCATGAAAATAAATCTCCTTTGGGAGTCCCCCGAAACAGAAGAACCTCATTCTTTTGCAGTAGATCGACCCTCTGCCTTGGTGGCATAATTCCCAGTAGTGCCAGCAGCAGTTTTCCCTTTTGCTCATGTGCACATCCCTAAATACTGTTCCACTTGCTATTTTGCTCTCCATGTTTATCTGAAGCATTTATCTTGCTGTTTTACCAGCAATCAGGTCATCTTGCTCTCTTCCTTGGTAGCCACATATGTTGAAGACTTTGTGGTTTTAAAATGATAGTGAAGGGGCTTATTTGATTCCAGAAATGAAGCAGCCCTGTCGCTCCCTTCCCCCTCATCTTTTGTCACCTATCTCAGCATCAAAGAGTTGTTTTGACAAGAGCCACACAATTTTATTTCTTTGTCTTTCTCCCAGGCTCTTCCTTCCCATGACTTGCTGCCATCCCATTACATCAGCTCATGGATTCTAACGCTGACACTCTTCAATTAAACATCAAGATGCAGGCATCACAACACATAATCCAACTGAGTACTTTTCACACAGCTGAAAAAACGCATCTTTGTGCTCATCCTACACATCAGTAGCAGATTTGTGCTCGGTGGTGATGAGCTCTCCATGCTGCCATTTGGATATCGCAGTATAAATTCGTTCTTATATGGGAATCCAGCCATCCCCACTGGCAGCTGCTTGTTTTTTCACTGCTCTAGATAGTCCTTCCACAGGAGATCAAACAGGTTGCCCCTGTGTTTCTTGGCACTTGGTGCTCTATAAGATCATTGCTTGTTTGCTCTTCTCGCCAGCTTGCACACTCACAGGGCTGCTGTGTCCACCTGGAACATTAGATAATGCCCTTTAGAGGGCTTCTTCACACCATCAAGTGCTGCAAACATTGCTTCCTGGCAGTCGTGGAGCAACCTGCATTTCATCATTTGCACATAGGACTTTCCTACCCTAGGTAAACTCCTGTGACTCACTCTGGATCAGACTCAGCCAGATCCCAGGCCACCCCATACCTCTTCTTGAGCTATTACCATTTCACCATAAGGAGTTGAAACTACCCTGAGCTGCCTGTGACGTGGGGAATCCCCCTGCCAGCCTAAAGCCTGCACTGTGTCACTGCATCCCTGCTGTCTGGGGCTTGCTGGGGATGCAGCTCCCTGCAACATCAATTTCCCTCTGTGCCTAGGAGCATCTCTAGATGCTTGCTTCCCTCGTGCCCTGCCTGCTTTCTCTCCAGGCTAGGGCAGCCCCTCCTTCTGTTACCACACTTCTCCGGAGCCACCACGCTGTGCAGCACAGGCACCATCTCCTCCCACCGCCTCACCGTGACATCTGGCCCATGGTGGCTCAGGGGGAATCAACTGCTCTAACCAAAACAGCAAAGCAACTGATACTGGAGCATATCTGTCATACACACAGACATGCAGCTTCATCCCCTCGTTCCCCATTATTCTCAACTGGGAATAAACAGAAATTTACTGCTTTGTTTCCAGAAAACCTAACAGTCCCCTCAGGGGCACCACAGAGGGTGTAGAATAAGGGTCCAGACACGTGGAGCAAATGAAACCAGAAATACATTTGCAGAACAACAGAAAAAGCTTTATATTGCAGCCCCTCTCTCCCCAGCATGTCTTTTAGGCTTAAATTCACCAAAAAAGACCATCCCTGTGCTTCCCAGCACCAGCAGACAGTTCTAAAGACCAGCCCTGAGTTCAGTGCATTCAAAATGGTCCTTTTTTCCTCTCTTAAGCTGTCACTGAAGCCTATTACTATCTGTAGCTTGGAAACCACTAAGCTGCTGAAGCACTTTAAAAATATTTTCCCAGGGAATGGCTTTCTGGCTCTTCTTGCTTTCTGTAATCACAATATCAAAATGGGGAGCTCACAACGTATGTTGAAAAACACAGGCATCTAAAGAGAGGTGGGAAGAAAGTGTTCCCGCTGGTTTGCATCACACAGTTTGATGCACCGCGCACTGCAGAACACTTGTGAACTTGCATGATGCCAGCTGTGCTGTCACAGTGACTGGCAGAGAGAAGGTGGTCACTCGTTCTTGGAATTCGTTGGGGTTTTTCCTCCCCCTAGAGATGGACTAAGCAAACAGTTACTGGACTTTTGTTCTTTTGTGAAGTACTGTTATTAGTGTACTTCGTTACAGGCTTTCCACTCATTGCAAGGTGGACCTTCATCAATAAAAAGAGGAACCCTGAAGGCTCTCTGTGAAATATGAAGGTGTTGAAAGATCTATTTTCTCCCCTTCCAAAGCATTTACAAATAAAACTGTGGGGATTTTTTTTTTCCAGATGGTGAGACTGAAAATAGGAATGACTATTGCTTGATAGGAACACTATGGGGAAGGGGTTTCTGGTTAGTTTCTGAGGGTGCAGACAGCCTACTGTTGAAGGAGTACTAAAAATAGGTTACAGAATGGATCTGGTGAGGGTGAGGAAACCTAATTATTTGCTGTAATTACTTGCATCCCGAGATGAGGGGGCCGGATGCTGGAGTGGTGTGGCTCAGCAGCCACCCATTAAAATCAAGAGGCCTCAATTGGTTTTCTCCAGCTGGGGGTCTGGTCTTTGGCTGCCTGCTGCAATCACGGATCTTAAACAGACCTGTCTGATGTGGGATGTCACACATGCTTGCAAGAAAAACAGAACACCAGTACACTTCCACAGGATCAGAGAAACTGTATTATTCCCAACCGAGCCTATTGACCAAACAGCCTCTGGGGTCTTTTCTCAGGATGAAAGAATTACAGAGCGCTCTATTGACCTGAACCATACAATATGTAATCAAAAGTATCACATTTTTGCAGCAGTTCATTTCTGGAATTTCTGAAAGCTGTATGTTTTCCCAAACGCAGTATCCTCAAAGTACCCGCACAGTTATATTAGTTCTACAATTACCAATTTCTCTCTGCAGTTTGTTCTCAAGAGCTTTTTCGTGTGTTTTCCCTAGGTGATGAGCAGTTCAGAACTAGTTCTTTTTGAGGTGTTACATTTAGTCATCTCTTTGTGCGAGATAGAATGGAGACCTTAAATTAAAGAATACCCTTGAGGAGAGTTCTGGAAAAGGCAGGGGAAAAAAAACCCCACCAGGGTCTGAAAGGAGGGGACCTAAAAGCCAGAAGTGGCTATATAGTTTTAGCAAGGTTACTGGGAACAAAAGAGCCTAAGCAAGGTCCATTTATTCTGCAGAGCAAACGACAAACCCCCGATTGATAAGCACAATGTGATTCATAGGAGAAAGATTCATACTGTATGTCTGGTTACTCGGGGACATGAAGTAGCTTCAAAACCTTTTCACCTCACATTTGAGGCAGCTGTTCCCTCACTCTTGTTGCATTTGGTGTAAATTCAAAGTGATCTCATAATTGACTCAATCTCCTAATCATACTTGTCACAGATGGGTGCTACTGAAAACAATTAGTAATTAATTTATAGATCAGGAATACTAGAAAAAAACATTATTCATTCAATTAAGATGACTGGCTGTGCTGGCTCTGGAAGCACAACTGCTTATTGAGCGATAGGAAGGCGTTTCTATCCTGTTCTTCTTTTCCCTGTTTATTTCCTTAGGTAAGAGCATAACCTGCAAACAGGATCTACACTCACATTTTCCGCTAGTTAGAGGGGGTGAGAATCACTTGGAAAGGCAAATTTAATCTTCCCCTGAAGTTTTCTTTTTTCCCCTGGAGAATAAGCAGTGGTGCCATTAAAATATGGATGAGGGAACCCAGGCGCCAACTAAAGCGATAGAAATCTTGCCACTGATTTCAGCAGGGCCAGAATTTCCATCTTAATGAAAATGTCTTTTCGTTTAATAACCTCAACAAGAATTCAGTAATGGCATTTGGAAGACTGCATTTTTAAAAGTGGCTTGTAGTTTTTGATGTCTGACTGGAGAAACCTCAAAGTGCCAATCACGTGTCCTGAGAACTGAGGCAGCCCTTTCCAACAGCTCGGTGTGGGGCTGCTGCTCAGACAGAGCTTAATGCAGTTGTCTTTTGCGTCTAAAAAACAAGAACAAAACGGGCTGGATTTGGTAGCAATTTGCTCTCATGTAAATCCAGAGTTGCAACACTGGCAGAAAGGGGCATTTTTCTGGACATCTCTTCGTCTTCACGCAGGAGCAGATTTCAGTCTGGTGTCATTACACATCTCATAGGAGCTGTGGCGAATTTACGATTACTGGAATTTTTGCTTTTGTTAATGCTTGGATGAGTGCACAGCACATTGCAGTGTGCTGGACTGCACAGTGAGAAGCCCTCTCTGAGAATTTTCGTATTTTGTTCCAGCAAAACACAATGTCCCTGGGCACCTCTTGTTTTCATACCATCTTTCACTGGTAGAACCAGCACAATAATAAACCTGTTGGAATAATAAGTTTCTGGCTGCTAAGCAGGAGGTTTGTCCTTAACACGAGTTACAAGTTTGCTCTGGGCAGCAAGCCAGAGGGCTATCTACTTTTCCATTCTGCCACCCTTTAACTTATTTTACATTAAAATTTTAAGTCATGGGTTTTTTAAATGAACAGACACATGCAATAGCAAAGTGCAAACAGGCGTTACTCACTCATCATATTGGGGAGTGGAACAGAAAGAAATGTACCTTCCTAAAATCTATTTTCAGTTCTCCGGGAAATCGTATGAAGTTTTCTATTGCTTATTTGATCCTGAAAGGATTAGCATGATATCTCTTCTCTAAACAAAAATCCACAGAGAAATAGCAGGTTTCATACCACACAGAGCCGACAGGCTGGGAAAGAATAATCCACGGCTCTGTCTAAAAGATCATTTGTGTCTTTTGGTCTGCAGCAATTTTAGGGATTCCTTTATATCTGAGCACTAATAAGTCCGCAAATAACAAAGGTTATTTGCCTGTGTCCCAGCTTAAGGAGTGCTGTTATAAATGACTGTATCAGCAGTTTGTCCAAGCCTCCTATTACACCAGTTAAGATCTTTGGGATGGTTCAAAAGGATCCATGAAACCCTAACCCTGGAAAAATACAGCTGTCTGGAAAAGGAAGAAAAAAAACGGACTGTATTTTGTTTCTGTTTACTTTCTTCCCAGGGAGAATCAACTGCAAAACAGCAGCACATCAATAAAGACACCTAATGCAGTTTCCTCCAGTCTCACTAGCTTACTGGGTGTGTATTATTTGTCAATTTGTGGTCACATTACAAAGTCTAGCACAGGGGAGCTGGAGCACAAGAGAGATGCTTGGGGTTTGATGTTTCAGAAAATGTGAGATGTTATAACAGGTTATTCCATTCCTGCATCCAGCATCTTTCCCTCAGCACTGACATGTACAGATGCTTTAAAAGAAAATGGCAAAACTATATAATGCATCGGAGTATCAAGTCAAGTAGTGCTTTACTGTAGTGAGAAACTCCTTTGTTATACCTGCTACTGATCCTGCACCTGCAAAAGCCCAGCTTTTGGTCACCTTAACTTAGTAATCATTTACCACAGTCCTGGAGTTTTTTATCACCAGAGCATTACTCCCTTAGCTCAGCAGCATACCTTGCCTGTCACTGGGGTATGGAGTGTACTTAGAGCTATTCAGCTGCAGTAGGAAGGGCAAGCAATACTTAGTGACACTTACCAGTGCTAGAGTGAAATTAGGCAGCTTTCCTTCTGTTCGTCTGAGAACTTGATGTTCCTATTGCAGGGCAGCTGGAATACTAATCACTATTCAATACGGCAATCATCTTTGATGAATAACCAAAATGTTAATCTGCATCCCTGTGTGTTAACAAATAATGTGAAAATCTGTGCAGGCTGTGGTGGCGTGCAGAACAGCTTATTTCTACGAGTCAAAGGAGAGTGGGAAAGGGGAGCAAGAGAGGGAGAGAATATAACCGAGAAAGATGCCCACTGCAGCCTAAAGAGGCAACAAAGAGCAGTTCACACAGAGGGAAGATGCCAATGTATTTAAGCCATTCTAAAATTACCTGTTAGAAAAAAAACCCCAGCTGTAAGCTTTTATTGCTTACGAGAAATAAAACCTCACTGTTTAAAAGGATACATTTTCCCCAAATTTCATGCTGTACTTCACATGTGTTCCTATACAGTCACAGTAACTACTTTTTAAATAACATGTTATGTCATTCACTGTCTTCGTTAAAGATCTACTGAGCTCTCAGTGAAATGAATACCAACCCTGTATCCCATTGATTTCTTGTGAGAACGCATCAGGCTCTGAATACTGATCTTTTCAGAAACAGTAAGGAACTTAATAATAATGCAATTAGTTGTTTGTAATGACACAGCGTCTTTCCCTGACACATCTCCAAGTACTGGCTGGTCACCACAGACTTCACTGCTTCCCTTATCCAGAGAAAATCTCATTACAATGAGCAACTTCACCGAAATTAATGCATCTTCTTGCTGAGGAAGGCATGAAGGAGAAAGGCAGAATCAGTGGCTGGCTTTAAATGTCACAGAAAACCTAGTGTGAGTGGGGAGATGTTTATTAAATTGGTTTTGGGGCTGGGAGACAAGGTCCCAGTGTGATTACAGAACTTGGCCAAGGCCACACAAAGAGGCAGTAGCAGAGGATAGATGGCAGCTCCCACAGTGCAAGCCAGACACGCTTCATTTTGGCAACAAATACTTTCAGAAACAGTAACAGTGGTAGTGACTATCACATCCCAGGACACACTTTTAAGTTTTTTTAAAATTACTTACTCAGACTGTATAAATGTAAATATGTTCTTCTGTAAGCTCCAATCCAGGGAAGTACTAAAGGACACCTATTCCCCACAAGATAATGCTTTTGAGTTCCTCCTTGCAGACATACTCTTTGAAAAGACATCATGCTATACAAGCTGCACAGAATAACCCTTTCCTAACAAGCAGCTTTTCCGAGTCATTTATGCTGTGATCTTAACTGCAATCAGGCTTGTTTTAGCATATCACCCATGAGGCCTTAAACATAATGAAAATATAGTTATTTCTGACGTAGTGTAAGCCAAGCTGGAGTAAAGCTTGATAGGAACAAGCTCAAAATTTTGGAAGGAGCACCAATTCCAGGCTGTCCTCCCATTCCCACATACAGAAATAGAATTTTAGCAGTTTCCTAAGGAATAGCCCCATGGAATTGCCCTGCAGACCTGTCAGGGTGGCAGTGCCTCATCGTGCCTCTCCAGCGCTATGCTGTCCCCGCTGGCTGTCCCCTCCAGCAGCCACTGCTGGCTTGGCACTTGGTAGGCAGGCTGTGAGCAGGCAAAGGAGCCAGCCTGCAGCTTTGGCACCTATTAACCAAATACAGCCCCACCAAACAATTTCTCAGACCTTGTGCTTTATTATCCCCAAAAAGTAAACACCAAAAATGTATATAAAGATACTGCAAGACAAGTGAGTTCTTCTGATAGCAAACCCACTGGGATAAAATCAGACATGGATAGAAACGAAGAGATTGGCATTACAGCTTGAGCAGAAGAAAGAGGGGTTTGCGGACAACAAAGCCTCCTGGTTCACAGCCTGAGGCTGGTTAGGAAAGCTTCCCTCTTGTTTTTCAGCAGATGTTGCCCTGTAAATTACATGCAGGAAAGGGTAAAAACACAGACCAGCAGCTTGTGGATACAGCCAAAATAATACTCCACAATGGGCCACCGAAGAGGCTAAATGCCTGTTATGAGGCCCACAACATCACGGTTAGTTCTTCACCAAGATTTCAAATAACCCCAGCAGAAAAGCATGCAAAGATGCTTACCCAGCAAGCCATCCCATACTCACAGAATTTTAAGACCCATGAAAAGCTGGGAGAAAGTTCTAGGTTAGGAACCACCAAGGAAACATTTGTTGCAACTTGATAGCAAGGAATTCTTAAAGTCTGTTTTTGAAGGACTGTGTTTAGCCACTGAGTGTTTCTGTCCCATCTTTCTGGGTTTGGATGACCACACCTGCAGTGAGTCTTGAAAATACTATTGGGCTCTCACCTCTCTAAATGTTCCCTTCTTGCTTAAGCACATGCAGTTGTCAAGTACATTTTAAAACAAAGCGAACAAGTGAGAATAGTTTTGGAGGATGGGGCCAGTATTTCTCCAAGGGGTGCATGTGTGTGGCTGGGTGCAGGCATAAGCAGCAATGTGGGGATGAAACCTAAAGAATAAAAATTAGCTGCTAGAGAGATGAGAAAATCTAACTACATTCTGGTAGTTGAGAAGAGTGTGAGATCAATGGCAGACAAAATAAAGAAAAGTCTACTTGGATTCAGACAGATCAGTAGTCCCCAAACCGTGTATGAATAACTGTGTGGTCCACCAGGCTGAATTCCTTGGAGGGTTTCCAAGGAAAACTTTGATGGTATCAGTACACACTGGTCTGTGGCAGTTGTCTGTGGAGAAACAGAGTTTGGTGAAAAGCATGAAACCTTGTGAACAAGCCTTTGTTACTGTGAGTGGGAAGTGAGAAAAGGGCCCGTTTCCTTTGCTGTTCAGATGGTCCAGCACCAGGCAAGTCACCAGGCTCTCCGGGCTGGGCTGAGCAGCACCACGCTTCCCTCGGCTGCAGAGCAGGGGCAAATACAAGAGCCTGCTCCCCTCTGCAAGCCCCCACACTACAGCACACCCAGCTTATGCCAAAAAACCCCAGCTGAAATCAGAGATGTGCTGTACAACAGCAGCCCAGGCAGGGGCTTCCCGGTGGCTCATGGAAGCACAAGACACCTTAGCAGGTTAATTTCCCAGGAGGAAAATGCTGGGAAAATTCAATCTAGGATAGCATTGTCAGTACAGTCTATATCTGAACCCAGAGAGCAGCAGACTGGCTCTCACAGAGCCTCCATGCTCGCCCACCAGAAGGAAAAGGTGCCAAGCGCGAGGTGGAAGAGGAAGCAGATGTGGGAGAGGAGACCAAGCGTGCGAGTTCACTGAGCCACAGCCAGATAAATCCCCAGGCGTCCCATGGCAGGCAGCTTCACTTGGAGCGCAGCGCCGGAGCGTTCTGCAAGTCTGCTAGAAAACAAAGCCTGATAAAGAGGCTGTTTATTCTGGTTCACTTCCGATACCCGACTTGGTGACCTTTGGCACTCGCCTGTTTGCGGTTTGAGTGGCAGGCTGTCAGCCAAGCGCCTGCCCCACAGACACCTATACAGCGCACAGCCCTTAGCAAAGGGAAGCTCAGCCCATGTGTTTATCTTACCGCAAATGGTTGACACAGGCTGCTCTGCTGGACTGTGCTCCTCGGGAGCTGCACTGGAAGGATATCCTTCGGTCCCTGCGGGCTCAGTCTGGAAGGAAGCGGCCCCTGAACAGAACAGATTTGCTTGCTCAACTTTGCACTGCAGCTGAAAGGCAGATTGGAGCTCCAGAGCTCAAACAGGACCCCAAGTACAGCTGGCGGAGCCTGTCCCAAAATAGCCCATGAACCGACATGGCTTTTTAGTGAGGGGAAAGTCATCAGTAGCATTGGCTGTTCTCCTGTAAAATGACTATTATCTTCAATAAAACATTGGTAGCAAATAGACCACCACCTTCTGCCTAGCACGCAATCTTCTTCAGAGTGAAACAGCACTCTGAGAAGAGGACATCATCCTCCAGGAACCCTCTGCCTGTTGGGGTCACCACAAGTCAAATCTGTCCTTGCTTATAGCTAAAAATACAACTGCAAATCCCGCTCACCAGGTTACTGGTTATCACAGACCTTATAATTTACCTGTTTGTAGGGGAATGGGTCTAGGTTCACATTTCAGCTGTTAGTAGCCCTAACTACTATTCATCTAGTTAGCTGCCTCTGGTCCCAGGTTTATCAGCATCCCACTTGTACATTCATGCATTGCAGCAAATCACACATACCCTTGCATGCTTTTTTTTTTTAATTATTGTTTATCTAAAAAACAGGCAAGCCATTGTTAGCAAACAGAAGTGGTGAAGAGAAGCAGAGTAATTCTTACAACCCAGCTGCATTCTGAATTCCTTTTCTTTAAAAGGTCAACATATCCTGAGAAGCAACAAACACAGTATGTATGATGTCCTAAAGTGCTCCTTGGAGAAAGTGAGCAATCCTTCCTGCTCGGTATATGATGAGGATCCACAAATGAATGATCAAGCAGGCTGTTGTCCAGTATGCTCAGATCTTCTGCCCAGTAAAGGGGCCACAGATGGGAAGGCTGAAAAGAAAGGTACAGCAATACTGTGGTTCCACAAACATCTCTTTTCACACAGGCTGTGGGTGCTGTATGAAACCATCAGAAAAGCAGTTTGCTTTTCTATTCTGAACCTCTCTGGTGCTAGACATCCACTCCATGCAATGAGATTTCAAAGGCTTGGTGAGTGCATCAAGGCTATGCTAGGGAATGCTGGAGCCTTAGCTGGACAGTGTTTCTCTTTGTGGAGGCAAGAAGTCTTAGTGCCTAAAGTGCAAAGGAGCTGTAAAGCTGCTCTTTGGACTGCTTCTGACATATATGACCCTGTGGATGAAACTGAGCAGAAGGGGCACCAGGAAGCACCAAAGGAGGAAGCTTGTTAGAAAGATGCCTCAGAAGTTCCTATAGCTGCTTCAGGTTGCCTATTGTGGAGGCATGGGCAGAGGACACAGGGCTTCAGCTCTCTCTGTACCAGTAAACGTGGGCAGGCAGCAAGTAAAGCCTTCCAAGTGTCCAGTGATGTGTCCTGCACTCTCTGTGGGGTGGGTCAGCACTTTCAGGCTAGCTCTTTCTCTCCAAATGTTTTATTGGTACCTACTCAAACTGCCTTAACAGACCCAGGCTGGTTTGGTGGGTGTATTTCAGCAGACTCCCAATACACATCTCTGAGCAGTGTTTCCAGAATTACTTCTCTCTAACTTGTTCATTAAAATCACTCCGGAAAAGTCGTATATTTCCCTTAAATCCGTAATAATAAATTAACAGCATTTCTTGTCTCTTATTTAATACGCTATCTGCTTTCCATTCTTTCC
Organism: Falco naumanni; assembly: GCF_017639655.2. Lineage (NCBI taxonomy): Eukaryota > Metazoa > Chordata > Aves > Falconiformes > Falconidae > Falco > Falco naumanni. Next base: position 18,502,687 of record NC_054057.1, on the reverse strand, counting down.
ATAGCTTATGCTGAACTGCCCGCCTTCTATTTGCATTTGTGCAAGATTGCAATTTTTTGCAGTAAACTAAGTAGTAATAAATTCCAGAGGCCTTTGCTGGCTGTCCCCACTGCTCAGCTTCCCCTGGCTCTCAGTTACGTTATACTTTCTTGTCGGGACACAGGAACTGCCATCACTGGCTCAGACCCACTCATCCATGTGTTGCCCTATATTGTGCCTCCAGCACCAGATTATCCTGCATTTGTCAGAAGCACCCCCAGGAGAACTGCTTTTACTTCTTTTGATGTTACTCTGATCATGGACTTTGTTATTGCTGGAAATCTCAGCTCTAGGTGTAGATCCTCTAAATATCCCCAGAGCCACTGCAGCTGAAAAGTCCTCAAAGGTTGGGGTCCTACCTTTGCTTGTTGTTCTCTGTCCTTGAGGCTAAATGAGCTCAGCTGCTTAAGAGGACTGTGCCAGCAGGTGAGCAGCATCAACAGAAGCTGCTGTGGCTGATGCACATGGCTTTTCCAAAGAAGTCAGCATGTCTCAGTCAGCTGGACCCAAGTACAAAAGACATGTATCAGTGATCGTGACACACTGCTACCACGCTAATACTGTAACATGAAGATGCCTGCGATTCCAGACAAGATCAAAACCACCAAGTGCTGCTGTTGTATCTTAGACACTAATCTGGTGCCCTTTTCCTCCTGACCATGCACAGCTCTGCACAGTGTGCCAAAGTCCCAGCTCCACCATCTCCCACCTCCATCCTCCCATGACCAAGGCCCTTGCAGCCTCTGTCCTGCTGTGGCACCAGGGAGTGCAGGAACAGATCATGGGATCCTGGGCACTTGGCGAGTATGGGGGAAAAACATCAAGTAGTTCTGTCTATCATAAATCCTTATATTGTGTGTTGAAACTGAATTAAAGTCTTTGTCAGTAAGAACAATCTTGTGTGATTTTGGGACAGGTCCTGTAACTTGAACCTCCCCTGTCAATACATGACTTTGAAGCACTAGCACCTTGTCTCCCGCTATTCTCTTCCAAGTATTACTCTGTGCTGCTGCAGCTTTGCCAAGATAAGAGAGCTAAGGAGACCACAGATACCTGGGGTTGAGCACCAGGTGCAGAGCTGTAATCCTCACAGGGCACCACGACCCCAGGATGTCATCAGGACATGGGGCTCATGCCCAGCAAATGAGCATGACATCCACATGACGACAGGACTGGGTATCACCTCCCCTGCTTTGCTCCCAAAGAGAATTGTCTCCTAACTCCCAAGCCACCATTCCCACTAAACACGTGGTCCTCAACCCAGACATGCAATGCCTGGTGACCGCCAATAACAAGCTGATAGGGTTTCAGACACTTGCTCCCTTATTCCCCTGTTCCTAAGCAGAAACCAATCCTTTTGCATCCAAACACAGGTCGATATAATGTATAGAACAGATCCCACAGCCCATTCATAAAAAAATATTAAAATTACAAAAGCAGCCCACAATCTCCACAACTCTGAATACATTAGGGCAGAGAAAAGAAGTTTCGTCCCTGTCAGAAAGGATGCTATTCAGAAACATGTCCTGCAGAGGGCTAAAAGGGCAAGAGAAAAACACTCAAGAGAAGTGGCAGGAGCTCCATCGTGAAGTAATTTAGAGCAAGGCTCACTGAAGTCCCATTAGGAACACCTTGGGACCAGTCCCACACTGGTGTAGTGGGTTCAGTATCCCATCCTAAGCAAGATAGCTCGAGCTACGCCTGCAACGAAGGGAGTAAAACATCAGCCCTTTGGGACCAGCCAACTGAGACCCACCTGTTGGTAAGACACCCTCTGGCAGAAGTCCTCTGGCCGCAGCCGGCCGGGGAGCTGTGTCTGCCGCTGGCACCGAGCCCACCCTGCGCTTGGCCAGGGACGTGCTTCTCCTGCTGCCGCGCGTGTGGAGGAGCCGGGGGGAAGCACGCCAAGTCATGACTCATGAAAGAACAAAACCGGGCAAATACCAGCGTTAGGGAAGCCTCTGACACTGGAGGGGACTTGGTTGTGGCAGAATTGATTTACCGCCCAATACAGTTGTTTTTATAGCTGCTGTTTCACGCGCTCATCCACTCATTAGAGTTTCTGTGAACTGATGCTTCATGGTCAGAAGTGTTTGGGCTTATTCCCCTCCCCTACAATTCAGCGTGTTTGAAAATCCTGTGATTTTGCAGGGGTTTTCATTCTGCTTAAAGTAGGTTTATAACATGGACTATTACTTTCCTTGAAGAAACTGCCATGACCTTGCCTGCGATGTCATGCACATTTAAAAACCTTTAAAAATCTTTTAAAAAGCCCCAGACCACTGCTTTTCCTCCTCTAGCTTCTGTTTTCTGAAGAAACATGCTCTTAGTCACTGGGTTTTGGTAGTTTTTTCCCAGCCTGAACTGCCTCAGTCCATCTGCTGAAATGCTTGGCAGCAACAGTTGCTTGAAAATTATACAATTTGTAAAAGAAGAAATTAGGTGTGCTGCTTGCTCTCCCACTGGGACTCAGAGCATTCCCTACTCTGCAGGGGCTTATCATGCAATCTTTTTGCAGAAGATAACACCTGGTAAGTAACACTTTGGTGTTTGAGGGGTGTGTGTGTTTGAGTTATTTGGCAGTGCTGGGCAATTACATCAACTGTCCTCGGAGCCAGATGAGAGCTGCAGAAATGAATGCCATGGAAGAGCCTTAAAAATGTGGGCTTGCCCCTGCCACACGTACAGAAGCAAACATTAACTTCTGTCAAGAGCCACATAGGAGCAGTATTTTTATGGCAAAGAAGTAGCAGTGCTCTGAGCATTTTACATTGTACACTTCAAAAATAAATTTGCTTTGCAAAGTGGTAGAAACACTCCATCCCCTAGGACTTCTGGCCTCAGCAAATTTAGTTCTGCCTTTGTTCCTTGAATAGAAAACCCTGACTTCAAGCACACAGCGGTGGAAGGAGCACCTCTGAAATTCTAGCCTACAGTTCCCTTGAACATGGCAAACCTACAGCAAAACACCTCTTCACATTCCCCTGCCCTTCAGGAGCATCTTTCCTCAGCAAAGCTAGTTGCTTTCCAAGGGCTAATTAGGGCTCAGAGTTCCCCTGCAAGGCAGAAGGTCACCTGGTAAGAAGGTCAAGCTACTTGTTTACTTCTTGCAAATAGCTTTTTGTACAGCATTCTTCTTTGGTTATTGATTTGCAGAAACATCCTGACTTCCTGAGGGCTTGTTGGTTGTTAGGGGTTTTTTTTGTTTGCATTTTTTTTCCTCATCATCCTATTTTTTCTCTCTTTTATTTCTACTCACCAGCTATTTCTGAGAAGTGCCAGCCAGTGTCTGAGTTGTGCACAGCTCCTGCCACAGCTTCTGCCTCCCAGGGAAGCCATACAGTGACATAGAGAAAATAACACTGCTCTGCAACCTGAACTTTGGGTGGAGATTTGATCTAGAAGCAAAAAGGAAATAGACTTTAGGACCTTATCTTCATGTACTTGGGCTCCTGATTTTCAAAGGCAACTGTCTGTTTTAACTGTTGAACATGCCATCCCCTTTCTGACCCATACCTTCAAAAAAAGCAGAGCTCCCAACTGCTGGAAAATCACATTCCCACATAGCAACCCTAGCTCTGCGCACAAACACTTTGACAGCCTCAACATCAAGCATTATTTAAAAATATCTATACCTTCACGTGGTGAAGCACACACCAGGAAGGAGATTCATGTGGCCAGAAGAGAGTGAGCTCCCCTGAAGCCCAGGAACAGGTTTGAGGGGGAATTCCATCTGCCCTCTTCTTCCCCTGCACCAAACACACCTCTCCCAGCTGCTGCTGTTTAAAAGCAGCATCCTCAACTTCCCCACCTGGGAGACACACAGGCCAATTCAATTCTTTAATTAAAATGGCTTTAACAGCCAAACTGTTTATGGGTGGGGTTTTCTTTCTTCCTTTGTTGTAAAGGGTCATTTTGCACACAAGGAAAATGTTTTGAAAGGTTTCAAATCAACTCTAGTTGAAGCCATATGGGAAATATTCAATGTCATGTCAAAATATCACTCCTGTTCGTTTAAGCAAAGTCAGTTTGTGCTTTAATTTCCTTTATGCCTTAAACCCCTTTCATGATCGGTTTTCCTCAGTGCCCAGGCCCTTCTACATTTTGACTGCATTTCATATTAGCTGTCAAACACTGCAGGACAAGCTCACGGATTGCTCTCTGCTCTGTTATATGCTGTTTTGTCATCCAGCTCTCGAATAACCAAACATCTATGAACTGCAAGCACTACATTTTAAAAAACAATTTGCAAAAAATGTCACTGACAGGACACAGCTGGCTGTAATTTAATGACTACAGAGTATTAAGAATAGAAACAATTTCAGAATGCACCAAAATAACTAGAAATATAAGACCCTTGGCTGACTTAAAGCCTAGCAGTCTCTGTGTGAGGGGGATGAACAGAACAGCTCTATAAGATCCTTTAATTCCAACAAGCAATTGGCAACCACGCTTTAACCTGCTGATGCAAAGTCCTCTTGGCTTTGCCTTTTATCCTGGCTTTTAAGATAGATCTAACCAAGACCTGGCTCACATATGCTCTACTCCAAATTTATTTCCTGTAGGGTTTTATTAGTGTCAGTTGCTGCTGCTGCTGCTTCAGAGACAAATTCAGATATTAAACACAGTTGACTTAAGCTTTGAAGCTGAACAAAGCTCTATGCAGATGTTTGACAGGAAACGAGTCTTGGATTCCTAACAATTTTCATTTCTGATAGCTAAGGAAGTTTGTGAGCAAATATGTATGGTGCAAATGGAATACACAGGGGACAGCAAATCACAGGACAATCCCCTCGGTACTCAAGACAGACATTTGCAGCCCTTTTTGGATCTGAGTCCTTCCACTTATAAATGCATTGAGTATTTCAAATTCCATTAAAAAAGCTAACAAATGTAAGACTTTGAATCCTGAATTTATCTCAGTACCTCCCTCGCTGTTTGCAAACTTCAATTTCTCCAAAAGAAAAAAGAAAGAGCTAAAAAAAAATAAATCAACGACACTCAACCCTCGAAATATCTTTTCCTAAGTGGTAATGATTTTAGCCTTTCTAGCCTTTAGCTATACACGGTTTGTGTTGTACCAGGTATGGTGCCCTGCTTAGCTCTGAGATGAACCTCCTACCAACCATGGATGGTGGGAATAAGGGTGTGAGATCCTCCCTCCCCCACTGGACTACGTTTGCCCCAGGGGGGTGCAAGTAGCCACATCTTTTTCCAGGGTGCAGGATCAAAATGGGACTCCAGGTATGGCAAAGTTAGTTTGGTTCATGTGAGCAGGTCAAGTTCCTAATCTGGCAGTCCATCTACAACTGAATACAAATGGGGGCTTGTTTCGGGAAATGAGCAATTAAGCACACCCCCCGCTATAAACGCATGCAAACACACAGCTCAGGGACTGCTGCATGTGCAGTGTAGGCAGGCTACACAAGGCAGTGTTTGATGTCCAGGCTTGGTTTCTGATGGCTTGAAAATATGACTTTCACAGCCAGACATATTTTGTTCTCTTAGCCTTGAGGACGTCCTGTGAACCTTTTCCCCTCAGCTACCCAAAGCAGGAGTGAATTAAAGCAAAATGTGGTGCTGTTTTCCTATGCAATCATCCAGAGGAAGCAGTGGGGCAGGTAAGAAATGTGTCATGAGTCCCTCTGTCTGTGAAGGCTACTGGCAGGTTCTGTGGTTCTACCCAGGGATCGAGATGAGCCGCTCCAGGGCAATCCTCTGCCACATCACATTGGGGCTGGAGAAGGGGTCAGAGCCATAAAAGTTTGTAATAGGTATCTCGTACTCCAGGAACTCTAAGGAAAAAACTCAATGGAAATTAACAGAAAAAAAATCATTATTACTTTTAGTTCACTTACATTTATTTTATGAAAAACATGTGCATTGCACAGCTGTGCAAAAAAAAAAAAGGGCCAGGTGATGCTGTTTGTGAAATTAAGGTGGGCAGAGTAGGTGGACATGAGCAGAATGGTGAAAGGGAAAGAAAAGGAGGGTAAGAGAGAGAAGAAAGAAAAGTAGATTGAAATTGAGATCAAGGCATGTTGAGGAAACAGAGGAAAAAGACAGCTGGGACAGGTCTGGAAAGTATGCAGAAAGCTCTCTGAATGTTTAGAAGACTCTTTGTAACAAATGATCAATTACTGTCTAGAAGAGAGCTCTCACTTCCTGACCTCTGATCCATGGCTCCACCATCAATAAATCCTATGGAATTTTTATTGGTTTCAACGATATTAATCTTTCTAGTTCAAAAATGTATCTGACATTACCTTTCACCTTTATACTTCTAAAGAGTTTACTCTTTGGGATTAATGGATGAACTTCTGGAGACAAGAACTCCTGGACTCTTAAAGAGGGGCTCCTGGACTCCTAAAAAAGAACTTTTGGACTTCTAGTTTGCTCATGGGCTTTTGGAAAGAATTACCAGCCATAGCTATACATCTATCAGCAGGGCTTGGCATGGCATAGCTTTGGAGGCATGGCTACTGAACTACCATCCAAGTGGGTTCTTGTCAAACTGTCATTGGCATAGGGCCAAAGTTGGAGTCGGAGTGTCAGAGGCATGTTTAGTCTTTACACCTTCTGTACTCCGCAAAGGTAGAACCACTCTTCCAGAAGGCAATTGTCCTCTCCTCTGAGTTTCTGTTTATTTTCATGATGAACATTCAAAGGGCTCCAAAGCTAATTGAATTGAACTTCCAAGACATACAATTGTGATTGGGCTAGTTATATATAAGACATAGATGGGGTTTATATAGTCCCCCGTTGCCCAAGAAGTGAGGTCCCTGGTGAGCTAGACAGTTTTCAGCTGTATGATACTCTTCATGCTCTCAAGAACTCATGGTGTCTATTAAGATGAGAGGCAAGTTAAGAAAGGATCTTCTGGGTTTCAGACTCCTGCTGAAGACGAGAACAAACTGATCCAGCTCCCTGAGCCCTACAGGCTGCAACAGCAGTGCCAGCTGGACCAGATCCAACTATCCTCACTCTCACATTTCTCCTGTGCACATTTCCAGCCCAACCTAAGCCCCCCAGAATAAGGCTACATTTTGCCCTGGGTGGAATGAGAACCTGGGGGGGGGACACCACCAGAGGTGGTGCAAGGCTTGGGAGAGTGCAGGCATTAACAAAAGGTATAGCACTAATATACACTGGGCAGGGGTGTAAATGCGTATGGGGGAGGCAAAGCTCTTGCAGAGGTCCACAAGTGGTCCCCCGCCTCGAGCAACAATGGCCTTTGGCTCGCCAAGCAGTGCCCAGGCTAACGCACAGTGCTCCCAAGGCACGCTGCCCGTGAGGTGGGAAGCAGCGTTATGGCAGATGCTTCTGTAAGGGGCTGAGATAACAGGGTGGTAAAATAGTGCATAAAAAGACACATTATGCTAAAGTGGATGAAGCGAAGTGCTGCAATGAGGCAATGGCCTATAAAAATAATGTCGTTTGCCAGTCCAGAGTCATTTCCAGGGTTGTAAAATTGTTTGCTGGAAAGAGCTGGAGCGGGCTGCTGGCTCAGAGCATTTCCCGCGCTAGGCTGGCAGCTCAGCCCTGGCTCTGACTGACATGGCAAAGGCAGTTGCTGTTAGCCCCTGCTTTGGCTGGAAGCTGTGGGCCTGGGCAGCAAGCCTGGCAAACAGAGAGAAAAGCAATAGGAAGCCTCAGCGCATTTATTTTTCAAGGTCTTAATTTTTCAAGGTGAGATTTTTCTTTTCCTAGAAATTCCCTAAGATGCTGATTTCTCGAGCTGGAAATAACACAAGGTCAGTCATACTATTTTTTTCCTTTTTCAAGAGTGGAAAAGAAAATATTCTCTCTTGTTTTCCTCAATGAAACTGGAACAATACAGCCTTGTTTGCCTTTGTTTTGATAGCTCCCATGTTGATGCACCAGCATCTCCACTTGTGCCAGCACAGCTGTGGGAATACACGTAATTCCTCTCTCGCCGCTGGTCGGTGTGCTTTTCACAAGCAGAACTCAAAACAACGTAGGCCCTATATCAACAATGGTATTTGTGTGCGAATATAGGACAAGGGGAGGAAGGGGGAAGAACGGAACGACAAAGTTGTTTTCGCACGGCAATGGCTACACACTATTTTGAGGACTCACCGCTCTCCCCCAAATAACACCACACAAATTCAGAACGTAAATTATTTCTCAATTTATTTTATTTTAAATGTACAAATCAAATACCGGAAGATGGATGGGGGAAGAAAAAGAAAAAAGAATCAGGATATGAATGCAATCATTCTTATTTATGCAGAAAAGTACAGCTCTGTGGATTTACCCCATCTGTTCCGTTATATAGAACCAAATTAGAGTTAAATGCGCTTTTAGAATAAATCATTATGGCCTAAATTGAACATGATTTGCAGGGAAAATAAAGCCATATGTGTTACATTAATTTCTCATTTTTGCTCCATCCCACTTCCTCTGGGTTGGATACATGTCATGCTCTGTTCCTAGATGGTGTCACCGATGCTGAAAGTAGAAGGTGTCGCTACATTTTCAAAAGTGGGCTCAGTCTCTCAGCTGTATTTCTAAAATCAGCGGGAGTGTCCATGGCTCTCAGAGTTTACAAGGGACAATCCCATTTAGATGGGTGCAAACTGGAAGGAAAATATGATCGAGTTAATCAAAGCACAGCAGTATAGCACCCAAAGCAGGGGGTGAGGAAAGGTGTAGGACTAAAGGAAATCCACAATCCTCTTGCCCCTGCGTGGTGCATCATTAAGCAGAGTAAAATGAGTGTTGCACCAAACTGTTGGTGATAGGGGTGTACTTCACCTGCTGCAAAACTACAGGTTAGCCTTACTGAAGGCAGAGTGGTAAGAGTGAGCAATATATCTGGAGAAGCAATTTCTGTTGGAATATTTTTTAATGGCAGAACAATAAGCTTTCCAGGAAAGAGAAACAACAGCAGGAAGAGTCGCTGCCGACTCTGCTATTGCATGTGCATTGGTGCTTTAGGTGGTAAATAAATATGGTGGGGAACCCTGTCTGAGCTCTTTCGAAAAATATTCAGGCAATTTTTAAACCACGGTATTCTCCAACACAGGCAGGATAAATGCTTGGGCTAATTTCCCCCCTCTTTTTACATCCCAGCTCCACTACATATATATGCATCATGAAACACACATGGCAAAGATCTATTTTTTTGATGTTTCTTGTAAAATACCTTCAATTGTATCTCCTCTGGAACCTGATATACCCAAGTTTTGTATCTGTTAGAAGTTCACGAGCAGGAAAGAAGAAACAGTCATGTTTACAGAGTGCACAGACATTGCTTTGCATTTTAATGAGGAATGACAGCAAACAGCTCTGTTTTCTTCTAGCTGCAGCGAGCTCTCAAATATTATGTTACTTTCAGTGGTGCAGTCCCCTACGTCCTTGAACTCCTTTCCTCTTATGTGCTGTAGAAAGGCTGACAGAAACAGCATCCCTGACTTCAAGCTTCATATTCACAGCTCCATCAACCACACTGCAGAGCAAAGATGACTCAACTGTCTTTCCCTTAACTGACCTCCAGACTGCCAGCAGTCTGCCTGCAGCAGGCTTGGGAGAAGTGGCTGCCTACAATATGAAGATACAACATCCACCATGCTTCCAGCCCCATCTCAACATACCTGTCCAAAATGCTTCCAAATTCCAAGGTGGACCCACAATGTTTTCTTTGCTCCTCCAAAATCGACCGCTTCTGTAATGCACCTCTCTGTCCCTCCTGCTCACCATTCAGGTTGTCACCACCAATGGCCGGTCACTGAAGGGTGAAGCTCTGAATTGCAGACCACTGGCAAAAGAGCAATTTGACGTGGAAGGTGCCTGGAGACAGAGTGGCAGATGGATAGGCAGGTGGGCAGCATAACATATGAGGTAGAACATTTAATGTAGTGCCGGGACTTTCTAACAAGCATCTTCCTGCTTTCTGCAGCTCTGACAGCTTGGAGAAACTTCCTGTAAATTGTCCTTTGCTCTGGCTGTGAGTCTTTCCCATGGGTCCCCATCCTTCATTTGGCACTGGCTCCTGCTCATCCACTAGTTTTACGTATCACCAGGGACCAAGAAGAAACATTTTCCACCAAGTAACTTGCATGGGATAGATATTGGTTTGCATGTCACAGTATTTTTTACCTTGTGTTGATTGGCTGCTTCCAACTTTTGGCTGCGTATTCAGTGGTAAATGAAGCTGGTGCTAAGCATTTGTTTCTTGGCTCAAATTTCTCTGAGCAAAATGTAATCAACTATGGGAAAACATCACTGTATGAAATCCTACTGTGCCTTGCATTTATTTGCTCTTAAACAATTTCCCAAACCAAAATTGTACAAATACACTAAGTTCTACTGGCCAATAAAGCTGCTACACAAGCTTAAAGCAGGCAGAAGCAGGCAGTGCAGCATCAGGCACTGATGACAGACGGGAACTCTTCAGCGTGCCGGCTCCCGGCCTTTCTTCCATCATTGCTCATGAGCAAATGAAGTGCACAAACTCTCTGATTGGGTTCATGCACCTGCTGTTGACAGCATTAGCAATGCTGGCTTGCAAAGCTCATCTGTCTGGATGCAGATAATTTGCCACCTCTCAACGCCTTAGGCTATGAAATGCCTCACCTTGGCTTCCACTGTGCACAGTGGGCAGGTGGGCAGCTTCCTCACCCCGCTGATCATGCTTTCCCCATGGCCTGGAAAGCACCTCCATGGTCTTGAGAAAAGCCCTTATTTTGTTATGCTGTTCAACATACTCATTCTATAACATGGGACGAAGCTGTTGGAAGTGGCCAAGCCAGCACTTTGCAGGTCTTCCTGGACAAAAGGCCACCAGAGCTGCAAGGAGCCCACCTCGTCCTCTGGTTCCAGCTCAGCCATTCAGCAAGTGAAGGGGTAAGGAGGGTGCAACAGTACATTTTCATCCCACACACCTGGGCATGGCCATATCACTGAATAGTCCCAGTCTTCCTTGCCTTCCTCCCCCATTAATTTTGAGGCCTTGGTCCAGAAATGCTGTACCACCACATAGGTTGTGCTTTCCGGACTTTCTGTGTTCCTCATACATCTCTGCCTTGGGGCTGCTTGTGGAATAGGAATCCTTCAGGCTGTGAGCAGCTTGATGTCTGACAGAAGAGGGATACGGCTGCAGGGTAACGATGCTCCTGAGAAGGAGTGGTGAAGGTGGACCCACAGAGCAAGTGGTACATCGGCTAAGGCCTGCCACCCTGTATAACAAGGGTATGATTTGCTAGGACAGGCACAGGGGAGGACAAAGAAGTCATAAAATCCTCATTATAATAAAGAACATCCCCCCTTTCTGTGGCTGTAATAATGTCTAGAGAAGAAACATAATAAAGATTATCTCCTGAAATATGGATGCAGCAATGCTTAGGCACTTTGTAAGATGAATACATAAATCAATTCACAGAAAAATAAAGCAGGGACAGATTCAGCCTTTCTTTCCATCAGTATCCAGTGGAAAGCACCATATGACCAGGACTGGAAGGTTGGATACCCAGTCTGTATTCTTAAATATCTCACTTTGCTACTGCATATTATTTTCTGTGGCAATCAGGGCAGTGCTAATGCTTTGGCTACCTCAAATTAGGCACAAACACAGCAATGACCTACTTTCCAAAGACATCAAGTGCTTGCAGCTCCCAGTAGGTCTGTGTGAACTTGCTCCTTTCTGGGAACAAAAATCCAGGCGTCTTTACAATCACATGTGAAAAGATAGCTGCAGCTGTTTAACTAGGGTGTGATATTTTGTCCCTGGAGAAGTCCACAAAACCAGGCTTCCATCTTCAGTTTTACAAACCCTCTGCATTTCAGTGACTGCATGCATAGAATCGGGACTATGGTGAGTAACTCATACCCGCTGCCGTTTGGCTCGGCGGATGAAATGCAATATGTAAAACACCAGCCGTAACGGTTAGCAACAGATGAAGGATTGTACAGTAGTGATGGGAGGTTTGCTATCCTCTTCTATCGCTTGGAAACATGAGCTTTACCAACAAATCCCAGTTGCTTTTCAACATCTAAATTTCACAGCACATCTGTTGCATCTCCGCTAATGAAACTGCATGGATCTTGTTGCTTTTTTTGAGAAATGTGCTCATGTCTGGGTCGTTACTGTGGGTACATCTGTCATGTATATAATAACTAATCGGAAGGGCTAAGTTAAGTAGGATTTCTCAGGCTAATGCTACACATTCCTACAAACAACACTTGATTTTCCCAATTCTACTTACTATTGGAGTTACATTCACGCAGAAAGGAGGGAACGAGCAAGGAGAGTTCTATCACTCAGTGACAAACCAGTCTATGGCATCCCAAATGAGAGCGAATAACACTTGCTATGTTAGCATTTAGGAAATACTTCCCCCTGGTTTTATTGTCATGTATTTTTTCCAGGAGAAACCCCTAGAGGGAACACTTCGTTAAGCCATATCTTGAATTACAGTACCTGAAGACTATGTCTTTATTAGCGTATGGGCAATATCTTGGTAGAGGGTGAAGAGTTTCAAAGGAAAACTGTTTGAAGGTGAACTAGTGATATGGTCAGACTGCAGCAGACAAGAAATGATGATTAGACTTGGCAAATGACCACCTTGCCTCTATTTTGAACCATAATTCTCTGTTGGTACCTTTTGACTGGTTGAGGTTAAGCATCTGGAAAGGAAACAGAGATCCTTAAGACCATCATCAAGCTCCAAGAATCTTTAAGTAGATAGTCATGTCTGTGCCCTCCATAGTTACTGGCGCATAGATTTATGCACCACTGATTTTTTCTTACAGCTGACAAGGCCAAAGAAAATGGCAATGGGGAAATTAAATGTAAAATGTTACCTTGACAGCATCTTTAAAGGAATCACTCCACTAACAGCACCAAATTAACTCCTGCAAAAACATAACTCAAAGCCCCATGGGCATGTGTAACATTTTGTATCACAGTATGCGATGCTAACTTTTATGTCTTATTATATACATGCGCTGTGGCTGAAATATACTTGCTGAGGGAACCATAACCTTGAATTATCCTGACTTGTTTCAGCATGCCAAACCTCAGCCACAGGACTGCTAGTGCATGGACTTTCCTGTATTTAGGGGCAAGGAATATGTCCTGCTGCCCTTCATTGGCCAAGCTTTATAGTTGTACTAGAGTCATCTTGTGGGGCAGCAAAAGAAGAGAGCAGATTCAGTTTCAAAAATTCAGATCTACCAATTGCAAATATTTACTACAAAATATACCTATACTTTAAATTTAGACTTACGATGGTTGTTTTATAGGCTTGGTTTTAAGTATCATCATCCTCAGTAAGTTTTGGATGGCAAACACAGCAAGGGAATAGATCCTTGCTCTCAAATGTACCAAACCTCTCGTAATAGATGCTGAAGGACAGAAATAAGTTCAATTCTCTTTTCTCAGTTGGAGAATAACTAGTAATAATTACAGTAGTAACTGTTCTTACAATAAAAGACTATGTGGTCTCCTACTGTTTAAGCTACCTTGCTAACTGCAATTGCTTCAGTGAATAGGTCCTGGCCTCCACGCCAAGGGGAGCAGATGTGTCCTTCAGAGCAGGCAGCACTGTCAACATGGGTAGCGCTCAGCTGTGCAACTTCTCTGGGCCCCATATGACACCCCTGTAGCCCTGAGACACAATTATTATTTTGGATCTAGGGTTTTCTTCCACTTGAAGTGTCCATAAGAATATGAGGGCTGAGCTGTTACTTAGAAAAGGGGAGATTTTTATGGCATAACCCCCAGGTTAGCTATTGCTTATCTGTGAAAATTTTGCTGGGGTAGCCTTGGAGAGATGTGAAATGCAGGGAGGTAAATCTAGCACAAATTCTTCCATGCTGCCTTGTAGGACAGGTACGCAGGGGATGTATCCTCAGAACAGCTTATTCAGTTTTGAATAGAACTACTTGGTTTGCTCAAAGTGAGACATTGGGTGTGAATCAGCAGTGGTACTGTGCGGCAGATCAGATGACCTCCAGAGGTCCCCTCCAACCTTAACCACTCTGTGATTTTGTGATCCTCATATATCTGTACAGTGCTGGGACACAGGCCAAAGATCAGCATAGCTTGTGCCTCAGGGGAAGGCAGAGCTTCATGCCAGCTGTATGGTCCTGAAGGTCCTCCCACAACTACAGCTAAATGGCTTGGGAAACCATTTGCTGGAGAGACAGGTACAACAGATACAATCTGAAGGCTTTGTGCTGTAGCTGCTGGGGGGGGAATGGTAACAACTACATGGAGAAAGATTGCTCCTGAGTTTTTTCCTAGCCCTTCATGTGGTGATATGCAAGAGGCACCTCCCTCCATCCCTTCACACGCACAGAAATCATCTGGGGAGACTCTTGCAAGGACCTCCAGGCAAACTCCTGGAACTGCTCTGGGAGTAGCTTATTTTTTAAAAAAATACATCTTTTAAAAACAGTTGAAGTATTTACATGCTGTACAGCACCCAGCATGAATCCAATACTGCCTGTTCTGTGGGCAGCTGGACTGTCTACCAAGGGATGAATAATGCGCTGAAGATGTCTTTTACATCTACCTTTCCTCTGTGTACTGGAAGGACACTCATGTCCACTGGTTGTTAACTGGCAATTTCTCCCTGAAGTCTCCCACACCTCACAGTATGCCAAAACCCAGATTCTCACCCCTCAAAACAAAACCATCTCCTCACCCACCCACCCCTTAACCATAAACAAAAGCCAAGGTACTATGGAAACTAAGTCTCTGCTGTTTTAGACACATCAATGTGCAAGATCCTGTGATTCCCAGAAAAAAACAGGAACTGGAATTTAAAGCTGTTTCCCCCCACCTCTTAGTTTTCTTTCTTCCCCTCACCCCACTTTTGTTTAACTGGAAATTCATTAGCTTCCATAAATTTGAACTTATTCTTCACTTTGTGGGCATGAACATAAGCAGCTCTGACACATGTGCTTGTTTAAGAGTATAGTTTCAGTGAAGTGAAATCATCTAATCAAGTCAAGGTTAGAACAGCTTTGTTTTACTTGAAATTGCTGTAAAATCATCTGAATGAAAGCCTTGCAGGAAACAGTCACTTTTTTGACTGGTGCCTCAAGAAATACCATAAGATTATCTTACCCCATAATGTCATCTTTCCTAGTGTAATACATGGAGGAAAGCCAGTCATTTGAGTTCAGGGATTCCAGAAGTAGCTGCTGCCCTGTACTTGTACCGTTCCCTGCAATGGCTGCAAAAGCAGCCTGGCTTTCTGTGGCTAATGTAGATCTGGCTGCTTCGGAAAAGCTGGAAAAGGTGACCACCTTCATGCGGATGCTGCTTGTGCCATGCAGCTCTGGTGCAGCAAGTGGAACAGAAAATGCTCCTAGGCAAAATCCTTGGCTCGCATGAATTGGTCACCAACAGTAACACCAGCTCTTATTTTACTGTCAAAAAAACACCCATCATGGTGATAAAAACCCACAGGAAAACAAGCGTATGTACAGTCTTTGTGGGAAAAAAACCCAAAATGTGTTTCTTCCAGAACCAGTCTTCACGTATGGATATCTCATTTAAACAGGTAAGATATTATCACTTTGGAGATGTAACAGGGAAAACAGTCATAGCTATCAGCCATGCGTGGCAAACCAAGGCCTTACAGATGGAAGAATAAATATTGCTCGGGGTATTTGGAATCTCCCTCCAAATCCAAGTAAATGTAAGAAAAAGTGTTGAGGATGTGAGCAACTGAACCTTTACAGTAATACAATCAAATTGTATTTTAACAAAACCGGTATTACTTCTGTAAAAGTTCTTCTATGCTTCCAAACTTTCAGTGTAATTAAGTGTAGCCATTGTATAGCCCAATTATGAAATAAGAACAACAATGTAGTGCTAACAGCTTCTTTACCCTGGACTTCACATGGTACCTTCAATCATGATAACACGTTTTATTGAATAACAAAAAGCCTATCATCAGCTCCAGATCTTTGTTTCCTTCATTGTTCTCACAATTCAGATACTTCTGGGGTTTATTTGTCAAAACATTCCTGATCCAAAACTTTGAAACGCAATGCAACCTGAACCTTGGAAAGAGCCCGTACATAATTCTGCTTCCAAACTCTGCAGATGCACCTAATCTTTGCTGACAGTCAAGCCAAAAATCTCTATCCAAAGATCTGCAAATGCTGGAAGCATTACCTCTAATCCTCACATTCTGGACCCATTTCTAGTTGTACTAAAAATAGGATTTCTGGGTGGCTTGACATAAAGTGTCAGGCTATGTAAACTATCCTGAAATTGCTTGAGATGATTCATTCTCCCAGTCCTCTCTCACTTCTCAAAACCTGGATTTATGAAATATTATTGAAAGTCAAGCCCATACCATTTTTTGTCAAGTGGCATTTGCCCTTCACCTACAGTACTTCCAGCCTCCCTGAGCCTGGTATGGTCCAGTAACCCTCAGGATGTCCTTTTTGTGTTGCTGCCGTTCTCCAGAATTTGCTTCCCCCCACCCTTTGTTTTCCATTAACTACTGAGAAACTTCAGTCACAGAACAAAAAGCTCTCCGTTTACAAAGATTATGTTTCTTTCTTTGAGCAGGCCAAGAAGCGAGGGGCAGCCCTGAGCGCTGCTCCCTCTTTCTCTCTGTCCCAGGGAACTGGTTTCTAGTCAAAAACATGCCTTTCAAGGACATCGGTGGGGAGGGAGTATCTGAAGGGTTAAAACCTTAACTGGATGAAGCAAGGGGGTCCATCCTGACTCCTGCCAAGGACATCCTGCTGGGACAGAGATACTTTTTAGGGGATAGGATGGGACAGAGCATAGGTACTTCTTGGCACTTGCACGTAAATGAAATAGAGATCCCAGTGTCAGGAAGGAGATGATTTTCATCATACAATAAATAGATGCAAGGCCACAGCTTGAGTGACTGCAGAGGAAAGACAAACCTATACCTTACCCTCTATAGGTCCCCTGTGAATCACATGCTGACCCTGCACACAGTGTGTCCTTACGAGGGTTATCAGGCCGTTATCCTTTGTAGGTAATGATGTGGAAAATGTCTGAGGCTGTATCAGTCCACCCCAGTGCTGTAGCCCCAGGTCCTCCCAGGCTACACAGGAGCACCCCAGCTTTTGCCGCATCCCTGGCTATCTCTTTGCCTGAGCTGAGCCTGGGGCTGAGCCCTGGGAACACACAGGCACCCTCTGGGCTGGGAGTGCAAAATGGGTGAGGGGAGAGGGGACAAAAGGGGAGCCAGTTCAATTAACCTGGCAAACAAAAAAGTTTCTCCTACTGACCAGCCCAGATAGGAACCGGATTTTGTCCATGCTGGGAAGGTGATGGTGGATCTAATTTTCCTTTTACTTATAATGCCCTGAGTCAGGACTGCTAACACTGGGGTGAGTGAGGTGGAGGCAATGAGCCCGAAGGGAGAATTGAAGTTCCACGTTTTCCTCTCTGCTTATTTAAAACAAGTGAGATAAGCTGTCAACATTGAATAAATAATGATGGATAGCGCTGTTAAAACCAACTTTGGCCAAGTCATTACATTATCCTTGTTTTCTACTTTAGACATCTCATTTTGCATGCAAAAGTCACTTGAGCGGGATGAGGGTCACCAACCGTAGACCACTTTGAAGGTTTTGAGAAAATGAGGAAGTCTGTTTTGAGAAAACGAGGAAGTCTGTTGGGAGGTTTTTACCACTGCAAGTATGGCAAGATGCCTGATTAAATGCATAGAAGCAAGCCTGCCTGAACACTGCCCTGGGCTCTACGAGTGCAGAGCACCTCACAGAGTGGGTCCTGCTCCGGTGAGACGCCGTGCTCCGTGGCAGCCCAAGCTGTCCTTGCATGGCTTGAATTGCACAGGTGGATAAATAGGAAGATTAAAGTCTGATGGTTTGCATCAGAGCCCAGGAAATTCAACTTCAGATTCAAGAATGGCCCTGAAATGTTGAGGCTTTTTTTTTTTTTTTTTTTTTTTTTTTTTTTTTTTTTTTAAATTATAATCACTGAAGGAATGCTTAAGATTTAACTGTAGAGAAAAACAGACGTCTGTGCATCTGCAGAGCTCTTTGCTCTGAAAAGAAAGATTATGGTTTAGAGGGGAAGAAGAATGAACAACTGAGTATAAGGCAATTTCCATAATATTTTTTTAGCAATATTGCCAACTGGCTTTGAAGATTTAGACCCTATCCCTACCCATTTCTTTGCAAATAACTTCTAAGAGGACCGGAGACAAATTTCATTTCATTACAGTAATTGCAGCTATAGTCAGTCCAAGCAATTCTCAGATGTTTATCTGTCAGCATCATCCACTCAGTCCCTGACACTGTGGTCGGCTGGAAAACTACTGCAGCTAAACAACATACTATATGCAGATCACTTTGATTTCTTCAAATACCTTGCTGCAATGCAGAGGCAGTTTCTCTACAGTTTTCTGGGTACTCATGAGGACATTTTCCATGGAGTCCCAGGCAAAACCATTCACAGGGACAGTCTCCAGTGTTGGCTTATCGAGGGAAAGGGATTTTTCCCCCCCCCCCTTTATTGTTTTAAAGATTTATTTATACCTGAGTGGAAGCCTGATTTGCTAGGTAGAATCAAGAGACTGCCAAAACAGAGGTGATCAATGCTATAAAAAATATAACGTGATGTAACAGGCCTGAGCCCACACCTTTAAATTAGTGGCAATTTTGCCTCTGACTTCTGACAAAAAGTGGGCCAATTTATTCAATATTTATAAGCCCAAGAGAGAGCAGAGAATGAAGTCCTGCACAGTAAGAGACAAAGTCTGCAATAAACCAAATGCCGCATCCATGACAACTCACAACTCAGTTAATAATTTTTCGACATAAAAAGAAAGATATTTTTCAGGGCCACTGAAACAGAAGCAATTTACAAAATTGACTGAAGTGAAGGCATTTCACATCTGCTGTGTTTTCCATGGCCTTGGTCTTTTGTTTGAACCTTGGCTGCTCACTGGGATGCTCAGGGAACGAGGATAACCCCCGGCAAGCATCTTGCCATCTCTGGGTGGTGGGTGGAGAGGAATGACCGGTTGGTGTGCGTTCCTGTCGCAGCAGGGTTTGGTACCCGGGCCTACGCGGGTGCAACACTGTGCTGCAACAGGTCAAAAAGGATTCAGTTTTCTTCTGCAGAGAATGGAAATGGCATTTTCCTCTGTGTTTCCACAGTTGTTTGGGAAAAGAAAATTCTGAGAGGCAGCACCGCTGCAGTCTGTCCCTAGAGAGCCCATTCCTGCAACAGGAGTGAGGTGCAGCTCTGCAGCCCCAGGCGTTGCTACTGTGGTGGCATGCACTGCAGGGAAAAGCACCTGCCTGAAGCACAGCCTCAGAGCCACAGCTTTTTCAGGGGCGGGTGATCACTCGTTTTGGACAGGTTTTCTCCCTTTCTGTTCACTAGGGACAATATCCCACTGCTGGGGTGCAGTCGCATTGGGTACGCCTCAGACATGCAGTGATTCATTTGCTGACCTGTGTATTTCAGGCTTTGAAAGTATGGTCCACTTCAAAAGACAAAGTAGAACAAATAATTGGGGTCTGAATTGTATAGACATGAAACTAAGGCTAACAGATATTGAATGATTTGCCTGTGGCACTGGACAGAGCTAGGAAAGACACTTGACATACCCCAAGTGTCAAGCCGAAGCCCTAACCTAAAGACCATGTTTCCTTCAAATAACCATTTGTAATAGTTGCATTTAACACAGCATTTCCCATTCCAGGGAGATAAAATACTCCTGGCTATTATGCTGGACATCAGCTTTGGTCATATTCTTCCCTACTGTATGCAAAATATTCCACAGATAGTAGGCAGTAACGTCCATGGTTTCCCAGCAGCATCCAGCTTTGTCTGCTCTGCTGGGGAAAGGCAGCAAAATTGTTCTCCTCCCTGAAAACGGGAGGCTGTCTCTGCAGTTTTCCTACTGAGCAGTTGTATTGCATATTCTCTCCAAACTGGGGTGGTTTATTTCTCTTCTAAATCCTGACCGTAGGACTGCGTCACCAGTGAAACTCAAATGAAAACATCAAGTCAGTACCACATGCTGAAGCATTTGTTATTTTGTGAAACCTTGCTGCATCTGGATAAGTCAACTAAAGTTAAACATCCTTTTATCAAGAAAGTCCTGTTAAGGACATCGGCACATCTGTTTCTCCCCATGCTGATGATTTTTGCTGGGCTTTCACTGGTTAACAGTAAAATTGAAATTCCACCACTGCAACTCCCTCGAAGCAAAAATAATGATCTACATTCCATCCCATATTTTGGACACATCACTGTAATAAAGGCTAGAAGGGGCTATGGAAAACCCTTCCCCACCCCCCACCCCCCTCCCCTTAGGCAGGGATCATTTATGGAAAGAAAACTGAGGATATTCAGTTTCTGCTGAAGACATGGTTATGCAGGACCTGTCCATCTCCTTGCAGCTACACTGCTTTCCGTAGAAACAGTCATCTGTGAGGAGCCCTGCGCTGAAATGCCTCTGTGGGCACTAATTCTGCCATTTCTGTATAACCAGCCATAAGCAATGGCCAGCAGATCTGCATGGGAAACATCTTGTGGCTGTGATCCTCACGATTTGGACGCAAACCCAGGTGGGTTCTGCATGTCTTAAGGAAGGGGGAAGCATTAACGAAACCTGCTGCCAGTGTGAGGTCTTTGCAGAAAGTGACAAGTTCAGGGGAGAGATTTAACGGCAGTACATGTTGCACAGTGCTGGCCACGTTCTCTTCACTACAACCACTGCAAAAATCAGACAACTGGACTTTCATTGAGTTTTGTTTCTCTGTAGCTTGAGAAGTTTTCCAAAAAACCCAGTGCTGCAGCCAGACTGTCTAGAGGCAAGAATGGGCAAAGCGGCGCCGCCTTCTCGCTGAAATAATATATATATGCTAAGACTGAGAGATATACCCATTAGGGATCCACACATGAAGACCAACACCACTAATGGGGTCTTAGCAAAAGTATTGCTCTTCAGAGTGCTTTTCACATTACTTAGCATGCAAAAGGTCTTACTCAAAGATTTTCACTCAAGTGAGGAACGATGTAGCTAAAACAAACCAACTCAGCACATACGAGGGCTGCTCAAAGCCATTTTTATCAGCAGGTAGCAGCTTTACCTTATCACCACAATTTCTCTGTAGATGAGGGTTTGAAAACAGAGGAGTGAATTGGCATGAAAATGGTCTTTGGTGACAGGAAAGAGGCTGTAAAGTGACACAGAGAACATCCTTAGGACCAATTCAATTCCCTATATATCATTATTCAGGAGAATGAGTACGCATTAAGGTGAATAATTTTTCCGACAAGGCAAAATGTGGAGTTTACAGTCCAGCCTAAATGATGTTCAGAGTCACACAGCTAGATTAAGGGAGAAGGTAAATAAATGGCTTATGCATATAATTTTAGTATAAGGAAACCTAAGGTAACGAGGCTAGGCAGAATAAAAAAGGAGACAGAAGAGAAGGGAAAAAGAAATATGCTGTCTCTGGCCATATGCTTAGGGCACCGAGCAGGGAAAGAACCAGATGGTGTGGCTCAGACTTTAAAGCATAGTTCTCCAAGTTCTAACCAATTACATTAATGCACACTGGATGTATAATACGTTTCAGAAGACAGTGGGCAATTTTTCCCTGAAAATTACAGAAATTATTTAATCTTCTCCTTTTTCTCAACCTAGAGGTTTCTTGCTCGCTCAAGGTTGGCCATCTATGGATATAAATTATAAACTTCATCCCAGAGTCAGATTGTTGGTTAACAAATTATCAAGGCTTCTTTAAGAAGATTAAGCTGTTACTCTTTCTGATCACTGGAAGAAAAAAAAAAATCACCCAAAACTCTCAGAGAGGGAAATTTCTGTTCTGGTACTTATTCTGAAAGCCCTTTGATATGGAAATCATTGGCATTAACTCTTGTTGCCTCAAGCCTCTCCTCAGTAATTCAGATAATGCATGCAAATGCCTGGACCTGTAGCCCACTGAAATCAAGGAGGAGCACGCTTCCCTGTTCCTCCTGTTTGTCCTTGCCTGTCTTCTGCCTGCCAGCACAGGGACTACACTTGTACAAGACCTGATAAGTCACTGCTACTCACTCTCCCAGGAAGGACTGGTGTGCACCTTACAGACAATGTACATGAATATCTAAACTGGAGGCCATCAGCTTATCTGATGAATCAGAATTCATGAAAACTCTGCATTACCACCGATTACCTGTCAGTAGGCTCGTTTGCTGACTAATGTGGTGTCCTGAGGGCCACCTTGACTTGTTTGTCATCACTAATGCTCCGAGATCTAGCAAAAGGAGCTGCAGCAAGACTGCCGCTGCTTACACATGTACTGCTGGCAGTGTGCGTGCATCACTCCCAAAGGTTGGGAAGGGGGTTCCCAAAGCTCCCAGGAGCCGACAGGCAACCTTGCCTCCACAGCACCTCTCGGTATGGTCTGGGTGCTGGGGTTCTACCGCTGCAGCAACGCAACTGCTGCAAAACCTGCCCTGGCCTTTTTCTCCCTTTTTACTGGCTCTGAGTTATCTTCCCTTCCAGGTGGTGGCTTGTACATTCCTGTTGGGCACTCCATCCCTTAAAACTGTGCTCCTTACATAAAGATGCAGTCAGACCCTGTGGTCCCCTCTCGGGCCAGTATCCACTGGCCCGAACCATTTTGGTTTTGACTGTTGGGCTTTCACCTCTGCATTTTTCTGATTGTTCTCCCACCTAACACACATCCACCCATTTGTTTTTGCTCTGGGACCTGAGGTTTTTGTGTGTCAAGGGGCAATGTATTTAGTTTTGTTAGGACTGAACTGATAAATATATCAAATATGCAGAATGTATAAGCATGATGTCCATAAGCAGCCAGGGAAAAGTAAGAATAGGATAAAGATATATGGTGCTTCCCCTGAGTACTGTCCCCACCTCCAGCTATTTTCAGCTCAGATTTCCTCAGCCTAATGCAGTTTGCCTGTTTAAGTCACCTTCAAGAGATTTCTCTTCCAACTACTTGTTCAGGCTTTCAGATGCGAATCCACCTAAAGTTTTTGCATCCACATCACTCAGTACTTGGTGGGGTGAAGAACAAGGACATTCTGTCGTGGCAGTGTTATGCTGGGGAACGGGGTTATGCAAACACAGGAGCTACACTTGCGTTTGCCTCAGGTGACAAATCTCAGTGTGTTGGAATTTTTTAAACCCATCTAGGGCAACAACAAACTGCGTCAGAGTTGGGGGTCTACAACAGCAAAGGAAGGGTCCTTCAGAGTGTGTCAATGATTGGTGGTTCTTCTGCATGCAGAAAAGGTGCCCTGCTTTGCAGTGTGCCTGGTTATGCATCTGCGCCCTCCCTCACTTCCTTCAGACCCTTGCAGGAGGCTCTGTGAGTATTCAACACCATTGCACTTCTAAGTTATAAACCCCTATTCCTTAAATATCTTTTCCTGGTTCAGAGAGAAACAGCTGCAGAAATTTGGAAGGATTTGCTAGGCAATTCAATCTGAACCCAGATGTGGTCCCTCAGGATAATGAGGTCTGGCTTCAGCAACCATCTTTTCTCCATCTGAGAGGGGAAAAATGGAGAAAGGACAAAAGGAGATAACAAACATCAGTGCCCCCGACCACCCAGAGCATGCTGGACACCTGGATGATGCTGCAGAGCCCTCGAAGCAAAGCTGCTGATGATGCCAGGGGAAGCAGGCTTACACCAGGAAGGAGCACACCTAAAAATCCCATCCAGTATAAAAGCAATAATATATTAAGTGAGGGTACTCTGGTGCAGCCAAATGAGCCCTCCTGGCCAATCCAGTAAATCAAGACAGATGGAAGAAAATTTGAATTAGCTGCAGCAAGGCCGCTCTGAGCCGCTGACTGATGGGTCTGGCGCAGGCATCTCTTGTCCTGTCCTGCCCTGAGGCATCCTTCCTCCCTGCAGAAGATGAGGAGGGACATGTGGCTGAGCTGCACCTAAACCCATGCTTTTCATCAGCTCAGAGATGAAAGTATGAAAAGCTACAAGGAAAAACTATTATAAATCAAAAGCGGACACTTTTTCCCTCCGAAATCCAGTGCAGTTGTGGGATTGAGAGGAGTGTAAAGATGGCACAGGAGTTAATTAACTTCCTTTACAAATGCAATGATTTAATCCATTCCCCAGCAGAGGAGAGGGTACTAGTGAGAGAAACCCAACGAGGCAAAACTAAAGACAGAAAGCTGTTGCAAACCCATCAGACTTCACTAAACACTGTATATCTGGGGTGTATAAACTGGGTTGGAATTAAAAAAGCAAAATTTAGGATGTGCAAAGGAAGGAAGCAGATAAGCAATGGTATTGTTGCTCTTTTTTAGGTCTTGCACAGTATGCCGTTGGTAAAGCACCTGTGGCTAAATGCTGGGGTTTGAACGGCTGCTCCCAGCAGCACCTTGACCATCCCTTCCACTGCAGCTCCCTGCAAGACTCCCGCTGTGTCCCGCCCAGCACAGCACCACCAGGCTGAAACAGAAGGTGCCCTTCCTACAGGCTAGGGACAGGAGGAGGATCTGTCAACTGACAAGTTAAGGAAATTATTTTGGTTTTTAGCAGCAAAGAGGAGCTGGTGTCTTCTGAACTTCGACTGTTGCCCCCACATGCTCTTTTTCCAGCAACTGCCACCCGCTCCACTGGGCAGAGCTGCAGACTGGGCTGTTCAATCAGTCTTCTTTCACGCCGCCATCAAGTGTCACATTGCTTTATCTTGTGTTTTTAAATTCTATGGTCAAGTTGCCCACAAAGATTTGCACTTACAGAGCTGAATAAGGATACCAAAATCATTCCCCACTGCGCTTTCTTCTGCTAAAGGCTTCTGTCAAAAGGATAGCAACCTGTGAGTTATGGCAGTTACAGAGATGAGTTAGGATAATTTTTTTTAATAGAGACAGAGCAATAAGCACAGATGTTCATCTCAGAGCACGCTTCCCAATTTCTCCCCAGGCTACATAAGCCCAGCCTCACATGCGGTGTGGAGGAGACTCGGGCACGGAGTGCCAGCGTTAGCATCGTGCCCTGAGCTGGGTGCAGGAAAGCAGGCAGCAGCAGCAGGTGTACCAGGCAACACCTCGCATCAGTTAGATGATACTTTCACAGGTTTTCCCAGTTGTTTGCAGTATGCCAAGGCTGTTTATGAGTTCCTACAAATGTTCTGTCTTGTAAGATGGGCTTCTTGCAATTGTACCTCCTCTTCACAGCTTTACTGTATTTTCTTTTTGGAATTTGAAAGCTCATTTTTCTACATGAAAACAGAACATTTTGCTACTGTGCTTTGCTTTCAGCACAATTTCACTCCACCATAAACGTTTTATGTGTGTTTGCATTCCCAACTTTCAGTATTTCAGCCTCTTCTTCACATCAAGTACTTAACCATGAAAGGCAACTGGACGTATGACAAGACAGCCTTGCAAGATTCCATCTCATTAGAGAGTGCTTTTTGTGCTCTTACTAATCTGTGAAAAAGCACAAAAATATCTGGAGCAGGAGATAACATGAGAAGGAAGTTAAAACCATTTTCTGGGTTATTTTGATCTTCAACAGCTCTAATTCATTGCTACATGACTTACTTAGCAACAACAGCCAGACAGGACTTTTTCCCACTGCTCTCTTCCAGTCAATGGGTGGCGAATTTGGAAGAACATGGAAAAACATGCTGTCAGCAAGACTTGGAAATATTGATACCAGCTGATCCTTATGGAAGCCCTGAGACACCTTTTTCAGACTCAGGAGCAGACATAGCCTCTGTGTGGAGACCATCCTGCTCTCCTTTCAGAGACTAAGCACAGTAATTTATAACTAGGATGAGCAATCTGTGCGTCCTGTAACACCTGGGTATGACATTCTGAGATAGCATGTCTTCCTTCATGATCAAAGACAGTCTGCTTCCAAAACTGGTTCAAGAATGGAGGGTGAACCGTGCCCTTCTGGAGGGTAGAAAATTAGGGCACAGAGGGCTATTAGGGCAACCAAGCCCAGAAGGCAGGTTGCACTGAAATCTTCTGAAGCATCCACAATGGGATGATCCTGTAGGATCAGTGAGAGCTTGATCAAGGTCTCCTGCATGTGGCAGTGGGTGGGGAAGGTCTGACTGCTCAGTGAAGCCCACAGAAGACATATGGATGACCTCTGCCTGTGCAGGGCATTTGAAAACTGCAGCCCTGTACACACGTGGTCTAAGACAGGTTCCTCCAAGGTACACCAGGGCTTGCCGCAGCCTGCAGATAGTCCCTACGCTGTGAGCAAAGGGGACAACCCCATATTCTTCATGAGGGCCTTGCTGTGGATGTGCAGTAGCATTGCCGTGTGTACAACAGAGGCCATTTGCGAGACTTCTGACATGAGGTGGCAAGGTGGTCAACTGAGACAGTAATTCACTGAGCTGCCTGGTCCTGAGTCTGCCAAGAGGCATTTTTTAGGACAAAGCTTCAGCTCCTATCAGTTATCACTGCTCTGCTGCTGATGGGGTCACTTCAATTTGCATTAACAGAAGATCCTATTTAGATTTAATTACAGATTTCATGCACTCATGCCTGTGTTGATGGGGGAAGGACATTCAGGGATTTGGGAAGTAGATCAGAATGTGGGTGTTGAAGCAACTTTTGCATCTTAGACCCACCTCCAACAGCAAACAACTGAATGCATTTAAGCATCCTCCCTCTTGCTGAGACACATGGGCTTTAGTTTCTTCTTCTGAGGAGCTAATGCAGTTCTCCCAGGAAAGACAGACATTACCATGTGCTTTTAGCATTTGTGGGTGCTTTATTTTTAGAGTGCATGGTCTTCCCAGAAGCAATGCAGTGGGCCTGCAGAAATCCAGTCTGGAGTCTCCAAAACCTCCTAGGGTTAATTTGGCCACAGCCAGCGCTTGTACTCCTGGGGGAAGATTCTGTTCAGTAGCCAACATGTCCAGGTAGTATCAAATAAGTGTTTATAAACCAAGATGATTACACATGAGCAGCCAGAGTGCAGTAAGAGCTTCCCAAACAGCCACAAAGAGGTCCTGCAACAAGAAAGGCAAACACACAGAGAAAAATACAGACACTGTAAAACAGCTCTATTAATATTAAAAACTACTGTAGCATCTAATCTTGTGTTACATTGCCCTGGTCAAAGCAGAATCCTTCCTTCCTTTGGCTGGGAATATTACCACAGAGTCCGTCCCTGGCAAGTGTTAAACACTTGCCTTGGCTCCTGCCACCAAAGATTTTGTGATGTGAACACAGGAGGACACAAAGCAGATTAAAATAGATACTATTGTCATTTTACAGGTGGGAAACTGAAGTATGGAGGGAAGAAATTTGCCTGAGGTCCTGTAGGGAGTGTGTAATGTTCATTGTGAGCCCAGCCACACTCTCAGTCCATGTCACTCCTCCCTTGTTTTGTTCAGACAAACACTGCAATGCTTCTGTTCGTTCCTAATGGGTGATTATTCCCCCAGGTGAATGCCCTGTGTTATCAGGACCAGTTTCCTGACATTAAAATGCACAGATTTAAATAGAAATGAAGCTCCACAAATGAAGTAAGCCATAAGCACTTGCCGATTGTGCTTGGTTGTGAAATAGTAAAAATGCTTTTCTGTTCTCAGGAGGGGAAATAACGATGGATCTGTTCTCTGGACTACTGTCTGCAAGATCCATCTCAAAACTTCCTACCATACAGAAGCAAGCTGAAGGGTTTTTTTCCTTTTACGAAGGCACAAGAAGACTATCACAGAAAGGTAAATGTATCTCGGGAGACACTCCTGCTGGTGCTGGAGTGGTGGAAGGGAACAAAGCAAATGAGCAGTGGTTGGTGACTCTAACACCAACAGCCTTTGTGAAATAATCTATACATAGTTTCAGTAGCAGTTGTATCCTGACCGTAAAGTGACCAGCTGAAGAAGTCACCCATAAATATCTCCTTTTCTTCAAACTACCTTCATCCAAGACTAAGAAAAAATGAGAAGTGGCATCGCTTGCTGCGGTGCTCAGTGAGTCCACTTGATCCAGGAAGGTGAAAGTCCACCAGCAGCCCCTCAGCATCCACCTGGTGAGGGGAGTATGGCAGAGAAGTGGTTTGATGGAAGGCTGGTAGTGGAGCACCCAGGAGGAGAGAATCACATGCTCAGCCCTTAGGCCTTCCTCCCTTTCCCTGTGAAGAGGGAAGAAGGAGATATTCATATGTAAGTGCTGCATTTTCAGAGGTGGCAGGTGAGCAGATTCGTAAGGGAATGTACCCAAGGTCCAGAACAGAGTTTGCACCCCAATTACTTGTCTGCTGCTCCACTGAGTCTGCACACAGAACTCTGTGTTTGCAGCACATTTCCCTGCTCGCACTGTTTCCCCCATGATTCCCAGCATTAGATGGGATAATCTTGATTCCGTGGTGCTCCCGGTGTAACTAACCAAATGTGCATGAAATGAGAATATTTTACCTACCCAAGGCAGAGGCAGAATTTTTTTAGGTAGCTGGCCATTGATTTGTGGATCTAGAAAGGCAAAGAAGAGACATGAATCACTTTGAAAAGAAGTTTTCTTACTTCTAGGACAACAAACATTGAAGAATTAAAAATGGTTCACAAACTGACAGAACTGAGCAGGAAGTGGCGAGCCTGAGACACAGGAGCTGAGTGTTCTAAGGAACCACTGGGGCTGAAAACCTCAAGGATGAGTCACATCTGGTGAAACAAGGAGGTTTCCAGCTTGGAACAATGAGAGATGGAGGAGGGTCTGCAAATGCAGGTATAGGGGGGAGCAGTGCAGTTCTCTTTTACCAGCTTCTCTGTGGCTGTCTTCTGAGGGCCAGAGCTTGGGTAATTGTCAGCTTTCTCTCCTTCTTGGCTGTGGAGCAAAAAGTAGCACCAACAGAGATTGCAGCCGACTCGGCTCATTGCAAGCAGCGTTCATTAGCAAAGGCAATAAAGCTACAGCGCAAGGAGGAGCTGTAATATAACAGATGCCTGGGTTGTGGAGAAGAGTTTCTTACTGCTTTTCATTACAAAGCTGATTGCATTAAAAAGTATTGCACAGCAACACCATACAGGGTAAAGACTGGATTAACAGCAAAGCCAAGCAGTTCTTTTGAGAACTTTGTAAGAAATATTTAATTTCCACTTTAAATTTCACATTTCTAGGATAGCGCAAGTTTTGGATTCTTCTTTCTGAAAGCACATGATATTATGTTTCTTTTATACCTCTGTTTACTTGGGTTTGACCAGGCATGACAAGGCACTCAAGAGCGTAGTATCTGGGGACAGTCAGGCCAAAAGCATGTATCTCCAGCAGCCGCTTAGGCAATGGAGAACCAATAAGGATTCCCAGGATGGAGTCAGCCTTCAGGAGCAACAGCAGGGGCAAGGAGAGGCACACACTGAACTTCCGGGCCAAGCACTGATATCACTTAACTATGCTAACAGGCCAAAATCAAGATTTTGTTTGTCAGCTTTTATTGCTGAGCTGCTCAGACTTGCCCTTCACCACAGCACATGCCTTTTATCTTGTGTATTCTTTTTATTCTTCCCCTTTGCTTTACCTGTTGCTGGCTCGCAAGGCTTCTATCTGATTCTGCAATTGCTTTGAGCTTTTTCTGTAAGCAGAAAGAAAAAAAACAATTTCCATCTACTTAGTTGTCCTTACGATCATTTCAGAGCTGCGATGCTATACACCCCCCCTCCCCCGCTGCATGCTCTACAACCATTTACACCCTCAAACTGCTTCCAATGGGATATTGCACCTTCTCATGTGTTTGTAAGCACCTATACTAGGAAACCCTTTTACTTGGTGCACCTCCATTGGAATTACAACATGGAACAACTGAATTAATGCGTTAATCTAGTTTTGGATAACAGGTAAAACTAGGCAGTCCCAAAGCAGCCACCCAAAGGTAGGAGAGCATACCAACAGCACAGAACAAATGCTACTCAGGTTATTTTATTGCACAAAAACATTGGTATTGCTGCATTTCTCACATCAAACCTGCTTCCATGGCAGTGAGGTAGGAAAAAGTGTCTGATATGGTCTTCTATGATGTCTTCCTGCCTGAGAGACACTACAGAAACTAAACCAGAGCATCTGTAGTGTCCTGCAGGTGTGGGGATAGCTCTATTGCAAACAACAGATTTCCTCCAAAATTCTTTTCTTTTAAAACTTTATACTATATTTCAGCCTCTGTCGTTACAGTTCACGCAGTGCATACATAATGTCATTACACAGCTCTTCCCTCCACAACACAGAGAGCACAAAACTGCATCTCAAATCTCTACACAGAACTGAGAGAGGAGTTTTTAAATAGGGTTCATACTTACTGCTGGCACTTCATAGTTAGTGCTTAATTTGGGAGTGATTGCTAGAAGGAATACTTCACACCTCGTGTTTACTGAAGTTAGAGGATTTCTGCATTGCGGAGCGGTTGAGCAAGGGAAGAATGAGAAGTCTGGTGCTTAGACACTCTGTACTTAGATGTGGTGTTTTGAAATTCAGAGATTCTGTGTAAGTTCATTACCTAAAGGAAACCACGGTCCAGTAGTGAGGTGGGGGGGTATGTCTTTAATAGCACTTGAACTCTGGCCAAGAAAAGAGAGCACTTGCTCTGAAAATAACTGTGTAGCTGCAGGCTCTGCTGCCACTGCTGCTATTCAAGCTGCTGGTTTTGCTTGTTATTCTGCAAAGTAATAATATGAACCTGGTGCAGGTTATTAAGAAAGAGAATTGAAATTAATATCCAGGATATGCCCCAAAACTTTGGCCCTCTGAGGAAAAGACAAGCTACTTCTGCAATCTGCTAACAGTGAGATGATACTTTCCAAATCTAAATTTCATTTGCATTTCTGTGCTTGGGTGACTATGTGCCAGAAAAAGAAGCTGTTCTACATAAATATGAGATGCTTGTTTGACGTCGCATAAACTACATTAACTTACGATCAATAGCACATGCTTCAGGTATGGCTGATGTAGAAATATTCTGGATACTATAAAATAGGAAACCTGGAATGGAGGGCATTGCTAATACTTACAGCTCAATTAGTTCAGGGTGCTTGAGCTGCTCTTTTAAATGGGTTATTTTTATCTGCATGACCTTAAAAGTTCAAAGGAAAAGCAAACAATCTTAATATTAGTCCATCAGTCTGGTGTGCAATAAAAGTCAAGTCAGAGCTTATTAGCATGAGATCAGCACCAGTGCTGCCCTTGCAAATATTACATTCTGCTCTCCCAAATTAGCTCTGATAGAAATCTATAGGAATCTGCCCTCCTGGTATTAGTTTTATATCGCTGTAACTTTCTGGATGACTAATGTTCCCAATAATACAAGTTTACTTGTTTTAAAGGCGGACTTGCTGGTTTGCAGGCTGTAGTCTGCAAAACTTCTAACCCAAAACTTCTCAGCGCTGCATTATTTTTATATTCCTGAGACTACTGGCAGGCCTACCGCCGCACTCTTATCTGTCTTATATTTTACTCTCTCTCTTCACTGTTTGACACCCTTGTCATTACCTTTGTAAAACTTATTACAGAATGGTGCTGGTCTAAGCAAAGAAAGAGCATGTACTGTGATATGCAATAGGTGTTGTGCCTCTAAGATTTTGTCTTGTTGTATGACTAATTCTTTTGCTTCCAATATTTCACTTTTTTCCTAAGAATAAAAACAATCAAATATAACTTGTTATGGGGAAAGTATTAATATTAAAACAGTACTGTTGGTTAAACTTTCAATGTAAACAGACTAGTAAATAGTTACAAACCAGCGCTTTCTTTCCATCAAACATTTATCAGAAGTGAGGATTATGGGTCACACGCTGTGTTTGACAGTCTTTCTAGCCCCAGAAATTGTGGTTGATATCAGCACTGAAGGGAAATCTTACAGAAATGAAATTCCTATCTGTTTGGTAAAAATAGGCAGTAGGATAGAAGACAGAAGCCGAAGCTGGTGTCCATGCTGAGATAAATGCTTTGAGGGTGGTTATAACTATTTTATCAGACCCAGAGAATCTACACAAGCAAGCTGTTGTGATCACTACAAAGGTTTTTTTTCAGTATCGGCAGAAGCTAATGCTCCACAGTGCTTGTGCTGCATGTCAGCCTGGTCTGACCGGCAGCTCACTGGGGATCAGTGATGCTGCAGAGTCACCCCAGCCCTGCTCAGCCACGGTTGACTGAGCTAATGCTGTGAAGATGATGTGGGGGACACTGCATGTGCAGTCACAGGCTCGGACAAGGTGCCGTGCATCAGCCAGGCAGCCTGGCTCTTCTGCAACTGCAAACACAGAGCTGGGGGGGTTGATGGCTTGTGGGCCTGAGCAGCAAAGCATCCTCAGGAGTTGGGCAGTGCAGGAAATGCCTGGGGGTGGTGGGACAGGAGCTGAGCAGGAGCCCCCAGCGTGCCCTGGCAGTGATGGAGACCAGCAGCTTCCCACGCCTATGGGCAGGAGCGTGGCCCCGTAGGTCAAGGGAAGGGGTTATCCTTGTCTACTGAGCACTTGTTAGACCACGTGTGGATGCTGCAACCCCCCCAGTATCTGTTGGATGTCAATGAAGGGCAACAAGTTTTGCGGGGGGTGTGTGTGTGTGTGTCCGTCCCATGGTGGGTGCCCAGGAGGCTGTGTGGGCTCCATCCCTGGAGGTTTTGCAGCCCGGCTGGATACAGCCCTGAGCACCCTGCCCTGAGCTTTGAGCGGGGGGTTGGACCAGAGACATCCCCAGTCCCTTCCCACCTGAATTATTCTGTGATACCATGACTCTGCTGACTCATAAAATAAGTCAGCTTGGTTTATGGAGGCCTCTCCTAAACAAAAGTGTTGCTTTTCTGTAGCTTAGCATGAAATCACAGACATAGGCACCATTTCAAACCTTTCCTGAGGATTTTGTTATGACAAGTGCTTGCACTTAATTGTTTTGCTGGGAAAAAAATAATCTCCTCTGTTCATATGGAACAAAAAGAAACTATCAGCCAGTCAAGGTGGGGGGGAGGCAGGAAAAGCAATTTGTAAGTCACAACAGTCAATTTTGTTTAGCACTGTGCTTTTTCAAAGCCTTATGATGGTTGATGGAACGTGGAAGATTTTATTTTGGAAAGGATAATTTAAATTCCAGCTGTGAGTTTAGAAACCCGAGGCACCTTCCACTGGAGGGACAAACCAAGATGTCAGCTACATGCTATTTGCTCCTGTGGTAAAACAGGAGAAGCAAGCCTGTTGGCATGAGGTCATTATTGTGCCTACAAAATAGACTGGGAAGATATATGGTTGAAAATCAGCCAGTAACCATCTGACATTTGTGAAAGAAAGGTGGACTATGTACATCTCTTCATGGATAACTGCGCGCCTCAGGAGCAAATAATTTGCGATTCACTTTGGGCAGCAGCAGAAGAGACCACAAAGACTCGGTAAGCCACAAACTCGAAGCCGCTCTGACTCATCCAACAGCCTGCTCTCAGGCCATCCCTGCACTCAGAGACAGCAGTGACAGGGGAATTCTGTCATGCCAACGACAGCCAGCAAAGTCTTTGGTGGGCTCACGTCTCGGCAGAGTTACACATCACAGAGCCACCCTGACATGGTCTTTATTGCTCCAGGGCAAGCCCAAACTTATAATTCGTTTTTAATAGTTTTAAGCTTAACCCTCACACTTTTTCTTCACACCTCCTGCCTATTTCTTTCTTCACAAGGACATTTTAATACCTTTTCTTCCAACCTTCTTGCTGTCTTCCAGAAACACGTCTGTCACAAGACAAGGGTGAGCGGTGGGTGAGGGGGGGGCAGAGAGAGGCACAGGGGGAAGCCACAGGGTTAAAGAGATGGGAGACAAAACACAAGTCTTGCTGTAAGCTCTGCATGTCTCAGTACCTATCTAGAGGCACTTTCGACGTTAACTGTGCTATTTGATTTCACTCCTATCAGAAAATGATGAATCAAATCCTTCCTGTGCCTGTTATTTGTGGTTGTTTTACAAGCAAGAAGATGGAGGAAATGTGTGTGTGCATGTGTGTTCATGTATTCAGCCTACAACCCATTCCTTACTGCAGTTATACGTGGGAATCAGTGGAAGAGCCAGCTGAACAGGAGAAAAAAAGTCCTTTTGCTTGTTTTTACCAGAAGCAGCAACCCTGGCCTCAAGCATTCTTGTGTTTGTGTCTGAACTGCAAAGCTTTTAGATGAGGAACTGGCTATTTCCTTATGCATGTAAGATACCTGGTGTACCAAACACTATCCTTGGTTAAAGACCCTGCTTACCACAGGTTAGTTCTGGTTTATCACCAGCCAACATGTCTTTCACCTGCATTCTTCCCCAGAGAAGTTGATCTTGCTCAGGTTAACCAGCCCTTGGGAAATAGGGGTGTCTAGAAATTTCTGTGCATCAAGTCAAAATGTGTGAAGTGTGTGTGTACTACAGATTTTATCAGATCACTAGTAGCAGGATACGTTATTATCCAACCACTTGCCTTCAAATTACTTGTGTCCCTTAAACACAGAACCTGTTGATGCCTAAGAAGTTTATATTGTTGGAATGCAGCAATCTGAGAAATAAAATTAAGTATATGTCATGACAAATTAATATAAAATATATGTTATTAAGAAGAAACAATGCAGTGGGGAGTTGGAGTTTTTCTCCACCCTCTTTATACAAGAGTTCTTGATTCTTCAGACTTTTGTGTTTCTGTTCAAGATGAAAGAACATTTCCCTGTGAGGCCTGGTTACAAAATAGACTGGCATGAAAATTTTAAAATTTCTAAGCATGTGTCTCTGCAGGAACAGCTGTTTTAATTATGCTTCCCATCAAGGACGTAACTGAGTTTTCAAAACATGCCTGAAACAAGATAACAATAGGTGTCACTTAAGAACAGTGGAAAGATGAAGGCTGTTTTCAAGGTAAGTCCTCAAGTACCTTAAAATGTATTTGGCCGTATTTTCTCTTTGTCAGGAAGTTCACAGTATTTGGAAAGTACACAAATAAAGCCTGTTTTTTCCTTCTTTAGGTAAGTAGAACATGGTCTGACTTCACAAGCTTTCTTTTACCATGATGATGTAGATAAATATTTTAGTGTGCATGTGTATGCGTGCTCCCTCCCCATCTCTGCCCCAAAACACATGAAAGCTATTTTACATCACTCAGAAAAATTCTGCTGGATGCAGTGAGACCAAGGGAGTACAAGCGACTTGCCCATGGTCTCACCATGAATCAGCTGCAGGCGCTACAAAGCGGTTGTGTGTCCTTGACTCCAGACCCATTAGCAGCCCCTGTCCTATCTCCTCCATCAGCTGCTCCAGTTCCTTCTCACTTATTGCAGAAATGAAGCCAGCAGCACCTTCCTGACTCATCTCAGTCCTGGGAGGCACAGGCAATGTCTGAAAACTACAGAATAAGAGTGTCAGGTGAAGGATCACAGCCTGGGCCACTGTTCTGGTTACATGAAAACAGGCCAAGCAGGAGCAAAAACATTAAAACCTAAATTTAAACTTTGCCTTAGCTTTGCATTTCGTTTCTGCCTACTGCATATCTTTTTTCTTGTTACATGAGATGATTATAAAATAACTGAATCAAGCCTTTTTCTGTAACACCAACTTAATACCATTTTCAACCAATGAAAGGTTTTGATGAACTTCCCAAAAGATTTCATTGCATTCATCTTTTTCTGTGCTTTTTCATTGTCTGAAATGGCTAAGAAGCAGGTGCACCAAAATACATAGGGAATTCCCTTATCTCACATATATTTTAGCCTAGCAAGAAATCTGACAAAATCTCAAAAACAAATTGTGTTTTCCCGGTGAGTTTTAAGTGGTCTGGCAAGTGCCTATACTTCTGCTCAGGCCTACGTGACACCAGAAAATGTCCACCTTACAATGTTATTACACTAAATACTTACAAAAGTTGTTTGCTTTCTGGTTGTTCAAGAAGACACAAGAACAAGGGAATCTGCTCAGACTGCGTTCATCTCCTGAAATGTCTCTTTTCACTGAGGGGCTGCTTGTTTTCATCAAGAAGTATGGAAACTATCTTGCTGAGATCTGTCTTCACCCTCCGTAGATAAGGTCACGTCTGATAACGGTATCTTCCTACAAAAACATTGCACAGAAAAATCTGTTGTTTTGCACTAAACACTGTGTCATGTCCCATCTCCTGCAGAGCTGGAACGAGACGCCTAGGTGGACTATATAATTTGCTCTCCCAAATTCTTCATGTCTGACAGACCTCACAGTGGGTTGTCTCTTAAATGTTTGTAATACCAGATTTTTTTAGGTTTTGAGACAGGCTGGTAGAAAACCAATCCTCACACCAAGCTCTAAGAGAGCAATGCGATTTATTTCATAGCAGCAGCTGCCATAAAACTGCAAAAGACAAACACAAAACCCCTTGGCTTTTTTTTTTTTTTTTAAGCCACGATAACTCTAATTTTAATTTTAGTACTGTAGCTGCTAAATTTATCTTTATTTCCCTTTGTAGGCAGGGCATTTGGGCACAAATAGGCTCGAGGCCATCCCACAGGATATAAGAGACTCAGTGAGAATAACCAGTATCCAGGCTTTGGCCAGTA
Source organism: Falco naumanni (assembly GCF_017639655.2). Classification (NCBI taxonomy): domain Eukaryota; kingdom Metazoa; phylum Chordata; class Aves; order Falconiformes; family Falconidae; genus Falco; species Falco naumanni. The sequence goes on along the minus strand of NC_054057.1, from coordinate 18,466,149 downwards.
GGGTCCCACAGGCACAGGATTATGTACCCATGTCCCAAGGGATGCTGCAGGGGAGGGTGGTGGGGCAGTTCACTCAGACCCTGCTTGACACAAGGAAGTACTGGGTGAGCCTCTGACATTATTGGCATTTTTCTTTTTTTTTTTTTTTGATCCCAAGACCAAAAAGCTCTGCTGAAATTCTGCGCAGGCTTTCAAAGACAAAATAGTCTTCAAGAAAGGAGCTTTTGGAGGCATTTCCCATGGAGGGCTCTGTCACCTCACTTACACAGCGAAGGGACGGAGCTCTTCCCCCGGTATTCACAGCGAGGATGACAGACATAAACCGAGGACAGCCGTGGGGCAGCTGCCCTTCTGAGTGCTGCAGCTGCGTGGTGCTGCCGTGGGTGCAGCCTGCAGCCCCGTGAGGGTCTATGGGCAGGACTGGTGGGTGCATGGCTGGGCGTAATACCAACCCCTCGGCTCCCTCCGAACAAACAACAGTATCTGCAGGGGGAGAGGCACCATGGGGTGTGTAGGCGGGTGCCAGAGGAAATGCAGGTGTGAAAACTCTGACAAACCAAATTTTTACTGAATAAACCACATGAGAACAAAGATGAAGGAGGATTCACACAACACTATACTCTCAGAAATCCTTTCTAAAATGCGGGCTAATCCCAGCTAATCCAGGCACTCACACTTTACTCCCGGGGGGACAACACTCTGTGCACTCTCCTCCTTCTAAAAGCTGCATCATTTAAGCCACTTTATGTGTCTTGAGTGTCTTCAGTTTGGCCATCAAGGCAGAGAAACTACCTTAGATTTTTACAAAATTTTATCTTCTATATTGTCCTGTTAAATACTTGCACGGCGGAGCGGAAGGAGCCTTGAAACAACAAAAAGGTCAGGGTGCCTTGAAACAGCTCTGCATTGTCCCTGCACAGTCTTTCACCAGAATTCACTACTGTGGGCCAAGCAAGCAGAGACAACCCCGGCAAGAACTCACCAAAACACCCAGAAGTCTCTTCTACACCTTCACACCATCCTGCCAGCCAGATTTATTTACACGTCCCCCAAAAAGGTGGGCTCTGCACCCAAGCCAGAAACAAAATTCAGCAAAATAAGAAAGCAAATGAAGAAAAACTTGACATAGAAAACAAAAGCTGAGGTCAGAGGGCCATGGCTCCTGCCTGCAGATGGAGAACTCTTCTCCAAACAGCTATGTCTATCTATATATATACATATATATATGAAGAGAGAGCTATACACACAGCTATATCTACCACATCTGACCCCCAAGGCCCTCGGGTAATGTGAGGTGTCACACAATGATAATTTCTTAGTTAACAGACACTACTCAGCACCTTGCCTTTGTATTTCTCCAGGAAGACTCAGTTTTGCTCCCAACCTAAAGAGCCCTGCCACCATCCCTGCAGCAGCACACTCCCTGACACAGCTTTTGCAGCTGCAGGTGTGGTGCAGGTAGGTTGAATTCCCGCAGTGCCATTGAGCTGGGGGGGCCTTTCCCCCCGCCAGCATAGCTGAGGGGTGAGCATCGTGCAGCCTGGGCGGAGCAGGCAAGCAACCTCAACTTTTAATTACAAAATTAATTGCGCCTCATTGCCCCCTCAAGCCCACCACTGTCTGACAGCTCCCAGCCCCCGCTCTCTCAGCTGCAGGATTTTGCTCTCTGGCATCGCGTCCTTTGACAGCTCACCAGACCTGAACCGTGCGCCCCAGAAAGGTGGAAGGCTCATGGATTTTGGCTTGTTATTTTTCAGTTTTGCTTTGAAGTCTCTTTCTCCTGATGGTCACTCTCCCAGGCACCCATCACAGCAGTGGTGCTATTAAACCTCGCTGCCAAGAGTGTATATAATTTCCCCGTGTCGGTTCTGTCAGCAAAGCAGCTAAGCTCCTGGGGCAGAGAGGCAATTAATTTTGTAACACCAGGGCTGCTTCATATTCAGGACCTGGTTCAACAAAGCACTTAAGCAAAGGAATAATGACTGACTTGAATGGGAATATTAGTGCTTAAAGTTAATTGTGTGCTTTTAAAATTGGGCTTTATATCATGCCAATCAAATCATTAATCTACTCAATTACAAGCTCCAGCTAACGAATACATGCCTTGGACTTCCTTTCCTCAAAAGGGGAAACAAATGCAGATAGGGCCTTGAAAAAAGCTATCAGCATTCAGCAGGAACACAGCGAAGACTAAAAATGTGTTGTCTTGCTCCTTGCTAGCTCTTACCAAGCAGAAAATGCAGTGTGCCAGCACTTTGGTGACCATCAATCAAATGCTTTAATGAGTAAATGGGCTATCTATTAAAAGCCAAACAGGGAGTTTTTCTCCTCCCTTGAGGCAGTCTCAGTGGAATCTGAAAACTAAGTATTTTTTATGACATCACATATGAGTTCTGAGATTTCTAGTATGCATCACGACATGCCCACCGAAAAGTACGTCTGAGCGACAGAAGGATTAACCATGCAGGGAACAGCAGGAAAGCCAGGTGCTATCTGCAGGGTTATGCAGACAGAGCTGGAGACAGTGATCAGAAATCATACGCAGTTGTGAAGCCAGACAGACACTTGCACAGGCAAAGGCTACAAGCAGGCTCATGAAACAACACACCTCAGAGCTCTTGCTAACCAGCAAATGATACCTTTTGCTGTACAACTGTATTTAGACTAACCACAGAGACATCCTAGCTTAAACAAACCCCTTGCTTCTATAGGAGAAGGCTACCATGTCAAAACTTTCAATTCTTTCAAGAAAAATCATGTGATGGACAAAACCCGTGATGTGGCTGTGGTTGGAGTGGTTCATCCAGCAGGCTACTGGCTCATGACATCTTCGTTTGCCATGCTGCTACTGAGGTCTGCGGTGAGCAGCCCAGCTAGGCTGTTATTTTTCAGAGGCAGCCTCTGAGGAACTACAGATGCTAAAGGTAGATGTGGTGCTACATGCTAATGTACGGGATTTAATAACCTGGAGCTAATTATTGCTGCAGTCCGTGTCTGACCAGCTGGAGCTGGTGTTATTTCTACTAATACTCCAATGAATTTCCCAGTTTAAACAGAAGAATGGTTTTGCTGTTGTTGCTGCTGTTGTTTTAGATTCGTCACATAGTTTGATTTTGTGCCTCTTTGCGTTTTAAAGATGTCTTTCTTCATCTCGGTCTCTAGGGATGGGTTAGCAGTGCACTGAGGTCTTCTTCAGAAGTCCACTGCCGTGACTGCAAAATGGGAACAAGCAAGCTGGCTGTTATGATCATTAGCATGCAGTTTTAATTGTGTAGGTGTGTGATGTGGTAGAAGGGAGTGTTTGCTTTTAGTTCAGACATCTAAAACCTGTATTCAGCTACGTTCAGCTATGGACTATGTAACCAGTTTGTCTAAACGAAGACATTTCTATGTTTGTGTATGCACGTGTGTGGGAATACCTGCACGTAAAAGGATAGGGAGAAAAAACCCCAATAGCTGCCTGAGATTAGATACTTTTGGGTTTGCCTCCACTTCTGAGAAGACCTAGAGATGGGAAAGGCGTTCAGCCTTCCAGGAAGAAGTCATGTCTTGACTACAGAGGGAGTGGGAGTGAAGCCTTAAGACTCTTGCCATAGGCAGGATAGTACAGAGAGTCACTGACTGAAGCAGTAATGGTGTAGGAGGTGAGACAAGAGGCCTAAGTAATTGGGAGGCTCTTGGCTGGGCTCAATTTAAAACAGTGAGAGCTATTCCCTTGAAGAAACTTTAACTGCCAGCTCAGACTGTGAGCTCTGTCAGGCAGTGATCATCTCTCAGCGATGTACGAAATGCAGCCAGTGCTCTGGGGCTCTCATGCTGAACGTCAGCCCTCAAGCACATCCATAATGATTTCAATTTTAGCAGCTATAGCTCAAATGAAATATGTTTAGGTTCAATGTTCAGCCGACTTAACGGAAAGTATCAGCCTGGTCTTCCCATTCATCAGATCTCCTAGAAATGTCACCAAAACAGTGTGACTGAGGCAAATGAGGGAGGCACAGTCTTCAAGGCTGATCTGGTTAATCCTAGCAGCTGTAGTGCCACCCCTCTCCCCGACCATCCTCCCAGCATGTACCAAACTGGAAATGCTGTGTCCCAAAGGGAAGAAAGTCGGCTCTGAGAAAAACCTAGACAGAGAGACTTAGCTTTGTCCTGCTCAGATTTCCCCATTCCCTGATTTTTGAGTGACTGATTTTGCAATCTCAGTGGTGTCATATTCCTGACTTCATGCCTTGACTTCTAATCTCTTTCATCTGCTTGTGCTCCTTTGCATGTTATGGCTGATGTCTTTCCTTGAATCATCACTGCATCTTTACAGACCATGTACTTTACCCCGCGAAAGTACGGGTCTGCTGCTCCCGGTCACTCCCAGGACAGCTCTCCTGTCCTCCAGGGGAAGACAAAATCCTGTGGTCACCAGATGCAGAGGGCTTCACTTGAACAAGACAAAGGTTTTGACTGTTCTGTGGTACAGATGTCTGTCCTGTTTGGGCAGCTGAATGGTCTTTTATGTTCCATTTAACCAGAGATTTCTTGCTTGGGTAAGGGTAAAAACCCACTCCTGATTTCGTCACTGCTCTGCATCTATCATGAGTTTTCAAAGTGCAATTTCATTGTTTGTTCAATGGTATTTCTTTAAAAATCCTCAGTTATTTCCAAATCTATTTACTCAGAGAAGGATGCCTGCTATGAATGCTCAGATAGTGGATGCCTGCACCTTGATTTTAGTAGACACAGTGCTTAAAGTGCTTGGGCTTCTCTTCCATGTGGTTGGAAAGACTTGATTTTCCTGTATTTTTTTCTTTTTAAGCTAGATTTGGCAACCATGACAACCACATGCCAGCATCTGAACTGGGATAAAAATAGGGATATTTTTATGCCTTACTTGGATTAGCTTTTCACCTCAGACAGTTCCCAGAGGCATCGCCCATTGCTTAAGGCTGGGAACCCTCCCAGCAGACCAAGACTGCTGTGCTTGTTCCAGTAGAGGAGGTGGGCAAAAGGTGATTCCAACACAGAAAGCTTTGGATTTCCTTGCATTTCCAGTTTGCTTTGCAGAAGTGACACTTTTGCAGCAAGGGAGCTGACATGCTGTAAAATTTCAGGACTTGCTCTTGCTCTGAGTGGTTTCACTGCTTCTAGTATCTAATTTATCTTTCTTGTGTCCAAGCTGCTTCCTTCTCTTTGCTGACCAAAGACTCTGACCGTGTTTCACTGATAGACTTCACTGGAAAACCCACATGGCAGAACATAGATTGTCATTCCCTCAAAACCAGTTTGGTCTGCCTATGGGTAAACTTATTGTCGAACATGGCCACCACAATAGCAGAAGCAAAGGATGCTTTCTATTTCATTCTCTGCACAGCACGGCACATCACAACCAACTGACTTTATTCTTCAGACATTGTGGCAAAACCCTTCTGCACTACAGGAAAGATAAACCCTCCAGAGAATTCATTCCCAGGGTGGCTAACTGAAGGCCTCAGCATTTGCCTTGACCACTGCCTGCTGCTCTTCTGTCTTGTGGAAGGATACAAGAAATATTTGTAAAACATACCCATGTCTCTTCTGGCTAGTAAACGACAGCTAAAATCAATTGTGCTCTATTCTGGCAGAAATTATTCACTTTTTCCTCTAAGAAGGCTATTAATTGTTTTTTCTGAAAAGTTCAATAGTCTTTTCAGTGTTCAAATAGTCTACGCATGATCCAGAGACCTCAATAGTTATCACTGTGTCACTAAACTTTGATTCCAAGAGAAAAACAGTGGAGAAAATAGTAAAAACTCAATGCATACAGCAAGCATCTACCATATCTACCGAATATTTCTGGTCAGGTCTATGAACATAAAGAAAATTTGTAAAAATTACTGAAGACATTTTTTTGTAAGTTGGGGAGACATGTTGATACTTAAACTCTTCAGTGTCCTTGCAGTGTTCCTCAATCTAGAACATACTGTATAGCTCACTCACTTGCATAACATTCCTGGAATGATAAAAGTCACAAGGGGGAATTCCTGTTTCTGTCTCTCAAAGGCTTATCCGCTGTTCTTCATTGATCAAAGAGATACACAGAAGCAATGAAGAGATGTCCTCTGATCTGCTCTCAGCCATGCACCCAGGACATATGTTTACAACTCCCATTTTCATCAGATGCAACTGTCATCCTCGCAAACATGTGGTACTGCACAGAGTAGGAAACACCTGATGAAAACTCCTTGGCTCAAGCCATTAGTGTCCAGCAGCACTTTGATGCTGCTAGTATTTTATTCTTCACAATGCATCAGACATTTACTATAGAAGGTTGAAAGGGGTTTGCAGCCTATAGCTTGGCCTAGCACATAGATCAGGTATTTGGTTGAACTTCTGGTCCATTAATATGTAGTTTTGAATGCTAGAGAAAGGCCGTGATAACTCAAGTGGCAACTGCCAAGCTCTGGTGTTTTGATCATAAAAACTTTCTCCAGCTATCTGGGAACTGGAAGAATGCATTATCGTGTTCATATGGTTTTGACCCTTAAAAGATTTCTACTGTCAGACTGAAAAAAAAGTCTAATTCTCATCTGAAAGAGTGAGCAAGTGATTGGGGAGAAGCAGGAAAGAGGATGGAAGACAGACTGGTAGTCAGAAGGTGCAGTCTGTTCTTCCGGTGACCATGACCTTGTCTCCACACCTGCCGCCACACTCTTTCCCTGTCCCATTTTGCTCCATTGCTACACTTCATCCTTAATCCTCACCTTCCTATGTTATAAGACTCTGTTTGCATACAAGAGAAAAGAACTGGACAGCAAATAGAAGAGAAAAGGCATGGAAGTTACAAGCTGTATTGGCTAAATATTTGCTTAAGCTTTTTTCTCTCTCATCATGGTTCTGTATTTTGTGGGAAACTTTGTACAGCTCTGTTGTTTTTCTCTGGAAGTAATAGTACGAATCAGGCAGTTTTCTCTTGTAAAGATTAAGGAGACAGTTGGAGGCTTTCAGGTTTCTGGTGTGATCTATTAATGGACATGGTCAAGCCATCAGGACAAATTACTCCCAAACCCGCGCAGATGAGAAGCAGCTGTTGGCTTGCTGCTTTATTTTTTACTGCCTACCTGAGAGATGGTTTACCCTGGCAGAAGCATGGACACGTCTGTGCCTGCAGTGATCCAGCCTTGGGAGGTGTTAAATCAGAGCTGCCAGCTCTTGTGATGCAAACAGTGGGCAGGGCAGGGAGGTTCCATGCCTGATGCCAGCCTTGTCTACACATTAACCAGTGGCCACCAACACCATTGACTGCTCACAGACAACATCCCACAGGGGATGGGACCTGATGTTCACACAAAGTTGCTGAAAGTTGCTGTTAGTGTCACAGAATACTCTCAATCACCTTTGGAAGGCTGTGACCATTGGTTATGGGGCAAATCTGTCTGGAAATAGTATCCAGTCCCATAAAATATAAGGGAATTTGGAACAGTCAGGAAGGATTGACTGAGGGCAAATCCTTGCTGACCAGCCTGATTGCCTTCTATGACGTTTTATGCCTGGCTCTGTGGATGAGGTGGGGAGCAGCGGATGTTGTGTACTTTGACTTTAGCAAGGCCTTTGACACAGTTTTCCATAGTAACTTTATAGCCAAGTTGGTGAGAGATGACTTGGATGGATGACAGTAAGTTGAGTGGAAAATTGGCTGGATAACTAGGCTCAAGGGTTTGGGATCTATAGTAAGAAGTTTAACTGGTGGCTAGCTACTAGTGGTGCTTCTTGTTTGATATTGAGGTCAAGACTGTTTAACAACTGTATTAATGACCCAGCTGACAAGATGGAGGGCACCCTCATCCCCTTTGAGGAGGAAAACAAATTAGGGCAGGTGGCTGGTACACTCAAGGGCAGGAGTCAAGGACATTCAGGGGTACCTGGACAAGCTGGAAAAATAGGCTGATAGGAACCTCATGAGAGTCAGCAAAGGCAAATGCAAAGCACCACACCTAGGAGAGAATAAGCTCATAAAACAGCGTGGGCTGGGCACTGCCTGTCTAGAAAACCGGTTTGCAGAAAAGGACCAGGGGGTACCTGGCAGAGAAGCTGAACGTGAGGCCTTGCAGCCAAGAAGGTCAACCATATCCTGGGCTGCATTAAAATCCCAGGCAGTTCTTACTGCTCTCTCCAACTCCCTCATGAGAAGCAGAAGAAAAAGATGGGGATGGATGCTTCTCACAGGTACATGGCTATAGGACAAGAGGGAATGGAAATAAATTGCAGTGTGAGAAATTCCAATTAGATGTTAGGAAAAAAATATTTTCACTATGTGGGTCATCAAAATTGGAACGAGCCCCCCATAAACAATGGGATCTCTATTCCTGGAGATATTCAGACTCCACTGGACCAGGCACTGAGCAACCTGGTTAAGCTGGCCCCACTTTGAGTGATGGGTTAAACCAGATGACCTCCAGAAGTCCATATCCTATATTACCCTAGGACTCTGTAAGTAGATCAGGCTTTAAGAGCCATGGTTAAACCTACATTCCCAGGGAAAGTGTAAACTTTGCTCCTCTAAGAAGCAAAGCCCCAGGGATATTTAATGCTCCATATAAGTGCTGAGGATGAGCAGCTCCATAAAAGCTTACAGCTGCTTTTGGCTTGAGGCAACAGTGAGGTTGCTGGGTTAATGTTAGAAATTTAGTTCTGGAAGGCTTCCTTGCTGTTACCGAAAGGCAAAACACAGTGTACAGGTTAAAGCATAAGACGTAACATTAGGAGAAAAGTAGTCTAATTCTGATTCAGTAGCAGACTTGCTAAGTGACTTTGAAGAAATCATCTGAAGTCTTTTATGCCTTAGCTTCACAACATTTAATGCAGGACTAGTGGGCTATTGCACGGTTGAGACAAATCCAGTAGTACTTTTTGCATTTGAGTGTAGTGGAAAATGTTGCTATACTTTTTATTTGATGAAAGGTATTACTGTCTTTTTTATACGGAACTGGTTGTAAGGTCTAAACTGCAGATCACTAACATCTTACAAGAGTATTTTCTTAGCTCAACCAGTATTTGGAGAAATAGTTTCCCTATTAAACCCTAAAAAGATCAGTTAGACATTGCTAGGGTGTACTGATTTTGGCTGGGGTAGAGTTAATTTTTGTCATAGTAGCTAGCATGAGGCTATGTTTCAGATTTGTGCTGAAGACAGTGTTGATAATTCCAGGATGGTTTTGCTGTTGCTGAGAAGCAGTTACCCGGAGCTGAGGCGGGTTCTGCTCCTTGCATCGCCCCACCAGTGAGCAGGCTGGGGGTGCACAAGAAGTTGGGTGGGGACACAGCTGGGACAGCTGGCCTCAACTCACCAAAGGGATATTCCATATCATATGAGGTCGTGCTCAGCATATACAGCTCAGGGAAGAAGAAAGAAGGGGGGGACGTTTGAAGTGATGGCATTTTATCTTCCCAAGTAACCGTTACACATGATGGAGCCCTGCTTTCCTGGAGATGGATGAACACCTACCTGCTGATGGGAAATAGTGAATGAATTCCTCATTACGCTTGGCTTGTGTGCGCAGCTTTTGCTTTACTTATTAAACTGTCTTTATCTCAACCCACAAGTTTTCTCAGTTTTACTCTTCTGATTTTCTCCCCCATCCCACAGGGTGGGCAATGAGCAAGCAGCTGTGTGGGGCTGAGTTGCTGGCCAGGGTTAAACCACAACAGCCTTTTTTTGGTGCCCAATGTGGGGCCTGAAGGGTTCGAGATAACGACAGATTAGATTGGAATGTCCTAGATTGAATTTATAGCTGTTATTGCTGTGTAGCTATTAATCAGCAGGCTTCTGTGCTTTCCACGGGGCTTGCTTGCCTGGCTGCGTGTTAGAGTCTAGTGCTCATTAGTGGCTGCTTTCTGCTTGTGCTGCTTGCTGCACTGCTTATCGTCTCACTGTGCTGTGCCCAGGAGCATTCTGATAACAGCAACGGCGATGTGCCTGGGCTGGCAGACAGCCAGGGAATGGCCGCTGTTTCTGTGCTGGACAGGCTGGAACTCCAGTGTGAACGCAAGCCAAAGGGACTGTGACCCGTAGGTAGGTCCATGCAGGAGGAGGACACTCCAAAACCCCTGTGGCCGTGACTAAGTCCATGCTGCAGCAGGTACACCTCAAAGTGTCTGTGGCCGTGGTTATGTCTGCACTGCAGCAGGTATGCCTCTGAAGGGCCTGTGGCCCAAGGATAAGCCCACTCTGGAGAAGGTACACCTCAAAGCACCTGTGGCTGTAGATAAGCAAGTCCCTGCTGCAGCGGGTACATCTTGAAGCATCAGTGGCTGTGCATGAGGCCATGCTGGAGCACGTCACCACATGTGGCCAGGGTAAGCCCATGCAGAGCAGTTGCACCCCTGGAGGGACTGCAGCCAGGGGTAAGGCCTCGTTGGAGCAGGTATATCTCTGAAGGTATTGCGGCCCGTGGAGAAGGTCACACTGGAACAGGTGCACCTCAGAGCAGCTGTGGCTTTGGATAAGTCTGTGCCGCAGCAGGTATACCCCTGGAGAGACCGTGGCTCATAGATAAGGCTCCACATGGAGCAGCTACATCCCTACGGGACTGCAATCTGTGGATGAGTCCAAGCCAGAGCAGGGGCAAGGGGAGGAGTTTCATTGCAATGTTAATCCCTACGGTCTGGTCCAAAGGAACCAGCAGTGGAGATTGTAATGGAAATACCTTTAAATTGTTGTAACCTGGGACCTGAAATGTATGTTATAGGAATTACTATAGCAGGAACCTCTTGTTGTTATCCAGGCTAGGAGCAAGAGGAGGAATTCATTGTGATGTTAAACCCTGTAATCTGGCCCAAAGGGACCAGGGGCAGAGACTGTAGTAGATGTACCTTTAAATTGTTGTAACTCATGAGCTGACTTGAATGTTACAGGAATTACTATAGCGGGAACCACCTGAACCAGTGGAGGACAAGCCTTATAAGAGGCAGCACAAGTGCAGTAGTGACCCAACCTGAGCTGGTTCTGGTGCCCAGTGACTTCACACAACACACCAGCTCTCCTGTCCTGAGTGACCACCATAACAGATGGAGCCCAAGGTCACGGACTAAATTAACTCAATGCACATTTTGTGGGCATTTTACAGACATTTTGCAGGGATGGTCCATAGACTGAGGGAATGATATCTGTATATTATATCAAAAGATGGGAAAGGTGGTGGTGGGTAATGAAGTTGTATTGGATATTGTGGGACCTAAGCATGATGTAAGTGGTATGGAATAAGGGGTGGAGAATGTGCTGATTTTGGGTGAGGGAAAGTTAATTTTCTTCATAGTAGCTAGTATGAGATTATGTTTTGGATTTGTGCTGGAAACTGTCAATAATTCAGGGATGTTTTAGTTATTGCGAGTCAGCACTTACACCAGGGGGAGGAGTGAGCCAGTGGCTGTGTGGAGCTTAGCTGCCAGCTGGAGTTAAACCGCAACATAGGGACAGTATTGTATTTTCTTAAAATATTGCTTTTTATCTTGTAGAATCTTAACATAGGGATAGAACAGAACATTTAATGAACTTTTGGATTTAAAAGTTCCCAAGCATATCCCCTTAATATGGAAGGAAGAGAACATCCTTATTCTGAACACTTTTATTATTTATACTGAAACTCCGGGGAATGTATCTTCAAGTTTTTGAAGAGAAACGAGTTTTTCCTGTTACCTCTTGCATGGCCAAGTGTTGCAGCTATTCTGGCTGCATGACTGGTAGAGAACAACATTTTGAAATTAAAGTGGGTGAAAAAACAGTGGCACCTTTGTGTGTACCTCTGCTGCTCTGACAGATTCCTGGTAGCAGATACATCAATTGGATATAATTACAAATATAGCTAACCGTATATAATGAAGAGGATCACGACAATCTCATAGCAAATCTCTGCCAAAACTTTCTTCTTTTTACATGCCTTATCCTCTTCATTTATAAAAAGTCTGAGTCGATACTTTTGATTTATAAAAAGGCTGTAGTGTATAAAAAGCACATGCAGAGCAGGTACTCACATCTCTTAGGAAGACTACTGTTTGATAATGAGACAGAAGCATTTCAGGAGTACCAGAAAGCATTCAGCCTTGTGGGCTGCCCTGCTTCAGGATTACTACATTTATTTTACTGCTGCATCATGAGGAAAGTTCCTGCAAGGGCTGTCAGATCAATAAATTCACATCTTAGACGTTATCTGAGCAACTAAGCAATTGCTGCTGAGAGACTGAGCAGCCTCCATACAACAGGAGCAAACCACATTTATCTATATATCCACATACATGATGATAAATGCACACTCCCACCTGTGCTGTTTCACTTTCAGCCCAATGAGCCCCCTTTCGTTCTTGCACCTGTAACTGTTTACAAGCAGATATATTTTTCAATAACTGGAAATACTTAATACGCATTGAAACAGAACAAAAATAAATAAAATATCCAAACACATCAATGTCAATAGACCTGTTGCATGAGGTGATAAAAACTGGTCCAATCACGTGATTCAGCTGGGTGGTTTGTGGGCAGTGGGCGATATTTCAGGAAGCAGGCAGAGCTGGGTTGCAGTTGCAGTTCCTCAGCAGCATTTCTGTATGAAATCGCGGCGTTGTACGGAGCGAGGCAAGCCTCCTACTATGCTGCTGGAGAGCCCGTGGGTAAGTGCTACAAAGGTACTTGGCAGAGGTAATGGAGGCAGACGTGCAGAAGGCAGTATTTTATCCCTCACCTTGGAGAGGAGGAGGGAAATACTAAACTCAAATGAGAAGTCTTCAGATCTGGATGGAGCTTAACAGCTCCTGGTGGGAGATAAGCTTAAAGCAAATGTTATAGATTGGAAGTTAAATGTGCTTTGGGTTTTTAGTCCACTGCAGCAGTTGTGAATGTCAGAGTTTTTTGAAATCTGTGGAAGCAAAGTAGAAGGTAGTTAAAAGTGTATTTTGGGAGTCGGCACTGCAGGAAGGGCACCCAGCCTCCTTTTGCAATAGCATCCATGCTTCCATAATCCTTTCTGAAAATTAATTTATCAAACGAATATGTAAACCAGAAAGACAAGAGTAGTGTTACTGCTTTTGACAATCAATCTTTAAACAAAGACTAAGGAGAAAATTTCCATTTATCTATCAGTGCTTCTACTAGATTTCTCATGGGCTTTGATACTCTTTAATGATGAGTAAATTTTTAAAAATCACCTCAGATGCTGAGGATCATAAGTCCCCTGACAGTCAGAGGGTTGCCAGCTCTGCCTTTACCTCGGTGCTTTCGAACATGTTCCCTGATGCTCTCAGACACTTGCATAGCTCAGCAAGGGCGGCTGGTGAGTGGTTTAGTGTCCACTGAGGAGCTTTGGATAGCTGGCCTAGCCATTGTTGATCTGCTCTGATACTTAATTTTACATCTCTGTCCTCCTGTTGCTCAGTGTGTACAGGAGGCCATTAGGAAGGCAACAAAGCAATCTTGGGTGACAGGTTTTTCCATTTTATTGATGTTGCAGAGCTTTCCTTCGTTAGCCAGGAAGAGCAGCTGAGTGTCTTTCTCAGTGATCATGGAAAAGAAAAGTATGAATCGAGTAATACAGATAAATCAGAGAAGATAGAGCTGTGGCTGGAGGACAGAGAAAAGTGATCAGAAGGTACACCTTCTGAAAGCTGAAAGGGCAATGGCTAACGGCTCAAAGCTGAACCAGTAGCTAGCTACAGGTGGAGTCCCTTGGGGGTCAGTACTGGGCCTGATACTATTCCATAGCTTTATAAAAAATTGGGAGGACACAATTGAATGCACCCTCAGCAAGCAAGCCTGCAGATGGCAACAAATTGGGAGAAGAGAGATGCTAAAAGGAAGAGCCACCAGAGAGACTGCAACAAGCTGGAAGATTGGGCCAACAACAACTGCATGTTTAACAAAGAGAGTTGCTAAGTCCTGCACCTGAGGCAGAGTAATCCCACGCAGCAGCAGCAGCGGGTGGATGTCTGGGAGGTCTGGCTGCCTGGGGAGCAGCCTTGACCTGTGCCAGCAGTGTGCCCTTAACAGCAGTGAAAGGAGGCTTTGTCATGGGCTGCCTCAGCAAGAGTACAGCCAGCAGGCAAGGACTACAGCCAGCAGGTCAAGGGTGTGATTATTCCAACCCATTTAGCATCCCTTAGGCCACACCTGGGATGCTGTGTCCCAGCTTGGTCCTCCTAGTCCAAGACAGAGACTGAAAATTTCAGAATGGCAGAATCTCCCTTGCTGGAAATGTTCAAGGCTTGGCTTGATGGGACCCTGGATACCCCAGTCTAAAGCCCTGCTTTCAGCAGGAGGTGTGACTGTAAAATCTCTGGAGGTTTCTGCTGACCTGGATGTTTTTATGATTCAATAGGAACAAACTGGGATGTGCACATGGCTATCTGCAGTCTCATGCAGAGATACTGAAACTAGCTCTGAAGGAGTGAAGTGCTGAAAATACTACAGCCTCTATGCCTGGAAAACTGGGATATATTTGACTAGAAGGAGTGTCACACCAACACAGATTTATCACCAACTACCTATTTAAAGCTAGCTTAGGTATTTCTGCATAGCATTGCATTCTGAATTGCACGCACACCTCAGACCCACATGGTAACACACATATCTTCTCTTGCCAACGCCGTACAGAAAGCTGCACAGATTCTGCCCTTTTACCCCTAAAACAACAAGTGCAGGCTGCTGCTGAATCTGAAACAAAAACGTTCAGAGAAAAAATACTTCAAAAAACCCATAACAAAATATACTGCTGGAACTTCTCACCAGATTAATCAACTTCTTCCTAACCTAGAAGAGATCTCTGGTACACAGCTGGAATCAAGTTCATGTGAGGATAATCTTAGGTGTGGGAATGGAATGAGCTCAGGTGCCCAGTAACTTCTCTAAGGGAAACTGAATCCGAAAATTAAATAGAGATAGCTTTTGATACAGAATTCATTATTTTTCTGTCAGCTCACTGAGTAGAGTGAATTCTTTCCTCTTAAGTGAAATTAAGGGGAAAATAGTTCTAGCCAAAGTAAGGGGCATAAGGAAAATCTGGAGTGGATATGCAATAGGCATTGTTTTATCTGCACTTTTCATTGTGCTAATGGTATTTAGCAGTAAATGGTGAGATCTCTCTTTGTGAGGGCTGTAGAAATCATTGAATCACTTTCAGTGATGATCCTGATTTGATGGTGCAGAAAGAAATGAAAGCCGGCAATAGGAATGTCTCCTCAGTGAGTTGATGCTTCTCATTTCCACTTTGCTAGCACAATTAAACACATTAACTGTGTGCTTATTTTTTAATTTCCCCAAATTCTTATATCAACAGGAAAGCTATTTTGATGGTATCCTTTTTTGTGAAGATGTATTCAAATTAGTGCTTAATGTGCTAACTCAAGAACCGGAAGCAATGGGGCTGAAGAGGCACGTCATTATGGCCAGCCTAACAAATCCTGTTGATAAGCTAAAGGGCATGTCACTACCCTACTGTGGATATTTTCCACTGACTCCAGGTGGATTTTACTAATTCTTTTTTTTTTTTTTTCCCTGTACATCTGTCATGTAGGGCTCATAATATTGTATGGGAATGTCCTGTCAGTCCGTCTTCTGCTAAGAAGAGCTCAACTATAGTGAATAATGATGTAAAATATTTGGTGCTTATGATTTCCAGTGATCAGAAAGATGTATAGAACATCAAATAACCTGTATCAAAGGAAAAGAAGGAAGTTCAGAAAGGAAACTAATTGGCAGTTTAATGTTTTCAATTCTACTTTTTTATAAAGATGTCCAAAGATCAACCAAGAAGAGGGGCAACACCACAGCACAGGGCACTCCAAAATCAAATAAACAGATTTGGACCAACAAAACAGCATTATGGCCACAAGCAACATGGCTCAAGACTTTCTGGGGAGTCCTGTGTCAACAAAAGGGGGAAAGAGGCTAAAAGAAAGCATGTTAGGAGGATGGTGGGACAAAGGGCAGGTGTGGGTACTCTTTGCAAAGCCCAGACAGCAGCCCTTCACATAGGTGTTTTTACAGCTGCTCCTGGCTGGACTCCCTAGCTGCATCTTTAAATGTTTCAGCTGAACTTCAAAAAGTCAGAAATCTTAAAAAATGCATCAGTAATGAGCTTATTCCTAGCACAATTAGCTGTATATTTTGGCAAATGCACTGGAGATCTTAGTTTAACACCAATGTTTATCATTAGCTCAGAACAGAAACCTCCAGATTTACCAGCAAAATGAACCACTTCAGCCCAAGCAATGTGATGTAGAGAGCACTCGCATCCAGGCTGCGCCTCGCTCCTTCAGGCAGTCTTTGGCTGTGCTGAGCAGGAAAGGCCCTTGCAAATCAATGTACTTTATGAATGCAGCGTGGAGCAATGCACTTGCAGCAAATTCCTTATTTCTGAAAGAAGTAGGTGGAATGCCGAATTCCTGTCTAACCAACTGTAGTAGCGAAGTCATGTGTTTCATTGTGCTTATGCTCAGGTAGGAAAGCACCTTCATTACCCATCTAGCAGTACTGGTACTGAGCCTTGCCTTCTGTACTGCTCCTAGGCAGACACTCTTAGACTAATGCAGGGAGGTTTGTTCCTCTGCCAACACAAACACATTTTAGCATACTAAATTTCATAAATAACTGTACATGTATATTCAGCATGAAAGTGATCATTAGTAGATTCTTTCCATGCATCTGATGATAGAGTTTGTATTACCTCTGCAGTCAGAAATCAACTGAAATAAACAATCTGAGAAGAAAACAGTATTAGCAATTGCAGTCAGCATTTTGAGGGCAAGTATCAATAGACTCATGCTGTAATCTTTCTTAAAAAAATATTCTTCCTTACAACAAGCTGGCTGCCTCAGCAGGCAATTAGTGAGAGGCTAGTGCAGAGTTCAGACAAATTTTAGGATGAGCACTGTATTTTCAGACGAAGGGAAGGGCTTTTTCTCTTGGAAAGGCATATATGCATATAGGATGGGCATGGTACCGCATATATGATTTCCGTCTCTGCAGTCTAATGTCATCCTTATGGCAAGAGTAATGAATCTTCTTGTCAGTCAGCTCCCCCCTCCATTTTTTTAATCCTGGTGAGAACAAGCTCCCATAATGACTGACCTGCTGTGCCGTATTCCTGATGAAAGGCATATCTCCTGACAAACCTACCAGCATGCAACAGATGTGAACTAGTAAAATCCTGCAGAACAAGATAGTATTAAAGTTGGTGCTAGACTCCTGGAAATGTGCAGTTGTTAAAAATAAGTAAGACATCTTCTCAGAAAGGTCCATGTAGACTGGAGTCTGCACAGATATCTTTTGTACATGGTTCTGGTTGCTCCTCCCACCCTCAGTGACCAACACCGAGGTCAAAGCACAGTGCCAGTAGAAAACAGGAGTAGGTATGGGGAAAGCTGGGCAAATTATTAGTGTTAGGACAGTTGTTTTCTAGACTTGTTATCCTTCCCACATACCCACTACTAAAGGCATGCAGCAGACTTTGACGTGGGTTTAGGTGTTGTTTTGTTTACAGTACTTCTCCGTTGAAAGGTCTGGATTATGGTAAGAGCCGAATAGAAATTTGAAACGGTTTTATTGATATGCTATACTTCAACACGGAGTGAGGTGCAATTTGGGTGCTTCCAAAGGAGAGAAAGGTAGTGAGATAGACTGAAGGAGAAACAGGCTTTCCCCAAACAATTCAGGTACTCTCAAGCAAATTTCATTTGAGTAATAATGTCATGGGGTAGTAACTTGCAAAGCGGCTTTTTTTTTCACTCTAAATCAGAAAAGGGAACTAGGAGGAGGCCACCAGATGTATTTCCACTTTTTAGAGGAGCTTGACTTTATCTCTCTGCTGTGCAAAAATGTGTGAAACAAGGAATTGCAAGTCACATTTTCCTCCCTATGCTTTTCCAAAATGTTCTTTTGGATGTGTCACAGGCAGTATTTCTCACTCATGGGATGCCTTGCACAGCCTGGGTGACAGCCACAAATCACAACCGCTTCAGAACCCAGATAGAGACATTTTAAGAAACATATAATCTACAAAATGGTTTTGGCTGTTACTGATACCTAACATTTTTCTTTTTGCAGATAATTAATATCTTTCTATTCAGGTGCTTGAGCATGAGGCACATTAGAAATGAGTCAAAAATATGATTTTGTTGGTAGCAGCTAAAGGTTACTCACTCTAACTGCATGGTGCCTTTCTGCTATTCATATTAGCAGCTGATCTTTTACTTAATGATATAATGCAATTAGCCTGTCACAATTAGAGCTTGATAACTGATCCAGCCAGTCTTATATACTAGGAGTAGGCCCATAGCTGGCACTGGAAGGGACTCTGAGCAGATCTGGGCTTTTTGTAAGGAACACGAGATGTAGCAGATGATGCTCTCCCTGTATCTCATCTTTTTTACCTAGGCAGCAGACACTGCCCTTGTTTGAGGACACTGCTCTGGCCCATACTAAAAAAGGCCTGAGGAACAGGTGACCAACACTTGGTGTTAGTCAGCCCACAGGTGTATCTACTAAATCCATCTCTCTCATAGTCAAACATACAGGGCAATGTAATTTTTTCCCCATTTTAGGAAACGATAGGTTATAGCTGTCACAAGAGAGGAGAATCAGGCTGATGGCTCACTGCAAGACTAACAACTATGGGACAATGCCTCGGGTGATGTAAAAAACCCTATGTTTACTAATATAAATGAAGTTTATGTGATGGATTTGAAAATGTACAAGGAACAAAGAAGGCTAGAACCCAGCGTTGAAGTAGTTTTCCAATAATTCAAGTCCTGATTCTTTCATGAATGTAAAGGGACGCAGGGTCTACCTCTTCCAGTGTAAAAGAAGATGTTATAATTAAGGAATACTTTGCTACTTCTAATAGAGTTTTCTGGCTGACAAAAGTCTGCTCAACTGCCCAGCAAAGTTCAGATAACTGTTCCTTGCACTTTGGGGAATATTTCAAAACTCACCCTTAGCAATCACAGGTTTGCAGACCTCTCTGGGGGCCTGATTGTTATCAACATCAGCCCAGTGTTTTCAGGAGTATCACTCCAGCTTTACTCTCAACTAACTGAGTCAGGTTACCCACAGTGAATTTAAGGTGTTCAGATGGATCTTATTTCTTGCTTTCTGCCACCTATGTAAGTGAAGGAGAGAAGGAGTTTTCTACAAGACCCAACCACCACATCTGCACACCTCCTACCACCCTGTATGGTCCACTGCTGATTTAACAACCCAAACCCTTGAGTCTTGACACAAAAAATGTAGAAAAATAAATCACCTGGGTTGCCATGGTTATTCTATGCACATATCTGAGTTCGGAACAGCTGAAAAATCCTTAAGGCATATATTATGCCTGAGCATGGTTGTCTTTCCTCAGGGACCTTTCACACAATCGGGAGTAAAAGGAGCCTTGATGCTATGCAGATCCCAGGACAAGCAGTCCTTGAAATCTGGGCCAGGCTCTCAACTATGATTAAACAGCCTTGGCCCATAAAACTGTTGCTATAATAAAAATTCAAACTAGTTGAAAGTCTGATCCAGGTGATACAATGGCACTGTGCAAACCCACTATCACACTTCTAGATTTTGGGGGTATTGAAAAGACCACCAGCAATTACTTGGAAATTTACAAAATGCATGCATTGCATTTCTAGCACCTGCGTTTAAATTCAGCTGCTGTGCGATGTTCTAACATAATCACATTCTGCCACCAGCTCAGTGCATTACTGATGAAAATCTAAAAGTACCAGCCTGAAATCCATTCTTCATACTGCAGTGGGAGAAACATACTCCAGAATTATACATGATGCTGAATCTTTGGCAAAATTGCATCAATTTAGCAGGGAAAATGAATTACAACCATGTGTATTAAGCTTTCTATACTTATCTAGAACTTGGCATTCGTGAACAAAGATAATGAGGATGTCTGCCCTAGACCATACTCTGGTATTTCAATATTTGTTTTCAACCTTAGTGCAAGGATTGAAGATTTGCAGAATGCAAACACATGGAAAGAAGGCAATCTGGAAAGTCGCATTTGTGATGACAGCTTGGGAAAACAACATTGTTATTTATCAGCAATATCCTATGACTTACATGTTATGTAATTATTATATGCATCAACTATATATAAGCAATATTATACATATTAACACATACATTAACTTATTATACGTATCAACAATGTTATATAACTTTAAAACCCCATATTCAGATGCTACCTACAGGGCTTTAAGTTACCTCAGCTTTCTTCCCACTATTAGTTGAGATGATTTTATTCTAGAGCGAGACCTACAAGAAGCCGAGTCAGCATGACTAACCTGAAAAGGTATAGGATTTGATTTAAGGATCCCTTAGCTTTATATCTGGCTTTGAAACAAAGGTTTCATCTTTTTAGCTGTATCATGGGGAGAGCGATAGGTATACTTTTTAACAGAGCTTTGAGATCAGCTGCAGAAAGGTACTAGGTAAAAGCTAAATATTATGATGATGATGATGACTTTCTAATATCATTTGAATAGCTTTTTAGCTGTTAACCACTGTTAAAATTGCACAATGCAAAAAGGCAGTCTCCTTCACATACCACTCCGTTGTGAGGTACCACAGAACAGTTTGTCTCCTGTGGTTTTTTTTGTCAAATGTGAAGCAACAGGATGTAGTCAGTTAAAATGTCCTTATGTAAGATTACATGTAAATGTTGAATGTTAATACCATTGCCTTTGAGACTGTTATACTCAAATATAACTGTGTTCCGACAGAAATTAGTTGAGCCTGCAGGAGGGAAACACTGACCTTGCACAGACTCCTCATGGAGGCTCAGTCCTGCAGGGAAACATCTTTTACCACACACCAACCATTGCTGCAGATGAACCTTTGATACTGACACGGTTAATGTTTTGGGGTTTTGTTGTTGTTTTTTAATAAAATCTGCTAGTTTCATTTTGCTAGCGCTATATAGGTGTAGCAGTGGCACTGAGTCCTGAGATCCATATGCTGAGCTACAGTCTTGGCAGAAAGCAGGGCTGAGACATGGTGCTGGGCTTTAGGGTGAGCTTCATTTCATCCCTTGCACTTCAACATCTATACTTTAACAATACCCAAACCCACAGTTAGTTACAACATAGATCATATTTTGCTCCTGTCCTACCTTGTTTTCTCAAAAAACTCTTTCAAATGATCTCCTCCGCTCTGGGGAATAACCTTCCTAAAGGAGCACCTAGTGATCTGTGTGGTTTACATCAATGCATAGACTTGATCAATTTAGACAGTAGGAGAACATAACTGTTCAGAAGCAGGAGGCTTTGAAGACCTCATATGGCTAAGAAATAGCTGCAAGAGAGGATCCTGTGATGCAACTAAAAACCTCCTCGAGGCTGGGTGCTTAAGGGCAGCCCTGCCCTCACACAGCTGAGGTTCATGGTTGTTGCTTTGTCACAGGCTCAAAGAAGGAAGGAAGGAAGGCCATGACTCTAAAACATCAGGTGTTCTGCTTTTTTGTTCTTAGGGCTTGCATAAAACCAAGAGCCAAGTAAACAACCTTTGAAGAGTGGAAAGAAATTCTAATCTGTAAGTATACAGAAAATGAACAAAAGCCTTGGTTTGCAGTGCTTTTCCAATGTTTGTAACTTTAGTGGGAAAAAAAAGTATCCAATTTTCTTGTTTTATTTATAACACATTTTAAAATTTTTTCTGCATAACTGTTTCTGTTATTTGTAATTTCCTAGTATTGGGAAAATATTGCTTCATCCTTTTCCTTATTGCTATCCTGTAGTTCTACACTGCTACCTAAAATTGGGAGGCAATTAACTTTGTTTTCCTCCATCTTTGTGTGTTCGATATCATTTAATCTCTGTACAACCTAGAAGGGTAAGTTTATTCTCTTTGATAAGATATAATCAGGATGGTAAATAATTATTTTTGGGAAGGTTCTATGGTTTCTGGTTTTGTGTAATACCAGAAAAAAAATCTCAAATGAAAGAGGGCTAGCTCAACAAGTTTTTCCATCCTGTTTTATTCTTCAGTAGACTGGATTTAAATTAAAAAGTATCAGTATAATGATGACACAAGCTGAGTCATTGAGCTAGTGAATGAGTTAGAGGAATCACTAAAAGTTGTTTGGAAAAAGTCAATATCTAAATGTAAACACACACTTGATATTTCATGTTTTTAACTTGTAACATTTTTCTTTAAGCAGATATTTATACTTCAGATTTCAGGTGTGTGTGGTTAGTTTGAAATGAAGAGAATTCTGCAATTATTCTAGTAACATAGCCTACGTTACCATAACACAGCATGGAATTAGAGCAAATCGAAAAGCAATTACAATGCCATCAACAGAAATAATCTTTGATACTAAATGAGGATGTCTGTGAAACAAACACACATTTTAAGTAGACTTCTATTAAAAAAATACTTGTATTTTGAGCTCCCTCCAACCTAGTCTACTTCAATGTAGACATGTCAGTTCTGACAAACACCTGTTTTCCCATTTTAAGTCTGTCAAAAATAGAAATCTTTCATTTGAATTGAACTTTCTTCCCCTCCAAATTCAAATAAAACTTCTCAGCTGGGTACATGCAGGCTGCAAATGCTGCTTCTGCAGAACACAACTGTTAGAGAACACATGAAAATCTGTGCGAAGCCTGCCGGTCCCTCAGCACACGTACATGGGGGGCATAAATTTTGCAAGCACTTGTTATACGGAAAGTAGAGCTCGCTGGCAGATTGTAAGACTGTCATCATTTTTAACGAATGAGATTTTTTATGGTTTTATAATAAGTTGACATAATGTTGATGTAACATAATGGTGACTGATGAACCTGACTGGGAAAATAATAAACAATGAAGGGAACAAGCCAGTGACAGGGTGATCTGGATTGCTAAGTCAGGTGCAAACTAGTCACACATTTTACTACTGCCAAATGCAAAGCTGCTCACTTAAGAACCAAACAGGAGCACAATGCTGATGGAGGCAGTTCAGTGAGGAGCCACAAGTATGACTGGGATGAAGAGAAAATTAAATATCTTCTGTCTCTTATCTCTACTTATTGTCAGGTATCTATAGAGAAAGCCAAAATTTGTTAAATATTTTTGAAATCTGAAGGCAAAACCAGAAGCACATACTGTGCCTGGAAGCTGAGGTTTTACAAATTACGTCTAGAAATATGGGTTTGGTTTTTGTGGTTGTTTTTTTTTTTAAAGATAGGATAATTAACAGTAAGATAAAAGAGAAACAAGTTCCTGAAGGTTGGAATGAACGTTCTTTTACCAGGAAAATTTTGACAGAGACTGGGTTGGTTTTGTAAATAGCATGCTCTGGCCTGAAGAGAGTGGTCCAGGGAAGTCCCGTGGGCTGTGCTGTGGATTGCCTGACCCGCACTGCTAGCTGATGAATCTTGAATGCATGAGAATCTCTTTGCTGACCATGTATCTGAAAGAACCCAGCACCTGGCCTTTTGACAATCTGCCTGCTCCGTCAAACTCAAACATAGCTGTTTTGGCAACTGTCCCCAAGCCCTCGGCACCAGCAGCTGTCACTAACTGCTATGGCGCTCAGGTGAGGTGGTTGCCCATCATCACCTCATGGCTGTTCAAGGCACATGTCAGGCAGAAGTTTACCCAAGTGATGAGGCTGAACACAGACAAAGAGCAAAGTGTACTCCCAAACTTGAGCAGTATCACTGAATTGGCAGTAGCTAGAGGGGGTAGGGAGGCACAGGAACAAGAACACCTCCTTGAGGAGAAACTTTCTGCCTTTGGATGTGCAATGACTTGCGTCCTCTCAGTGCTCCTGCCATTCTGACAGATGGCAAGAGCTAACATCAGTGTGCATGAAGGGAAGCCACCTGGGTGAGGCAAAGCTGTGAAGTACCATCCTGAAGGAGCTCCTTGGTGCTTCAGACATTGCTTGGGACCAGGGGTTATGTGGGGAGGAGGAAAGAAGGCACGACATTGAACTGTAACTCTGTGACTGGTGTACAGCCACTCTAAAAAGCTAGTTTAAAACAAGCTGTGTCCAGTACTGAAACAGTGCTGTTACAGCTGGCAAGAGCTTACACCAGCTGATGTTGGCAAGGGGCTAAGTAGCATGGAGGGAAGACCATTTCTTAGATAGTTTGATACCGCTTTCAGTGGTGTCTCCTGTTGTTCCTCCTCTGCTGTGAGATATTGTTCAGCTCTTGGAGCCTTCTGTAACTTATGTTTCCAGTGAGGTTCAGTAGATAGCCTTATGTCATACAATTAATTAGTCTCTTGTAAAACCTGCATTCCTTTTCATTCTACGTGCCTCCTGTTAGATTTTAGCCAAAGGACTTGTTCGTTGTGTTTCAGGTCAGTAGGTTGCAGCTATGTGAATGTCAGTACAATAGGAAACCTCATTTCAGCAGAAAGTAGCGTTTCCTCTGTGTAATGCTGTACTCTGTATTCATCACGCAATGATATTTCAGTGGGTTGCCTGTAGTATTGGAGAGCTGATAATCTCATATCATAGCTGCTGGTAGCTTTTTTTCTGGAAGATTAATGAAAATGAGATTTCCTGCAGAATCCTACAATGAAGGGATTTAGTGATGACTGTAAAATTCTGCAGAAACCTACATTTCAGTGTCTCAGTTGCTTATTTGCAGACAGAAATAGGCCTCTTGCTGTTCCCTTAATAGCAATGTCTGAGGAAAATATTGGTTATCTGACTTCTGCTTATCTGTTCCTTACCACCTTCAGTTCATGTTTCACTGTCGGGCTCCAAAGGGTGACGGCAAGGGGTCCTTCCTCTCCAAGCGCAGCCTCCCTGCTGGGTCTGCTCACACCAACCCGCATTTCCAGCGTGTTGCCTTTAGGGCTTGGCACTTTTTAAACTGTAAATATGCATTTTAAATTAAAACAGTGCGATAATGCCACTTTTTAGAGACTTTTTTTTTTTTTTTTTAGTGAAAGCATAACAACTTGGAGAAACTGATGGACATCTAGCTAATGCCTTCTGGCTTGCATGGTGATGAGGCTGAAACGCGACATCTCAGAAATGAGAACAGAACTGGAAGGAACTTGCATGGTTTCTGATGCAAGAGCTGCAGTGTCAATCTGAAGTGCCTTTGAGAAAAAGCTCTTTCATTGCAACCCGCGTTACTTCTCATAATGCAGTGGAATTAGTTGTCCACGTAACTCTTAAATACAGTTTCAAACAGGAAAGGTCAGTGAGTGCCAACAACCAACACCTCGAGATATGGCAGTTGTATTTATGTTGACTACAATAAAATATCTGGAGTCTTAGATGCATTGGGATAGCTAAAGAATAACTACCTTTTCAATGTATAAAGAGACCTAGATTACTGTAGGGGTGAATGCTTAGAAATATTGCTAAAAATCAACGGAAAATGTCTGAGATGCACCACAGATATTAATTCCCCACTGTGAATAAAACTGGATTATGATTATAAAACACTTACAGGTATTTCCTGACATATTTCTGACAAGAGAGAGCTGTTCAAGAACTTCTTTCCCCTCCCAACCTCTGGCAGTATGTGCTACCTAAAAATGAAAATAAGCTGAAACACCACTCATACAAAGACACAGAGGAACTGCTTTGTGAAATTGAAGTCATTGCAATAATAAAATTACAAAAACTCAGCAGAAAACCCCCTCTTGTGCTGTGGGATTCACCAATGAAATGGGTGACATACCAGGGTCAGTTTAAAATTATAGTTCAGGTGGCAGTGTAACGGGGATAGTGCAGAGCCCAGCACCGTTCGATCGCCCCTACTTCTTTTCTGCGACTAGTGCGGACATCCACTTGATACTTTCATAGATGCAAACATGCTTCAGGATAACACCCTGCCTGAACTCTTTCCCTCCCACACGGTCTTGTTGTATTTAAAAATCCTACCAGATGTTACGTTTAGAATTATATTTAACCTCTTTTTGAAACCATAATATATTAGAAATGTATAGCGTACTTACTAAACTTGCTATTAACTTTCATCTAGCCTCAGCTCAGGCCAGGGAGGCTTATTTGCACTAACCCAGGATGTCCTTTCCTAATGTTTTCTAACAACCCATTTTGTAACACCCAGTTACCACATATTAGGTGTGAAATGGCCCTGAGCACCAGGACAGCACTGCCAACGCTACTCCGTCTGGCAGGATCTGAGCAGCATCTCCATGGAGCCTGGGTATCCATGGTGTGTAATCCCTGACTCGGATAAATTATCCGTGGAGAAGAAGGAGTTGACTTTAATGTGTGCAAAACTGTGCTCGGTAACAAACAGAATTTGTAGCTTTGATAGAGCAACATATGGTTATTATCTGGCTCTGGGAAGGGCAGATTTGTGTTGCAAATAAACTGATGAATAGTAGCAGAATTTGAACAGTATCTCTGATCTTCACTGCAAAAGCGTGCAGATGCTCAGGAGAGAGGAGAACTAGTAACACTGAGAGCTCAAAACCACCACAATCATGTGATTTCTCTAAGGATCTCTTCATCTCACGTGTTACTAACTCATGCTTGTTTAGGGGTATGGATAGTAATGACTTAAAAACTAGAGCAGCTTCTCCATACAACCTTCTCAGCTATTTTTTTCCTAGGTTGGAGGATGTTTGGATAAAACTACTGGTTACAGTTTGTGCCAACTGTAAGATTGCAGTACTATCCCTCGAGCAATGTGCAGGTGGAAAGCTCTGCTGGTTTTTCAAGTGGGCACTCTCATTCATACCTTATCTTAATCTTTATGTATGCTTTCACTTCTAGAACATGTACAAGGAAGATTTCAGGGACATGATTGCAGAGAACAGGAACAGCAGTGACTCCTCTTCTGCCTTCACTCACACCAACACCACGAGTGCCATACTGATCACTGCCTACTCAGTTGCCTTTGCTGGAGGTGGAATTGGGTCCATCACGATGTCATTCGTGCTGGTCAAGATGAACACTCTGTCTGTGACCACTACAGCCATCATTAACCTGGTCGTCGTGCACAGCCTCCTCCTCTTCACCGTGCCCTTCCGTCTGCACTACTATGTCAACAAGAAGTGGGTATTCAAGATGCCACTGTGTAAAATGGTGAGTGCCATGGTGCACATCCACATGTACCTGACCTTCCTATTCTACGTGATCACACTGGTGATCCGGTGGCTCATCTTCTTTCAATGGAAGGACAAAGTGGAGTTCTATAGGAAGCTGCATGCCATCGCGGCGAGTGCTGCCGTGTGGGTCCTTGTCCTGGTGTTTGTGGTGCCGGTGCTGTGCTTTGAGTACGGGCGCTCAGGCTCGTACAATGATACAACGTGCTTTAAGTTCCACAAAGAACTACAGCAGGACAGTGTGAAAGCCTTGAACTACACCATAATTGTAGCTGTCGCCTGCATTACTTGTGTCCTCTTGGGCCTGCAGATTTTCATCCTAGTAAAAGTGGCAAGAAAACTTTCCACCACCCTCTGGTCACACCAGGAGTTCTGGGCCCAGGTGAAAAACTTGATTTTCATCTGCGTCATCATCATTTGCTTCCTTCCCTATCACCTCTTTAGGGCCTACTACATACAGCACGTGAGTGATTTTGACCAGTTAGAAAGCTACAATGAGGTTTTTTTGAGCCTGACTGCCCTCAGCTGCCTGGACCTGCTGTCGTTTGTGCTGAGTGGGAGCCGCCTCTTCAAGCAAAAGGTGGGCATGCTGGGCAGCAAGTTTTCTTGCTGCTAGCATCAACCTCCGGCAGCATGCATGGACCTGGACCTGGGAGGACTTGATGCTGGGCAGGCATGGCAAACCCCCTCCTCAGCCGGCCGGGGCAGGCTCTGGAAAGAGTGGGGCTCTGCACACCTGCTCTCTGAAATAACAGGGCAAATCGCCTCCAGTGTCACACCTGGTCAGCTGGAAGGTTACCTCTGGCATGTCCTCACGGTGCTACCTAGTGAGTTGTGGATGCACCTGGAGGAAAGGGAGGAAAGGGCATGGGCTCTTCTGCCTTACTGTTTTTACATCAAGGTTTGTTAAGTCAAAGGCACTATGGGAGGAGACTCAAGGGAATTTGCAAAGTATGTAGGAACACAAATAGAAAAGCAGTTTTTTATGCAATAAGGCACATATTTTTGAGATGTAAAGATCTAAATAATTTTCCACATCCATTTCTTATCCCCCACAAGCTCTCATAAAGTATCAGGAAAGCTACTGTTCCTCCTCAGTTGGTCTGTTCCTTCACTGTAAAGACAAGCATAAACTTCTAAGTGAACTGAATAATTAAACCAACTCTTTAAAAACAAACCAGCAATAAATGGTTATTTCTTAACATATTTTCTCACAATCACCTTTTGGAGATGGTATCACTATGGCAGAAAAGAGTTTTGTTCTCTTCCACATTTTGGAAATGTCTCCAACAACAAAGATTACACATTGTTACTGAAAAGAATGTT
The DNA here is from genome assembly GCF_017639655.2 of Falco naumanni. Classification (NCBI taxonomy): domain Eukaryota; kingdom Metazoa; phylum Chordata; class Aves; order Falconiformes; family Falconidae; genus Falco; species Falco naumanni. Next base: position 18,437,777 of record NC_054057.1, on the reverse strand, counting down.
GTAAGTTTAAACAAAAAAGCTGTATTTTTACTTACAAAATTGTTCAATTTAAAAAAGATATTTAACAGTGAGGATTATTTTATTTAGATCACTCAGACAGCAGTTGTCTTCTCTTAAAACCTCAAGTATTTTAGGTATCCAAGGTAACAATGCTTTTTTTAATCTTATGTTGATTTTCTGCAATTCTGAAATTTATGACTAATTACAGTATCTTTAGCTTGAATTCAATTCTGTAAATTTAGTACCATGTACTGGTAGGAGGAGTTAAAGTGTTGATGCTTGGATTGGAGGGATGAAAAAAGCTAATAAACCTGGCATAGCTGAAAAGCTTATTATATCTCAGTGAGGCATTGTCAGTTGCTGTCTCTGAAGACAGAATTGAATTCCATTAGAAAAAGAGGAAGAAAATCAGCAAAATGATTCTGTGAAAGACATTCAGGCTTTCATACCTCAGTTGCTTTACACTTAGCCCCTGCAGTTGTGGTCCCCCCCCCAAAAAAAAAAGTGTGTGAATCTCTGACTGCTATAACCCAAGACAGCAATCACTGATATATCTTTCTCCTTCTTGTCATCTGCATAAGGTTTTTCATCTAGAGTCAGTGGGACAATATTATAACCATTTGACAAATTAGAGGTTATCAGCTGATGGATTTCCAGTGACAGTCTATGCTCATGATGCTGTTGAAGTCCACCTTTTCATACTTTTGAATCTTTCCATACATTTCTACTTTGCCTTCAACATCTCTTGCACATCGGACAGCAATCAAATAACAATTGGTTGAGCTTGCTGTGCCTGTACAATCTTAGTGCTATGCTCGTTGCTTTAGGTCCCACCAATATGGTTATTTTATAGGATTCCATCTCTTCTATAGCCTTCCTTCCCTGTCTTCCTTCTTGCTTCAAGCTCCTCTATATCTCTCGGGAGGTCTGATCAGGAGAAATTATTTTCAGGTCAGAGTCTGAGTAATGCTATATGACACCCAAAGTTGGAAATTACTGCAGTTCATAACACAAGCGAGATGTGAGGGTGCTCACGTGGCCCACCCTTGGCAGACAGCCTGGATCACAACATCTGTGAAGACAGAAACGTGAGAGCTTGCAGTGTGTGTGTATCTGAGAAAAAACTCTCTGAGAAGGTGTTCGCCCCAAAAGGATCACTGTAAAGAGGAAGATGACTACCAGCCAGATTCAACAGTAGTTGGGGAACTAAGGAGACTTTCATAACATGGAAGGGGTCAGCTCAAAGGAGTAGTTCACTCCTGGTTAATTATGTGTCATTAAGAGAGCAATAAACTTCTCTGATCCAGATTTGTTTTAAAACTACACAAAGAACTCAGGTTTTCCCTGTGGCAGGAGAGAAGATGGAAAATGGCACAATGTTTTCCTTCCTCCTATAGCAACATCGTTGGTAGAAGAAAATATCTTGCGTGTGTTCTGTGGGCACTGCATACCTTTGTAACACTATATTATAACCCTTCTGCCATATGACTATGTGCTGAAGTCCTTCCTGCGAAACGCATATGAATGAAAAGCATTTTGTACCTGAATTCAGCAAGACTTGGAGAAAATAAAACATATGTTTACAAACAATACCTCCTCACCATACAGCTTAACCAATGTTGTTCATGTATGTGTTAAAATCACAAGTTGCTTAGTTCTTGTAAAAACACACACATCACGATACCCTGCACCATAGCATCACAAAAACTCCTAGATAATGTGGGGTTTTTTTCCAAATAAATATTTATTCTAATGATGTTATTGTTAACCCAGGATGATAATGAGCAGAAAAAAAGGGGTTGTAATTCGATGTTTAAATTCATGATACTATTCAGCACCAAGTGATGCTTTATATGGGACTGTCTACACAAACTTTACATCTGCCACTTGTCTTTGTGAGCTTTAGCGCCTGGCAGAGGAAGCCTGCCTCCACCCTGAGAGAATGACATCTTGGTGAACACTGGCAGGAACCGCCCTGCCTGGTGGTGACAGAGGTGATGCTTCCAGCAAGGGTGCTGACAGGACTCGCAGGGATGACCAGTTGCTGCTCCCTCCAGCCTCCCCCTGCTTTTCCCCTCACTGGTGGCTTGCTCTCTCCCACCCTACTGGGCACCCTCCCTGCTCGCTTCCCCCAGGAGGGCTGAGGGGGGCTGGAGGTGCTGCCAGGTGATGCCACAGAAGGAGAAGAGTCTGAATAACTCCTGAAAAATAAAGGGTGGACAAGGCCAAAGCAGCATCCAGAATGTAGCCAGGTGGCTCTGTGACGGGGGATGGCAGGGGCAGTGATGAGGAAGTGGGAATACCCAGTTACCATCACCTGCTTGGTCAGAGGCACCATGGGCTTAAAGGAGACCCTGATTTTTCCAACTGGATCACAAAGGATAGTTCTGGATTAGAAAACAACCATGTGAGAACATTAAAAGCTGTATTACAGCAGGACATGGAAGGGATAGGACATGGACAATGTCACAGGGGATGAGGATAGGAGAGCAGAGTATCAGCATGTTTCCACAACACAGTGGCAAGACAGCATAGACTGTGTCGCTGGCTTTCATCTCATGTTGCTTATTGAATGCTTAAAGTTGCCAGAAAGTCACTGACAGGAGCAAACTTGCCCTCTGTCAGTCCTGTTCCCACTCCCCCACCACTTTACCATAGGGCTGGGGTTCTTCTGCTGAATGGCTTTCAGCTGCATCAGTTCCCTCCCTGCCTCAGCAGGCAGTCACTGAAACAGAGTCAACGTAAGGATAAATACAGCAAGACTGCTTTTTGCAGCAGTGCTCATTTGGGGTATCTATCAGACTGTAATACTACTTGTCTAATTCCCTTTAGGATCCAGATCTTTTATTTCTGGGCAGTTTTTCACAGATCCACATCACCTGACATTTCCATGTGTTCCCAAGGACCAGGGTGCCTTAGACTAGAGGTGCTGGTAGGGGAAGAAGGGACCTCCACAGATGCAGGCTAGGAGAGGGGTTTCGGGCATTGATGCTCTTGCCAGGGATGGGGAGAGAAAAGATGAGTGTGGCAACTCCCAAAGGTGGCAGAGGCAGCAGTGCCTGAATGGAAACCTCAGCAGAGTTGCAGGACTGGACATTTCTGACCCATAAAGTCACTCGTTTCTGCTGTTCTCGGAGAAATAGGAGTGTGTGCACTTTCCCTGTTAGTAAACCCTGTGGCTAGGACTTGATTGGAAACAAGGGCTGGTTTCAAAAGTCAAGGGGTCATTAATAAAACATCATGTTGACCTTCCAGACAGAAACCTCAAAAAATCAAACTAAACTTTCTGGTACTCAGTGAGGTAACTTTCCCCACTTGCAAACAGATGCTTAATAAGCCAGATTTAAACTCAAAAGATAAATACCAATAAAGATAATATATAGTATTCATTCCCTGAAGCATTAAGTAACATGTAGTCCTTTTTCCTCTGGCGAGGCAGCAGACAGGCTGGTTGGCTGCTTTCACCTTCAACCAGTAACACTTCCCTCCCTCCCAGTAACACCTCCAGCTGAAGACTGCCTGGCTGGTTTTGCTCCTTCGCTGTAGCAGCTGTGCCCTCAGTGAATTGTGTGCCACCCATGGGTGGCTGGGGCTCCCCTGATTCTGAGGTCTTGCTAATGCACATGGTGCAAGTCCCACAGCTGGGAAGGGTAACACACAACCAGGTCGGGGCTCAGCTATCAAATCCACAGGTGACTCCATCCATGGCAAGGTCACAGTCAGGAGGGGCCACATGCCCAATGCCAACAAAAGAGGCAAAACAGATGCCGCACAGAAATTTAGTAGTATCTCCAAATGTTTCATCTGAACCTGGGAAGCAAGACCCTGACTTGTGCTTGGCAGGGGGTGCATGCTAAGGGAAGGACACCTGTGAAAGAGCTCTCAGCCTCTCATCTGTTTTAGAGGTCTACAGCACAGAGAAACACACCACCTGCCTATGGCTGAGGGGGGAGGCATATACTGGTGGTGGCACCACAATCTCTAACAGAAACATGTAAAAATTGCAGATAGGACTTTGTCTTCCCAATGCTTTTCCTCAGCAGATGCAAGACTTCACAGCAGGAGTTGTTGATGAGCACATCAACAGATGCTAGACTCCACTAGTCAGGTGCTACAAAAGCGTGGGAGAAAAGAAGTAAGAAAGGGCAGCAAAGACAGTATCTGCACTGGTGGAAAATCCTGTGGCAGAGAACTTGGAATCATATCCTTGGAGAGGAGAGCCTCACCAGTCGGGAAGCTGCATGCAAAGAAACATGCATGCACGCAAACTCCACGTATATGGAGGCAGACCACAGTTCCCATCCTCTGCTACAGAAGGAGCAGCTGAATCAGGATCTGCTCAAGACACAAAATGTGTCCATACACTAGAAATAGCATCACAAAGTTTCACATCATGAAAAGCAGTTTGTAAGTTAAATTCAGCTTGCAAGAATAAAACTGTGTCTACAGTAAACTGGCCTTCAGAAGTTTAAACCCAAACAGCAGAAAATCAGTGTATATTATGATGATACTGTGAAAGTGGCTATTCTAGAACAAAAAATATTAATAATTGGAAATTTGAGTTCTTTCATGAAGTGACTGTATCAGTCACATAACTATACTGGGTTTAGGCATTTCAGAAACCAACGTTCGTTTTATTACAACACTGGACGGCATCCTCTACTTGGTCTTCACCTGAAATACCTAACCGTTTTGAGCATTTCACAAAATGTGAACTATTGTCATTGTTGTTCCAGGGGTGAACATCAGGTGTTTCAAATATTAATCCAATGGTACAAAAAATAAAAAACAGCTGCAAATTTTACAAAGTAAAGTTGATCTCACAAGAGTCTTTATTTTAGAAAATATAGTATATAGTTCGCTCTATGATATAATGTGTAGTTTTGAGTAGTTTGGGAAATAAAAGGAAATAAAACAGTTATTTCTGTTGTCTTTCAAGCTAATAAGTTTAAAAAGCTAGAGATTAGCTGTTTTGCATAATACCTGCCTACGATTTTCTGACATTTTGCAAAATAACTGGAAGTCATTTTGAGAAATGGCTGAAGATTTTAGTAATTTTACAAAATGACTGGTTTCACAATATGACTGTAACATATGTCAGAAATTGGTGCAAGGGCAGCTGTATGTAACAGGAGGGAGCTGAATCAGATTTCTCTACTTGCTGAGTAATCGATTTCCTGAAGCTGCCTCAGGACTTTGAATTTAAATGTAAAGAACTATACAAAAGGAATAAGAAATGCTCCAAGTACATGATCCCAAAAGCAGAGTATTGTGCAGCTATTGCTGAAACAAAGATGACAAAACAGAATCCCAAGTCAAAGTCAAGACATAAATACTACCTGCTTAGGCAGTAAGTATGGAGAACCTACCCTTTCTGGGTTTTTAACTCTAAGTGTATACATCAGTGCTTTCCCCATTTAGATACACAGCTTTACTGCTAATAAACTCGTTATTTCCCTCATTTCAGATACAAAATTCTACAATGTAGAGACACTGAGAGGCTGATTAAGAGGAGGCAGACAAAAGAGGAATCTCCCACATATTACATGAGCATTGAGGACACATGTGGTACCATCAAAAAAGCATATATGGCTACTGGCCACGGTGGCCACAACTGTCATGAAACACTTGTTGTCTCAGTATGCAAACATCACCAGAAATGCTGTTAAGCACTTCAAATCCTTCTGTGTAGTGTGCCAAGAAAAGAGAAGGCACCACTTGGAATGGTTTTCTGGGTGGTCTGTTCTGAACAAGGAGCACTTAGCACAGGGGCAAGTTGACTTTATCAATATACAGTCCATGTGTCTAGGCAGCCTCAAGTGGATAATGGTGTACCAGGGCTGCATCACCAAGTTTCGAGTTCTTCAGCCACTTATATCAAATAAAGCAGCTGAGGTAGCTCTACAGCTTGACAACTTTCTCAGTTTTGGAGCCCCTGTTGTATCACAGGGTCATGACGGAACAGAATTCATTACCCAATTCACGCCAGATCTGAAGCATTTCTGGCCTCAGCTCAGCCTGGTGCATGGAAAACCAGGGCACTCCCAAAGCCAAGAACTAGCAGCGCATCCAAACAGTGATATTAAGGAGATGGTCGTGAAGTGGATGGCAGACAATAATTTGTGGAACTGGTCTATGGGAATATGCTTTGTGTAGGTTGCTAAGAATTCAGCTCACCACTCGGGAATAAACCGCACCATATTCAGCTCTGTTTGGAGCAGATCCCAGGTGTGGGTTCACCTCAACCTCTTCCATTGGGTATCATCAACTGTGTGATGACTGAGGAGGACCTGGTCTCCATGCTAACCACCCCTGCTGCATCAGCTCTCACAGCCTGTAAAGCTCCAGAGGGCCCCATCAGTATTGCCACTAAAGCTGAAGCTGCAACAGAACCTGCACCTGAAATTCACCCATAACCTCAGAAACTTCCACCTACACAGACCATACAGACCCATAGCCTTTTGCCACCAGAGTCCATAGCCAGTGGACAACAACTAACTTCCCCAAACTCCAAAGCTGACCTCTGTTTTCATCAACAGGATGAAGGAGCATGGACAGACCAGGCTGACCAGGTAGAACAAAGTGGGTTGACATCTGAGAGGGGAAGGCATGGCCAAGTCAACAACCAACTGGCAGCAGTGGGGACAGTGTGACTGTCCCCAAGACAGATCAGCAAGCAAGTTGACTGAAAAGTTACAGGGTAAAATGGAAGTGTCAACAGCCCTTGTCACCATTGTCTAATTGTGAAAATAATTGTGAGCTCAGTGGGGAAAAATGCTGTTTTATGTCTTCTACTCAATCTTATATTTTGAACTTACATTGCTTTTAATGGATTTACATGTGCAAATTAATGTTTCAAGTTATTTTTCCAACATTAAGTTAAAAAGTAAGAAATAATAGTTCATTAAGTTACCAGTCTGCTTGTCTGGAGGAGAGGAAGGGGTGAGGGAAAGAAGATACTGTTTTCTTTGGTGGAAACTGAACCACCTTAGCCTACCAACACAAAGTCCCGCTTCTTCCTTGTCAATGATTACTGTTCCATGATAATATATAATCTTGATATTGTTTATGTCACCCTGCCATACTGAAGAAATTAGAAATTGATATACTTTGGCTTTGTATTGACTTTAATATATATGTCTTTCACTGCATGCATTTAATTTCATTAGGGAGCAGAGTTAATTAGCGTAGCTGTTTCTCATTACTAGTGTAACCCATATATATGCACAGTCTCATTAGCTCTGCTGTTATCTCCTCCGTATGCGATCTTGTAATAAATAAAGAGGCAATTTACTGAAGCCTGCCCTGATATTCAAGAATAGGCTCCTTTCAGGGCTGCTAAGTGTGTATTCCACACTTCCACACATTTTACTTTGTCTCAACAATAATCAACCTGTAAACTCAATCACAAATAAAAGAATAAAAAATAATCACCCATGAAACTGAAGTTCTCATTCTGTCCACCACTAACAGCAGACTGCAAACACAAGCTGATGCTCTTTCACTGAGCAGTATCAATGCTCAGACGATTAAGCAATTCGAAAGGCTGAGCCTTCTCGGGTGTGTAAAGAGAGATGGAGCTCTTTGTAATGCAGCAGTGGGGTGTGGAAGATAAACAAGGCTGGTAAACACCACCAGCAAACTTTTCACCCCAGTGAATGTGAAATACAGGAAGCAGCAAAATTACAAGAACAGATGAAAAACATGACAAGTAAAATTAGACAACAGGCAGTTATGTCACGGCGAAATAACTAAAGCCAAGCTGTGAGACAAAAATGAAACTGCAAGAAAAACCTCAGCTGTTCCTTGGTTAAACACCCCAAACTGGTCACTCGTGGGCATATTTAACCATACAACCAAATGAAAAAGGTGGTAATGGGGGCACATGGAAAAATACAGCATATGAAATACATCACCATAACAACACCTTTACAAAAGTGTGTAGGAGTGTGAAATCACTGCAGTTACTGGTGAAGTGAAAATGAGAAAAATAATAATTATGTTGGACCAAAGTGGTTTCACGTCACCCTCAATATCAGGGGGTATTTTTGCTATAACAGGAAAAAACTGAGCTGATAAAATAATAGCAAGGACAAAATCTTGTTCTGGAGGTCAGAATGTGTGTAGGAGCAAATGGCAATTTAGATTTGTGTTATTAAATGTTCCACATGAGTAATTGCTGCAAGTTGGTTACTATATTTAGTAACCAGATTTAGTAACTTGAACCTCCAGAAAGCTCTGAATCTGAGGTAAAGATGTGGAAAGCAGGCTCACCTCTGTTGTATTAAGATGAGTTAAAAATCACAGAATCATAGGAAAAAATGGGTTGTAAGAGATCTCCCGAGGTCATCTAGTTGTAATCCCTGCTCAAAGTTAGATGAGGCTGCCCTGCAGTATGTGATGTTGTGTTTTAAAAATCTTTAAGGATGGAGAATCCAAACACCTCCGCTGGGCTTCTCACCCACAGCCACACCTTTCTCAAATTATTTATTACCTTGTAAGATTCCTGCTGGCTCATTCCCTCAGTCTGCTGAGTGAGGTCCCTCTGAACGGCAGCCCTGACCCCCACGCATCACTGGTCCCTCCCGTTTGGTGTTACCCACAAAGCTCTCCTCAGTTACGCAGCTCATGGCGAGGATGTTGAAGGGCATTCAGATCCAGGACTGAGGAGTTTTGCCTCTGTCTGGCTGCCACTTACTCCTGCCTTGTTCTCTTCAGGACGCTTTCAAATCTGTGTTTACCTCTCACACCTGAGGTCCTCACTCACCTGATACGCTCCATCTTCCAGTGACCAAAGTCTTTACAACTCACCCACTCTGCCCCGCTTTCCTCTACAAACAGAAAGAGGGATTTTTGCTACTAGAGACAGAATTTTTTGGAAAATATTAAGTAAGTACAGTCATTACTTAAGTATGGTCCATTCAGATGAAAACTGCACCCTGGAAATATTTTTTCTGGATTAATCCATATTCTAGAAAAGCTTTCTCAATATACTCTTTTTTTTCTCTCCCCCCGCCAAACAAAAGCTTTCATCTTGAAAAGATTCATATTTAGTTATATTTTCAGAATATTTCAACTGTTTGCTTCAAAATTGTGTTTTTCCTTTCTGTACTGGGTCTGGCTGGGATGGAGTTGATTTTCTCCATAGCAGCCCATATGGTGCTGTGGTTTAGATTAGTGACCAGAACAGAGTTGATAACCCAGCAGTGTTTTAGCTGTTGCTGAGCCATCCTTGCATAGTGCGAAGGCTTTTTCTGGTTTTCCAGTCTGTCCCTCTAGCCAGTGGATTGGGGGGGATAGGAGGTGGAGAAGGGATGCAGCTGAAACAGACCTGAACCGACCAGAAGGATATTTCATAGCAGGTAGCATCACCCTCAGCAGTAAAGCTGGGGAGGAGTTTTTTCTAAGTAGCCATTGCTCGGAGACTGATTTGGCATCCAGCTACTGGTGGTGAGTGATGATTGCTTTTGCATCACTTAATTATCCCCCCTCACCCTCTTGCTTTCACTTATTAACCTGTCTTTATCTTGACCCCTGAGTTTTCTTCTGTCTTTTGCCTTTCCAGTTCTCTCTCTCATCCCTGTGGGGGAACTGATGGAGTGATTGGGTGGGGGCTTAGCCAAGGGCAACCCACCATACTTCAAAACCTAAGCTACATTTTTAAAGGAGTTAAAAGGCTGTAGAGTTCCTTAAATTGGTGGTTTGGATTGCACCAAAGAGCTTTAGTTTAGAAAATAAAGTTGGATTTTGGTACAAACTTATTTTTATGCACATTTTTAAATTTGAACATGAAAGCAAGAAATCCCCAAGGCTCAGGCAGGAAAAACCGGTGTTATTTATTCGTTTTTTAATCAGGAGGATTTTCAAGTGTCAGGAGGATCTAACAAGCAACTTTTAAATCAGTTAATTTTTAGCTTCTTATAGTAAACAACTGGTTGATGCTGGCTAACAATGGTTTGACACTCATGCCTAAAACCATGCTTAGTGAAAAAGAAGAAAGAGAATTACTTGTCTCTTTCACTTTCTTCCTTTGAACTGAGGACATAATGCCTGGATTTATTTTTGACAGTTTACATCTTCTGTTGCAAAGGAACAAAATTTCAGATTTTTGAACATAACTTTGAATTTTTAGATGAATTAAGCTTTCAGCCTTCCGGATAAGTATGTTTTTAAAGATGCTTATTTCTACTATAATTATTTCTGCTATATTGTACATTGAAAATGTACAATTAAAACACATAAATCTATGTAACTTTGAAACTTGTAAGTAAACTACCTCCCTGATTCTCGTCTGCACTTTAGATCAGATTATTAATCATATTAAAGGCAACTTTTTCTCTAAGTTTTAAATAAAACAAATCTCCAAAAAGCTCAGGATTTACTTAGCAGAAAAGCAGGACCTCTTGAAAAGAAAACTTCCCCTGAGCTTATTTCTCGTAGTGAGTAAATAGCTGCTGGAGGGATGGACGTTAACTGTGGTTGGAGTAAGTAAATCAGTGTGGAACCTGGATCGGGAAAAATCTCCTCATGCAGCTGTGTGCTGCTGCAGTTATCCTGCAAGCAAAACACTCTGGGCAGCAAGTCTGTAGTGGGAGTCAGTGATAACCCTGGGGAAACAGCCACCTGCCCTGCCATCCTTGGAAGGCAGCTGTAGGATGCCAAAGCCAGTACCACCCAGAAGGCTTTTATATGAACAGAGAATGGACCTCCAAATGAGAAAGAAATAGTAGACAAGGCAGAGAAATGCCTGTGCTGGATTTTTGGCTTCTATTTATCTCAAAGGTATACAGAAAACATATGTAAAAGCACTGTGATTTATAAAACCCGAGCTGGTTTGAGGTAGTCTGATGATCTCCTGTGAAATGCAATCACTTTTTTTTTCTCACAGGTATTTAAAATGGGAGCTGGGCAAGGACTTCAGGCCATTTCAACTATTTCACAGTCCATATGACTGCATTTCCCTCCAGAAAGGTCTGTAACCTCTGAGGTCCTACATGAACAGCCAGCTGACAACGCTGTTGCTGTGCAATAGGAGATTAGTCAGGCAGGTCTGCAAGGGCGCTAGTAGCCCACCAGCTATGATTAAAGAAACATCAGCTTCTCCTTTTAATTCTTTCCAGAATGTATATTTACCCTGTGGATGAAGGGCCATACGAGCACTAGCACAGCTGCCTTTTCAGGCTTGCAGCAGCCCAGTCCAGCGTGGGCGCTGCCAAATCCTGCCTTCCACCACATGTGGGCATGGAAGAGGCAGCGTTCTCCTTTCTTTCACTGAGCAACGGCAACCTTACTTTTCCTAGCCCTGACATTCAACTTCATTTTTATTTACCTTTTCCTTTTTAAAATTGTCAAGTGTTTCTCAGCTATTTTACCTAAATCTAAGATCTTTTAAATCCACCTTTTCTAAGCCTTGTTCCTAGGGCTGAGCAGTCTCCTTAATCTCTAAACACCTTGGGGGTTTAATTCCTCCTGTTGGGCTCAAGAGCTACGGTGCTTCCCGCAGTCTGTCCTCTTCATCCATGGGCCTCCGTCTTTCCCCCGACCTTTGGGAAAGAAGTGCATCACTAGCAAGTGTTATATTTGTGCTGGATTGCATGGATTTAAGGCTGTTCCTGGATTGGGAGATGTTCCTCTACTGAATTTTTGGATGAAGAGCAGTAGGTTCTTAATCTCTGCTCCACCATATTTGCTCAGAGAGTTTCAAGCCAGAAGCAGAGACGGGAGAGACTTGTCAGAGCTCAGATATACCAGCCATCCAGTAACGCTTGCACCTCCTGGGAAGTGGAGAAAAAGCACCAGAAAGATTGCTGCCTGTATCCCCAAAGGGAGATAACTGCTAAATCCTAAACACCCCTTTCTGCTTTTAAAGGTAGCCCTCTCCTAGCTCTCCGAAGCCAAGACTGATTGCCACAGTGGAACAATATTAGGAATGGAGAGATTTAGTCATTGCTCCTGACACCCTCTCTCCATGCCTCTATTCAGTTGGCAACTGATGCATTAAAATACCCAAGTTTCTAGCTTGCAAAATGTTGTACTTGTTTGAGTTTCAGTGATTCAAAAATGATTAGAGGTTGAGTACAAGATTTTATAAAGTAACCTTGCATTGCATGTACAGAAATAATTTCCTTCCTGTGTCTTCCGCATTAACAAAGGCTTCTCCCATTCTTTACTGCTAAGAATGGCTGGTGGTTGAAAGAAAAGCAATTAAGTTAATCACTTAATTTCAAATGTTCCCCTCCATCCCATTCTCTTGTTCTACAATCTGTTTTCGTTACAATGGAAAGATAAGTCCAACAGGACTTTGCTAAACAGTCCATTTGGAACCTATCACATATTTCATTTTCAGAGTTAGCTTAAAGTATGTTAATTAGCTGCACGGCCCATCTATGCTTTAGGGTAGAAATGTTCTTACAATTACAGTAATTGCTCAGATCCTTCAACTGAGAAAACAAAGAAACGGTGAAAGCTATTGAATGAATTGATGTAGACAGTTTGATGGTACTTACAATCATGATCCTTTTAATATGAGAACATTTTGATTGGTTGTACGTATTCTCTTTGCCATGGTTGAGAGTATGGGGTATAAACAGACATACGGCATGGCACTCGTTTTATTTAATTTCTGAAAACACAATCTATAACGGAAGCACAGAGATTTCCCAATTAGCAAAAAGGCAGCAGAAATGGCATTGTTATGTCCTCTCCCAAATGCTGAATGTGGCTGAATTATTTAGTGATATTTACAATATATATAACGTCAAAGATATTCTCCACTTTTAAAGATATTATTCAATTTAGTGATCAAAAAGCCTTTCTGAGTTGCTTTGGGACATGCTTTCAAGTAATGGCTCTTCACGCTTTAGCAAATAGCAAACCTGGGTAAGATCTAAATAAGAAGAGCGGCTGGTTTATTGACTTACATGTCTTTCCTCTTAAAGGCCATCTTTTGTTTGCTGTAAAGAAATGCCCTTCTGCAAGGAAGCAGTGGTCACTGCTTACTGTTAGCATAGCACTAGAAGGAGCAGAAGTGCTGGCCTGGGTACAAGTCAGAGCAGCTGGGGTGATCATTGCTGGCATTGAAGAGATCTGCGACTTCTTCCTGAAAAGAGGGAGAACTGTGTGCTTTGGACCCAAAAGAAACCTGAGACCTAGGGAGAGATCCCAGGAGAGATGCTAATTTTTTGGCAATTAGCAGTTGTCTTTAAACCATTGAGTTTCCAGATCTGATGATGCCAGTGATATTTGTGATTAGAATATAAAATGGCAGCTCTGCCCTGAGAAAAGTGTGGGTCTGTTGGGACTTCTGGGCTTACCGTGGGTGATGCACTGGCCAGCACACAGGTTCATTCCTGGTCACTACTGACATCTCTGAAGAAGTCAACAGAACCTTTTCCAAGTCAGGGCAGTGAGGAGGTATACTTTATATACATGAGCATCTCTCCTTAAATCCCTTCGGATTATTCTTGTCTGCACAACACTTTGCTTCCTAAGCCACTTCTATCACTGAGCGTTGCAGAATTGCTTTTTATTCTGTTGTATTTTCTCCTGCAAATGGTGGCCACGCTATGGACAAGGTACTCTGACAGGGGGTCAGTGTCTGTAAATACAGAACTTAGTCCATTGCACAAACGGCCTCAGCTTTGGAGTTCCCTTTGCTTGTGGATTTGCCCCACTGCAGGTGTTCCAAACCTTAGCCCTGTCTTTTTTTCCAGGGACTTGAAGGAAGTGGCTTCTGTGGTGGCATCCACTAGCTGAAATGTACAGATTTCAAACTCACTCTTGCTTCTCTAAGTGCCTTTGGAAATCCCACAGGAAATGAAATTGGAAGAGTCTGGTAGCCTGCAGCATAGATTTTGTATTCAAATCTCTATTTAGTGTTATAAACCAAAAAAATCGTCTAGTTTCACAACCAGTTCCGTTTCCACCACTGAGAAAAGTATGAAACGCTACCACTATATATTGGAGATGCTCTAGGTCTTCTGTTTCATACTGATACTTAATTTCTTTTATATTTCAGAATTCACGCTGTTGAAGTTGACTCCCACCCCCAGTAAGGATAAATGCTAAGCCACTTTTTCTGATTTGCTCATGGGTTTAGGTTCTGAAGAGCTCATATCTAGTGCTTCAAGTTCTCAATAGTTCAAAATCCTCTTTTGTCATTGTTTTTCTAGTAGATACGCTTTTTAGGATGTGTATTTTGATGAAACTGGGTGACAGGCCTCTAAACACCAGAATCATTGAATTATAAACTAATCTCCTGACAAATGCAAACACTTTTTATTTTCAGAGTCCTAGTCCCTGTCTTCTAGTGCTCCCTCTGCGACTCCATCCATAACACGAGGGCTTGCCTTTCTTCCAGAAAAACAGGATGTTTTCCTCAGTCAAGGTAAGGCTCATTTTTGTGGGAGATGGTCACAAAGACACAGTTGCAAGATATCTGGGAGTTTAAGACCAAGGGGAATTTGGAAAATCAACCCAAAACCAGAAAATAACCCCCAAAACAACCTCTCCACCCCACCCTGAAAGCACCACCTCTGTGTTTTGGGCACTCTCCATGCCATCTGAAACTCACTGAAAATTCCTATTGATGCAATGAGGATCTCTGCTTTCCTGCATAAATGTGTTTATGTGTTTTCTTTCTGATTGCTTTTTAGTTTAACAAACGTTAAGCCTTGCCCAACTCTGTGTCAAGCAAACATTTTTTGCAGTGATCTGAATCACTGCAGAGGCTTGTTGATTCTGCAGGTTAGTCAGGAAAGACAACTTCGGGCTCCGTGGTTGTGACTGTATTTATCAAGCAGGAGAACATGAGAAACAGGCTAAAGTAGCTTCATTTGGGTCCATCCCTAGAAACACAGACTTCTGGAAAAGACTGTGGGACTGAAAATGAAAAGGGATTAAGTTTGACAAGGAGGATGGGTGGCGGTGTGTTCAAGAAGAAAGGAAAGCATTTGGGACCAGCAAAAGATTAAGCTATCAGTGCCAGATGCTTGGCTCACATGTGGTTCTTTGCAGCTGTTCCCAAGTGCTTTAAAGCCACCATTATAAATTTTCTGGAATAACCTAAAGCAGCAACAACTGTAATTGCCTCTACAGGTGTTGGAGGGCAACTAGACCAAATAGTAGGATATAACTACTTCATAAATCTTCTAACTTTCTACTAACCTGGTATGTACCTACACAGGAAAATAATGGCAAGTTCCTGAACTTGTAATAATAAATCTCATGTCCCTTCATCAAACCCAAGAAATAACAGTTTTGTTTCAAAAGACAAGTCATAGCCTGCCTGTGATATACTCCTCCAAATTCCACCACAGAAACCCATGATACAGTACTTCTACTTACATAAAGCATAATGTCTACTTTTGAGGCATAATAAATAAGTATGCCTGAGGCAACTATATATTATTGTTTCTAACAGACAGAGAAGCCAGATATGTTCTTCCATCCCAACGAACAAGGCCTAAGAAACCTCTCAGCAAATCTGTAGCCAAATAAGTAAATTAATCCAAGAATCTCAAATCTCCTGCTAAGTTTGTTGACCACTTACAGGCTGAAGTTATTAAATTCTTCATGCTGCATTGGTGGGTGGGATTGGCAAGTTAAGGGATTATCCTGCAAGTTCACTAACCATGGAGTATGATTTGCTCACTTTTCAGAACCTGTGACTCACATCTAATGGAGTGGGAGTGAGGCAGCAAGAGCTGTTATTGCATCTGCAGTCACAGGAAAAGCAGGATGTTAAAACATAGCACAGGTCTTCCCTGTTTTACTGTTGTTTATGACTGGCCTGAACATAGCTTAGTTCTTGTAAGTAACTAGCAACAGTGGGTTTAATATTAATAAATAATTGAAATTATCAGCAATTATGACCCTAGGTTGGAAGTGGCTCAAATTGAAATCCTACCCAGTCACATGAAGTAGCACAGTTTTATGTACTTCTTCTCTTTTTTTGGTTGGTTTTTTTTTTTTTTTTTTTTTTTGTGGGTTTTCTCCTTATCTTGTCCTTTTTGATTATTTTTTTGTCTCCTGGGATTTCCTGCATCAGCCCTTTCCTTGGTGCTTGCCATGGGCAGGCAGGATCCAGCCTCACTGTGCCATCCCATTGCTCCTAAACAAAAAGAAGCTCTTGAGTTCAGACATGAATCCTTGATTGCTATTATGCTGGCAAGTAAACATAACATTTTCTTATGAAATGACACCGAAAGCAGAAGAAATTATGTAGAAATGAAATTAAATCAAGAACTTAGAGTTTTACTGTGAGTTTAGCCCCTGCTTAAAGGTGCTCCACTACACCCATGCATGGACACAGTCAGCGACACTTCCACAAGACTCATCCTGTCTCTGAATATCCAACAGGCCTTGTTTCTCTTCTTTCAACTATTGCTTAATAATTAATAATTGCTTAAAAAAATTAAGATTTTCTCTTCTTAATAATCTAAACGTTCATGTTTTTTCTTTGTCTTCGCTTTCCCCTAGTGTTGAACCGGACCTGCCCCATTCTTTCCTTCCTTAAAATCTATCTGTGATGTTAGTTCTCAAGTGGATCTCTGATGTCTACCTATACTTCTGTTTCAACCTTTATTTGCACCACCAGTCAAAGCAAACTATGTGCTGACGAAGTAAGAAGCAAAAGCAAGATCTTGAAAAGTCATTTGAACAAGCTGATATGACTCAATTTCCTTCTATATTCAAATGAAAAACTAACCTAAAGTGTAAGACCTGGATTACAGGGTTGAGTTGAGTGATTTATTTTTTTTTCTTTTTCTTTTTTGTAACAGAAGAACGTGAAGATGAAAAGTTTACATGCTGAACAGCTTCAATGTACAACCTCTAAGGAACATTTTGAGGAGAAGACTTTGTTGACAACACTCAGAGGTATGAAATATCAATTGAGAAGTTCGGTTTCTGACTCCCAGGAGTTGTGGTGTCAGCCAACAGCGGTCTCCCCAAGGTGACCAGAGTTACCTACGCAACACCTTTGCAGGGGTTTTTTTTGCATCACTTTACATCCAAAGAGCTCATATTGGACTCAAACCAGGTAGAAGAGTGCAGAAAATTCACCTTATAGCCTGATTTGGCTCTTTCTGGGGTGCTGGCTGTCACATAGCAACCATTTCAGGAATGCAATTTCTTCATGTCTCTTCTGCATAATTACTTGGTCACTCAAGCTTTGCAGATCACTTCAGGTCTTGTGGACATAGCACAGGGCTGCAGGCTTTTCTCTGCTTTACCCAGAAGCTGTGGATGTAGTTTCACAATCACTCCAACCCATCGAAACCATCCGTGTCTGACACTCAGGCTGTTCCCTACCTTCTTCTGCATTTCTGCAGAACCAGCTGATCATTCCACCATCCAAACACCATTGCTACCATGTCAGGCAGCAGCCTGTCCTTATGTGGGATTAAGTGATGCTGGAACCATATCTGGTGAGTACCCTTACCCACGTAGCTGTCTTCCTTCAGTGCTCTGTTTGTGGAAGCAATTGCACATTTCTCTTACCCCAAGCCCATGAGTCTAAGCAGTCTCCAAAATGGGCACCTCTCCTGTTCTGAATCCTGGTCTAGTTGAGTTGGTAATAGCTCCCTCAAAGCTTTCAGAGTTTATCCTGAGAATGCCTCGCAGACTGCTGTCTCCGCATTCTTGCCTACCCTCACAACCCTTTCTGCTTCTTTCCCTGATGAAGCGTCCTTGGTTTTTTTGAGTCTTTGTATTTATTTACTTCTAATAGTTCTCTTTCACATCTTGTTCTTCCTAATAACTGTACTTAATAAGAAAGAAGCCTCTTGGAGGGATCCATCCTCACATGCACAGCAGGGGATGATCACAGGATGGCAGCAACAGTGTTAGTTCAGCCCTGCTGGAACATGGCATTTATGTTACTGCTCACAAAACCTTGTGTTGTCCTTTCATGTTTGAGTACTGATGACTCTGGGGGTGGTCTAAAATGCTAATTGAAAAATAAGCTGGCTAACACTTTTCTGTTTAATTTCTAGTCAAGAAACTGTTTTTTAATATCTGCAAGAGCCTGGACTCAATGCTTTCCTCTTTTTGGTGAGCTACCTTGTGCTAACGATATGGTTTAGGATCAGCATTCACGCCTGTGGTTCAGGCACTATCTTCAACCACCACCGGCCTCTGCATGTCTTATTTTAACAGCAGGAACTCTTAAGTCACTTTTTATATATGCCTGAAGCTTATTTTACTTAAAATATTTTAACAGCGAGCAGTCTCCTCTGAATTCTTGAAGATCCAATAGCATGTTAGAGTGGAATCTTTTGTTAACTCTGCTGAAGGCTTTGTCACTCTGTAACATTTAGCTTAGTTATTAAACATAGAATCATAGAATCATTCAGGCTGGAAACGACCTTTAAGATCAAGTCCAACCATTAAGGGGAAAAGTGCTTTTATAATGAAAAATCCTCTGCTTAGCTGAAGATCTCTTTATTTGATCAGTGGCACTTTTTACTTGCTTAGTAGCAAACCCTGGTAACTTCTAGTAGTTGTACAGCTCAGGGAATCACTGCTCATCGGAGCTTTGAGGCTGCCCAAAGTGTGGGCAGAAGTAGTCCAGTAGTCCTGGTGGGTGAGTCCATCCTACAGTCTGAGGTCCGAGCACAGCAATGGTCTCTGACAGCTCAGCAGCTTTTCAGCAGTTTTCTCTGCACGAACAAAATCATATAAGTTGTTGAACGTATGTGATTGCTATCACAGTGGGGGGGGGGGGGGGGGGGGGGGGGGAGGGGGGAAAGACTTGTGCCTTCCTGTATGTGGGCTGAGAAAACTTTCAACCCTTCTTGGTCAAACAGTAACACCAAAGGCTCCTTTTTTCTTGCTGGTTATATGTGCCATATGCTATGGATGGGTGAAATGGCAAAGAAGAAGGAGGGAGTTACAAAAAAAGGAGATTATAAGGTAAAATTTTAGTATTTTATTTCTATAAACAGTGAAAAACATAATCTATTTCTGAGTAATATAAAATGTTGGCATCTAGGCTGTAATTATGCTGTTTATAACAACAAAAAAGATTGTACCTTCTTAAAGCCAGCTTGAAATATTAACAGTTTACATTGGAAAATGAATTTCTGTCAAGAGCAGAAAGTCATCTTCTGAAAACTTGTAAAACTTTTCTTATAGCAAAGTGTCTGAGAAAGCAAATTTATCATGCCTGTCTCAGGAATATTGGGTGGTGGATATGTGCTTTTAGCCATTTAAATGCTTCTAAGATCATGCATTTTAAAAGGGAGTGAACAGAAAGGTTTACATCAGTCTTGGAAACAACACTCCAATGGCCTTCTAAAGATGCTTTTCCTGATCTTCTTCCTTTCCTTATAAAGAATAAATAAATAAATTAAAAATTACTTCATAAGTAAGTTTTCCTGAAAATGTTTCACAATTGCAGCCTATCATTTTACAGATGAGTGCAAGTAAATTAAGAATTGCTGATTAAAACTAGTTTATTGATTTCAAATTGCAAAGGAATCAGAGAGAGAAGGCGCTGCTTTTTTAAGTGATCATTTTCCAGCTTTTACTTTGTTTTTTTTTTGAAACTTTTTGCAAGATAAGGACAAATTTCATTACCAAAGTATGCAAGTACCCTGCATGCTGTTCTCATTTACTTGTTCAGAATTATATACAGAAGTATACTTGTATGCAAGCCCAAACAACAGAACAGTCCATATTTTGCCTTAAGTCTAAATGAGAACGCAGCTGTGTTGCTACGTTCAACAAGTGCCAATAGGATTATATCTTTCAGAAGATTGTTCTTAAATGAATTTTTAGCTTTTCCTCACTTTTGATAGTAGAGTAGCTCAGGTGAAAAAGACTTGGAGCTGAAGCAGGAAGCAATGGAATTTTCATAATTTTATTTTCAGTGTGCTCTATGCATCTTGAAACTGAAACTGTTGCTGCCTTACGGGTGTCCTACATCCATCCAGCAAGACGCTAAAAAGAGGGCTCAGGTGTCTTCATAAAGTATCCACAAATTATAAGTACAACCTCTTCACATTTCAGTATTTTTCCCACCTCCAATTTTAGCTTTATGAGTGCAGATTGAACTTGTATAATTGATAAACAGAGTCTTGGCTATTTTAAAATGGCTGAATCTCGAGGCAAATAATAATGATAAAAATTCCTAGAATGCAGCTTAGTAAATTAAAAATTCATTCATAATTATAGAAAATGTGAAATATAAAGAACACTGAGAGGGAAGAGTTATTGTTGTCATATACAGCATGACAGTAGCTATAATGTTGTATACTACATGGGACAACATCATTTCCAACACAATTCAGTAAAATGTCCCTTCATGAATCTGTGACATTCCACAGTTAACAATAAAGGAAGCAACAAAAAAATGTGTCTATTTTGACAATTCCCATTTTTCACTTTCAGTAAGCTTTGAAAGAGAAGCTGAAGATGATTCTGAACAGCAGCATAACCCAGCAGATCTACTCCTCCAATGAGACGCTGCCAGACACCTCAGAGAGGCTCCGCACCATTCTCATAGCCCTGTACCTCATCAACCTGGCCGGCGGCACCCTTGGGGTCATCATGATGTCCCATCAGTTGTTTCAAAGACGATCGCAATCTGTGATGACCATTATCATCATCAGCCTTCTGGTGCTGCATACCTTGATGCTACTCAGCATCCCCTTCCGCCTCAGCTATTACATTTTACAGGAATGGAAATTTGGGAGGTTCACCTGTAAGCTAGCAAGCGCCATCATCTACCTCCACATGTACACCACCTTCATGTTTTACGTGGCTATCATCATAATACGCCTCCTCCGCCTGGAGTTTAGGAAGTGCTACACCACCACCTGGGTGGGTGCTGTCTGGCTGGTGGGAGCACTGGTGGTCACACCGGTTCTTCTCTCCCACTATGGCACCTCTAAGACGTACAACCCCTCCGAATGCTTTCAGTTCCACAAGGAGATACAAGAGGTGCCCATGGTGATCACAAACTACTGCTTGGCTGGGATTTTGGTGGCAGTTTGTGCTGTGCTTACTGTCATCCAGTTGTCTGTCATCTGTAGACTGGCTGTGAAATACTGGCCTGACATCAACTCCCATGTGGAGTTCAGGGCTCAGGCAAAGAGTTTCTTCTTCATCCTGGTAACATTAGTGTGTTTTATGCCTCATCATGTGTTCAGAGTATATTACATCCAAAACTGCCACCTGGACAAAGACCATAAACTCCTTCCATACAACGAAATTTTTTTAGCTTTAACAGCAATGTGCTGCTTGGATATGTTGTGCTTCATAGCAGGAATAGCCCACTGAACTTGCAGCCACCAGGAAATCCAGCTGAAGGGTGTCAGTACCAGCTTTTAGCAGAAATAAAACTGTGTCAGGACCTTGCTGAGCCGGGGAGACTGCTGAGCCTTCAGCATGGCTGTAGACATTGTTTGGCTTGCGCAGACCAGTAAGATCTATCTTTCAGAAGCTACTGGGTTTTATTTTCTCCCTTGAAGGCAGACACATGGCTCTTACTCTAGTCTTTGACCTAAGAGTCATGCCCTGAAGCTTTAACAAGACTTTCCTCAGCTGTCCGTCTCTAACAATTACAGCACGAGCATCCGTTCCTTTCTATTTTTCCCTCAAAGTATCTCAGTAACAACAACCCACTGTGTCCAATAAGTTGTCCACTCTGAAGGTTTAATGACTTCTTCTGGAAGTTGTGATACTGAGGGGAAGAGAGAGAAGAAAGAAATTCTCTTACAGGATGTTTGTACTAGTGATTTTAGATAGCAAGGACATAGACTTTGTTCAAATAAAAAGTATTCAAGGCACGAAACAGGGTATGAATGAAATACTGTAGTAACATATTCCAGCAGAATCCTTTTCTTTGCTTATACAAATATTAAATTAAATTATATGAAAAAACTTATCACTCTCACAAGTTCACCTTCACTTCATTTCAAAACCACAAGCAGCTCACTGAATTGTGGTAATCACATGTATAGAGCAAGTGAGAGCGGAACGGGCCACAGCTTTCAAAACTTCTGCCTTGTGTCACTCCCCTGTCAGGGCTGGATCTGTGGCTGTTATCCCTTAGGTCAATTCTAGCCAAAGAAATACAAGTTAATGTGGTCCTATAACTGGATCTGGAATTCAGATCAAGGGGTCTGTTCCTTTACTGGCGGATCAGCTGCTCTCTAGGAGAGGGAGATATTTTATCAGCCTTCAAAAAAACCTTTGATGTCTGGTCACTTTCAGTTGCTTGTTGATTTATTATCAGATACCATATTTTTTCCATTTGCCCATCTAACAAAGTAAAACTAGAATAAATTTAACTGAACTGTGTTTAATCAGTTCAACATATGCTCATGTGTGTATACAAACTTGTGCTGAAGTATATATTTTCTCCATTAGACAGATGATATTCTTTGGGTACCACATCCGTTCTGGGAATCTCTGTTTTATCTTCGTTACATAATAATCTGTTTCCATGATTGCATTCTGCCTGTTCTTCTCAGTGCAGAAGGTCTACAACCCTTCTGTTGAAGGCCCCACTGTCATTTGCTGCATCCCAACAGCTTGAGGCCAGATTTCTCCCACCCCAGACTCCCAGGAGTCACACGAGGGCACGCTTCCGCCTTCATAGACCTATATTCATAGGCCATAATTTTTAGCCTGAAAATCTTTGCTACAGAAGTGCTATGATCCCTGGATTCAAACAGGTCAAAACTTGATTTGGGAGGGTTGAAAAGTTACACCTATCAAGTAATGCTAGTGATGCCTAGAACTGGTGGCATTACTTTGAACAAAAAAGCTCACATCTACTTTGTCAATCCTGAATAAACGTTTTTACCTTTACATTTACATAAAAGAATTTTGTTGAAAACTCCTGATGGTTCCAGGATCCTTTCAGCCTCTTTTAAAAACTGAGAGGTGTCCAGAGTACCAGTAGCAAGTCCTGAAGTCTTCTGAAAATCCTGCCCTTGCAGCTTCCTCGAATGTCACCAGGTCCACTCCTCTTCATTACATGATGTCTGCTCAGCCCATGATTTTCAAAGATGGCAGCTAGAGGTACAATGCAATACAACAGAGGTGAAATGCAAAGGGACAGATGCTAAAATGGGTGAATTATTCCCAAACCAGCAGCTTTTCAAATCCTTCTCCAGGCAGGATGCAGCTCTGGTACTTCAGGAGACACTTGCACCTCTGCCACCTGGAAGAACTGGGGTAAGTTGGATCTACCAAAGCCTTGAGAAAAAATGGCAGAGTTGTTGGTGGGGTAATAAGTACATGGTTTTTCCCTTCTGGTTGCTAAACTCCTGTGGCTAAATAAAAAATCTGTTAGTTGAACAAGTGTCCTGTTTCGCTGCCTATTCTCACTGACCAACGTTTCTATTATGACTTACCTGGTAAAAATCAGTCATCTGGTGTTTCTTGTGATTCTGCTGATAATCTAGTGGTCCATCATAATGGTGTGCAAGTCTGGGAGAGGAAAAGGGAAATTACATGCATGTCCTCAGCTGTGGTAACAAAGCATGCCTTGGCGGCCTTCCCTTGGCTTTTGCTCGCCATTTTTTATGTGTGCCTGGCTGTGTACCTTGCTGAAATCACCCTGACCCACTGACTTGCTGGCATGATGCTGAAGCTGTGTTGCTCTTCATAGTTGTCTGGTACCCACTGACTGTTGGCTGTCACTGGACCTGCTGTGCTTGCCTTGCTTGGGTACCACGGGATTGCACGCCGCACTGGGTTGGGTTGGAGTGAACTTTCTTTGTAGCAGCCCAGACAGTGCTGTGTTCTGGATGTGTGGCTAAAACAGTGCTAATAACACACAGTGTCTTGACCACTGCTTGATGCTTGCACAGCATCAAGGCTTGCTTTATTTCCCACATCCTGGTTTCATCTAGGATAGAGGCTTTTTTCTTCTTAGTAGCTTTTGCCATGCAAACTGAGGTAGCAGAAGAGGAAGGGAGGGGATTGACTTTTGTAGTGGTTGTGCAGAGACTGGCTGGGCATTGATCTGCTTGCGAGACATGATAAGTGATTTCCTGCTTTTTTCTCTTTCCTTCACCTACTAAACTGTCTGTGTCTCAACTAATGAATTTTGCTTTTGGTCTTCCTATCCTCCACTCCATCTTGCTGGGGGTGGAGGGACTGAGAGAGCAGTTGTGCGGGTGCTCAGCTGCTGGCCAGGGTCACCCAACCACACACACCTTGTCGGTGAGACCCGTGCCCTTCCATTGCCAGAAAATTGAAAGTAGCTGAAATACGCATCTGTGGTGCTTCTTCCTTGCAGCCACAGCCAAACAACCTTTATTATTAACAATCGCAATGAGGAAAAGTATGGAAAGTGAAATGCAGCTTACGCTTCAGCTTCTTCTCACAGTTATTAAAAACTACAACAGTTTTTGCACCAAAGCTTCAGGTGGAACTTCAGTCTAGTGCTTGCTGTACCATCCAGATCGCATCTCATCCCCATTCCTTCTTCCACTCAACAGTCAGTTTCTTTAACCCAGTCCATGAACCACACTGCTCTCTGCCTCTTGGTCTTCACCACTGATTTATCTTTCCTGCATTTTAATCTAAGCTCCTTTTTCTTTATGCTTGACCATTTTCTCTGTACCTTCTCTCACTGACTAGGGCTCAGTCATGTGAGGTTAAAGCACTCACTGGTCTCACTGTGGTCCTCTTAACTCAGAAGATAAGAGATTGAACATGGACCCCAGTGTTGTTACAGCTAAGACTCACATTAAAGTGATAGAAATAAGATGTATTCAACACCCAGCCCCCTGCTGAGATCTGGAAGCACTCTAAAAACTGGTTAAAATAGGAAGTTATCACTCTACAGGAGGATAATCTGAGAAGTAAATTCAAAAGGGCAATAATATTGAGCTCAGATTGTAGGGTACTTTTCTTACTATGAATTATGTAATGACACATCCCCTAGAAAACAGTTAAAAACGGTTGGTTTGAATGCCATTTGCATGATTCAAGTAATTCTGGAGATAATTATACACATTAGTAATTGCTTTCACGTTAACTGAATATGTAAAATTGTAAACCATTTAGTCATCCCATTCATTTTTAATGCCATCAAATGAACACTGGGAAAATCCCCAGACATTCTGAAGGGAAGAATATCAAACTGCTAAATGTCTCTTCTGTTGTTCTCTGCCTGAAGTTCTGCATAAAATGAGCAAGCAAACAAAACAAAACCAAAATCCCATTTGTACACCTGACTTCCTAAATTAGTTTGATAACAGAAAGCTATAGGCAGAGCAAGAAGATTCCTACCATCAAAAACCGGCGTGCTC
This sequence comes from Falco naumanni, assembly GCF_017639655.2. Classification (NCBI taxonomy): domain Eukaryota; kingdom Metazoa; phylum Chordata; class Aves; order Falconiformes; family Falconidae; genus Falco; species Falco naumanni. Next base: position 18,412,500 of record NC_054057.1, on the reverse strand, counting down.
ACTGCTGTCACAGCTATGGTGCTGCATTAGGTGGCTTGTTTCTACCTGACTCAGGCATACCCTTTTAAACAGTTCTGAAGGTGATGTGAGCCTGCTCACAAGCACACTGCACAAAGGGCATATATCTTTTTTGATTCATATCTGCTAGCATCCAGAACAGCAACGTTGAAATGGCAAAAAGTCTCCATTTCGTTCTGATGCATCTGTTCCTTCTGCCTGCTAATAGAGAAAGGTCATACTGATGATGCTGTCAATGGGCATGCCCCTCACTGTAAGCAAACAGAAGGAACAGATGCATTGGGTGGAAACAAAGAAAACAAAGACACATTCCCCCTCCCCTCCCTTTTTTTTTCTTTTTTTCTTTTTTTTCTTTCTTCTCCACTCAAGCACTGGCATTCTGAGCGCTAATGAAGATTTTCGTTGGGGGAAAAAATATGATCAAGTAATGCTATTTGCCTCAGATGGTTCAAGCTGCCTAACCCATACATAGCAGGGAGCTCACTACAATTTACAGTCCCCATGCTCCTCTCTGCAACATCTGAAGATCATTTCCTTTGCAGTTACAGAAATGGGAACTAAGTACAGTGATCTGTGGGAGGTCATGAGGAGAAGGGTGTGGGGGTGGTGCACTTGCAGAATATGTGTGGGGTACAGATTGACCAACTTTGTCTCAATTAATAATGAAATTGTTCGCTTCACATACTCTGCCCAGAATTCAAGGTTAAATCTGTAATATTTTCACTGTTTGAGCCTGAATCCCTTGTCCTGGTTATGCAGATACCCTGAGTCTCAGGGTGGCTCTTTGCTATGGGGAGATCAGTCCCTACACCTAGGACTGCCTCAGGGTGTCTGTATTTTGAACAGCAGTTTTCATAACCTTTTTTTTTCTTTTCTGTTGCAGTCCTCAATATAAAGCCACAACACAGTTCCTGTCTTTTATCATGCACTCCAGTTTGGGGCTTTGAGTGCCACCATGAGCCATGGAGTAACTATCTGGCATACCAAGCAGAACCACATTGGGTAAACTTATGAAAGTTTTGAGTTGAAAATTACTCTATCCATAAGCACGTGGATGAAAACATTGCAGAAAGGCTACAGGAGGGCAGCATTTATGGCGACGATTGGTACACAGAGAATACCAGACAAAATTAAACCCACAGAAACAAGACAAAATAATTTAAAAAAACCAACAAAGCTACAAATGGCCAGAAAAACCCACAATTTCATCGTATCTTCTGTCTTTCATCACGTCTGAAAACAACACTGTTCTCAGCTGTTGGTGAGGAGCCACATACTAAATCCATGGGAAGTCGTGACTATCTGTTGTCACGGAAAGGGTGTGACATAAATTATAGAGAGAAATTTTGTACATCAGCTGACAATTTTGTGACCAGGCTGACATTCAAGGGGCAGGAGCCATAGCTCAGGAGGAAGTTGCTGACGTTGTGTAAGATGAAAGAGCTGTATCACCAAAACCATGCAATGTAATGGCAAGTTAATAGCAAGGATTTTCTAAATGCTGTCACTGGTGAGTGTAATTGCCCACAGTCATCTATTCCCTGTCATTATCTTACCAGACAAACAGGCAAGGCAAGGAGCTGACAGTGAACTGCTTCATCTATTCCTCAGCTGTAAGAAGATTTCTTATTGCATTGAACAGCTAAAGAACACAAAACCTTTGGAGTTCTAGGGAAGAAAAAGTCTGACAGCACAAAATCAGGTGCACTGAGCAACTCCATTTCTGAATCTTTAGACTCCACAGCTTCTACCTGGACTCCTGAAAGGGTTCATGGCTTGATCCATTTGGTGTGCTCCCAACCAGTCTCAGGAACTTCTCTCCAAAAGGATATAAAGTCCTCGGCAAATACATTCATTGTGTGCTCAGTGAAATCAGCTGCTCAGTAGCTTTGTTCTTCTCCCTGCTGCTTCTTAGCTGTCTCTCCACACTTTAGACCAGGGGTCGTCAAACTACGGCCTGCGGGCCAGATATAGCCCCCCAGGGTCCTCAATCTGGCCCCGGGTATTTACAGAACCCCCCAACCCCCCTGCCGCCAGGGGTTGGGGGGGAAACCAAGCAGCCGCAGATGACTGCCTGCCACTTCATCCGCGCGCCGGCCCCCTGGTTAAAAAGTTTGAGGACCCCTGCTTTAGACCCTCAAGAACATCTCTCATGTCCCTGTTGCTGACCCGCTTGGGACTGAGATAGCATCCCCACCTGCAGAGGCTCTCCCATCAAGTAGATGGATGCAGTCATTTATGGCAAACCGCACAGGAGCACTGAAGCATGTGCAGAAATGTGCAAGCCAGGGAGCATCACTTGTGAAGGACCAGACTCGCACAGAGCAGAAGAGAGGAAAGTTGGGCTCCAGATGAAATAATCTTCTCTCTGCCGAGGAAAGATGTGATGGTGGTTCTTAGTGCTCTGCCTTAGTGCTAAGAAGAAAGTAGCTGCCTGCTTTTTGGTTCTGGCAAGCAAAGAGGGAGGTCATTAATGTTTTGGAGGAAAGAATACTGGAGGAGACAGACTAGAGGACATTTGCCTTGCATGCCAATTCTTTTATTCAAGATTTCTCTTGAATACTTGGGAAGGCTGATTTATGTTACCCAAGGCATGCTTTCATTGCACAAAACATAGTCTAAGTTCTAATACTCCATGGCAATAAATTACATTAATCTATTGAACAAGAAAATAAAAAAAAAAATACATTATAAGGTAGAGCCTTTATATGACATTAAACAATAGCATAAAAATACATGCTGCTTTTATCTCATACTCTGCTTGGCAGAAGGATAGTACGCCCAGTAAATCCAGTGACACATCTTCTGCCAGTGCATCAATAATGTTTACTCAAAGATGTGATAAACAACCCTTCAGCCATATTTTTAATAAACTCTCTTCCTATAGCAATCCTTCCTCTTTCATCTTCATATCCTCTCTCTGTGGAAACCCCCTCTAAAATTTTGCAATATGAAAACCGCCAGATTCATGTGAAAAGGTTAACCACTGGAAAAACCTTCCTCTCCCCAAAATCACAACAACTGGAAATAAAGAGGACTCTTCACAAGCTCCACATTTTATTTTCTCCCCAGCATTATGATACCAGCCTCCTTTCCCAAAGCTTAACCTAACCGAGTGGCTGCCTATGTATCATGGATGGAGCAAATGAAGAACTGAATCAGGAAAAGGCTTTTCCGCAGTGAGGAACACCAGGATGACTCATCTGCTGCTCCTGGCATCTCTCTCACTGTCCTCTGGCTCTGTTGTGAAAGCACAAAATGTCAGTGCACAGGTTGGTGGAGCTTGTCCTGTAAACAGGCTGTGCAATATAAGCCACCAGGCAGTCTCCTGCTTCAGCTCTACTGCTACCCTCTGCAGTTACCCTAGAAACATTTCTATCTGTAAAAAGACACTTATCCTAATTACTAGTTGTCTTTCTTCCTAACCCCTAGAGCTCTTCAAAGGAGAAATACAGACAAATGGCTCTTGAAACTGCCAGTCTTTTTTATGTGAAACTTCCCCCTTCCCTTGAAACACTACCCTCTAACTCCCCCTGAGAAAAGTAACACCAGCAAAAGTTACTACTGGATTAGTTACAACTTTCTAAAAATTTTGGCTTTTTTTTTTTTTTGTTTTAGGCATTTATTTTTTTTGGACATTGTTCATTTTTTAGGCATTTGTTCATCAGACATAAGCTGATGAACAAAATATGTCTGTACAATTTATGTCACACCTTTTGCGCGACAACAGAAGGTCACAACTTAGAGCTTACCATGGATTTAGTGCATGGCTCTGCAGCAACAGCTGAATGAAGAGCTCTTCGTAAGTAGCTTTTACTCCCCTTTAAGGAAGGACCAGTTTGGTATCATACAGCACATTCCTCATTGCCTGTTTTCATCTGTTTAGTGAAATACTGATTTTATGTTTGTGGGTGGGGAAACTCACTCACCAAGCACCAGCAAGTTCGGTGTAATTTTTCCAGGTTTCTAGCCCTGAGCTGATCTGTTTTAGATGACCCTAATGCTTCACTTATTTAACTTGTTGCCAGTCAAGTTCTGGCACAAGGAGGCTAGAGAGTATAAGATTTGAGTACCACTGACTTAAACCAAAGTTATGCTGAGTTTACAATCACTTTCCAGAAGATTTAAACAGCTTTAAAGCTTATTAAGGTAACAAAAACTCTGACAAAGACTGATATCTGCACACAGACAGGGCATCTGTCGGTTAAGGAGGTTCCCAACACACAACCACCTCAGCTCAATAGCCTCGTTTCAAGACCCATATCGTACAGATGGAGTGGATGCAGCCCTCTGATTCACCAGCCAATCTTCGTGCCAAAGCAGGGGCTTTTTCTTGAAATATCTAAGCGATGGTGATGGTGGCTTCCTCTGACAACACACTCTGTATAAATATAAGACTCGCTTGCAAAATAATCTCAAAACAGCAGTATCTGTATGTGAAGCATTAGAGCAAGATTAGAACCACGTAGAGGAAATGAAAGAACTCTGAAAAGTCCATAAAACTGAGACAACAACAAAATCTTAGGTTTTATAAAAGAGAAACAGCTCAATTGCAAAACTCAGTCTATAAATAACTCAAGACAAAACAATGCAAGGGAGAATGGGAGAAGAAGAAAATGTGTAACTCATAATGATTTGCTTATTTATTGTTCAAAATGACAAAGAAGTCAAGAAAGTGTAAGAGACAAATAGATAAAAAGACAAAGAAGTAGAAGAGGCAGCTTAAAATGTTGTCTCTGAAGTAAGCTAACAAAATTTGATAGGTCAAAGAAAAACAACCATTGATAATGTGATGAAATGAGGTGGCTGAAATAAGCAGGAACATAGAGTAATTGTGAGGATGAAAAACTAAGGAAAAATGAAAGGGACTTTTAGGAGAGTCTTAGTAGAGCAATAACACGATTGCACTTGCAGAAGTTGAATTGCTTTCTGAAGTCACCCCAAATCAGAATGTCTTCGTTATTAAGCATAACAATATCCAATTCCATTCGCTTTCTTATCATTCTTTTACTACTGCTCACAGACCTTGAAAGGGAATTCAGTTAAAAAGAAATGCTCTTCTGTGGTTACCAGACAGAGTAAAATCTGTTTAATGAGATACTGTCTGATCAGACAGAGTTATAACCTAGTAAGAGAGCAACACATATTTTACACTTGTTTCTGCAGTGGCTAGCTCCCCATGATACAGCTCCTGGGAGAAAGCTCTCAGCTCACCTCTGTTCCTGCATACCCACACCACCGCATCAGCCAGCTGGGGGCTGATCAAAGCATCCTGACTTTTCTGCCAGCAGGTAACAGGCTGTCAGCCCCCTGTTCATCTCCTCATGCTGACATTTCCCCGAGCTGCTGCCATCAGAGAAGGCTACAGCTGAAGTGTCATGGGTGCACTTCCACCCCAGTGGTGTCTCTTGGTACCCCAGCCACAGAGTGCAGTGATGTGCCTGGTACCTCTGCCTGGGGCATCACGGTACAGTAACTGCACAAGGAGCCAGGGAGAGGCAAGGGCGCAAGGGCCTTGGACATCATCTGACCAAAAGTCATCTAATACGCGCAGGTTCCACTAGTCACCAGGCTATAAAGCCATGATCCTTGGACTTTAGAAACACTCTGTTAGCACACAGCTGGGTAAGCTGAAGCTTGGTGTTTTCTGTCGAGTTTATAAATTAGGAGAGAGTCCACAGGGCTTTCCACCTGTAAAATCTACACAAAACAGCAACCCAGCAGTTTAGGATCATCAACTCTTCCTCCTCCTGCAAAATCAGAAGAGAATATCCCCTGTTCCTTGCCGCTAAGGGTAAACCCCAGCCTTTGTTATCTGGTGAGTAATATCTTTACAGCAGGAGTATTTCATGAGGTGCTGCCAGCTGGTCAGTGGAGCATGGCTGGGCACTTGTTCCTGGGAAGGAAGCAGCGGGAATATGGGTTTATAAGCAGCTAGCAGAACCAACAAAATATACTTTCAGAGAGTTAAATGAGATGAATGCTAGCCAATCAGAAAAATAGTTATGTGAATGCATATAAAAAACTACGGTAAGACTTCAAGCCATTAAAATATTCCATTAATCCCTCTGGTAATCAGAAACACTTCTACACAGATTTAGAAAAGGCACCAGGGGAATATCTCAAATAGATCCAACAATGATGCAAGGACCCAGTTTTGCAATCATTGAACAGACATGTTAGTTGCTTTTGGGTATGCCTCTTTAAATCTGCATAAACTTCCAGATGAAAGAACTCATTAATCTCTGAACTGAGGTGTAAATGTGCCACACCACAATATCATGAGAATGTCCTGTCACTCTGTGATTCATTATTCTTAAATGGAATATGCTACTACACGGCCTCAGATAAACCAGTGGCCATCACGGAAATGCACATAAAAAATCCTCAGGACACTCAATGGAATTAATGGTGCAGATTCCGCAACAGGATTAACTCGCTTGGCCCTGTCCATTAGAGCTGTAGAGAACGTCCCCTTTTCTCTTCCCAAACTCTCTTGTGTTGTGTATCAGCATTATGGCAGTAGTTTGATTCTAAATGGTACTGAGGAAAACTAATGGCATTAGGCACGGATATTACTGGCATATGTGCAGTACTAGTATCACGCTGCTCTGCCTTGCATAGCTCATCACTGCCGCAGTATGAACCAAAGCCTGAGCAGTCCTAGCTTCATGATCGTTCTGTTCCAGCAAGGGAAAGAAGGGACCAGTAATGACCCATGTTCTATTCTGATGCTCTTAATTTTTCCTGTCTAATGCTCAGAGCCCCTCTTCCTGTCCATCAAAACGCCGAGAGGCAGTAAAGATCTTCTACATGTGAAGTTGGTGGGTCTCAGAAAGGAGACCCACGTCTTGGAAGAAGTAAGGCAGACAACACCAGTAAGTTGCTTTGCTAGTACCTGTTCTGAGATGGAGAAGTTTTGCCCATGGTGTTCCAATACACATACTTGTCCCCACTTATTACTCAAGGAAGGCAGACAATTTGCAAGACTGCTTCACGGCGTCTAAAACATGGGTGGAGGCTGGGTGGTCTGAATCTCATGCCCTCCACATCAGGAAGGAAGTGATCAGCAGGTCTACCTGGTAAGTGTGGTAGTGTCAGCCATGAGTAAATGGCACAATAGATTAACAGCGCTTATCTCACTGATTCTCGAGATACTGCTATAGTTTATCGGCAAGAACAAAATCCCGGTTGTGGTTGTGGAGAAAGAAATTTCTGCACAAGCTTTCAGAACTTTCTGAGAGCTACAGAGAAATCAAACACCTACCAGCAAACTCTCACCAGGAATTGAAACCTCAAAGTTTCACACAGCAACCCTATCAGTCTTGGGCTTAATTTCTTTTCATGCTTTCACATATAGTGGCCAGCAGACTATGGGCCTATTCATGGCAGTGACTGTTGATTATTTACTCGTTACAGGGAAAGAAGTGATGCTGTTCAGGGTGTATGGAACTGCTGCGCATCCCAGGCAGCATTCTTGAAAATCCTGAACTGATGCAGATTAAATGAGCAGCCCACATAAACAGCCACCTCCAAAAGCACATATGAAGTTTATGTTTTAAAGGAGTTTTGGGGCCATCTGTAAGTGAACCTCTTGCTTTGGACTGACAGTGTTTCTATATTTTAATGTCTCTGTGTGCCAATCAAAACAGCATTTACATCAGCTCCAGGTGGCTGTGTATTGGAACAACACGTAGTGGTGAGTGCAAGGCATGTCAAGACTATCAAGGCTGTTGGTTAATATTGAACCACTCAGACTGTAAAAAGCAAGATGTCCTCACAGGTATGTCTGACATAGCTGATGACAGCAGCAGAGAGAACATCGCAAGGCATTCTGTGCTGTGGGCCATGTGCGGTGGAAGATACTAACTGTATTACGAGCTTCTCTGATGCGTGCTCACCTTGCACAATAAATGAAACATGCTGTTGCAAGGATCAAACTCAATCAGAAACAGAAGGCTGCCCTAGGTCTCTAATAGGAACATAGCTTGTCCCTGGCTCTAAAATTGCCAATATCATGGTGGTATGTCAGAATCTGACTTTGCATGTCCTTTGAACCAAGTTCAGACAAGTAAAGAAAAAACTCCAGCTGACCAACTTCAGTTGAAGATTGGCTGAATCAACCAGATGCTGAAACAAAGTTTGTCTAAAGAAAATATGAGCAGCTTGGCAATATTGCTGGAAATTAGAAGCTCATCAGTATGCTTTAAAACATTGAATTTCTGTCAATATGAACTCAGATGGAAGTAATGCAGAAGTGGTGCAAGCACAGCTTGGTTCACTGATGAGGAGGAAAGCTAGCAACAAACTTCCCTGCCACAATAATTTCAGCAGAGAAATAATATCTGCTGCCCTGCAGCAAATCTCCAGCAGGTAGCGTATAACATTTCTGGATTTATCTGTAGTCCAGCATGCAGCCATCTTTCAAGCACCTGATGACACCTGTTCTTTCACTAAAAAGGTAGCCAGGTTGAGAGTAACCACTGCAGAAAATGGAAACCCAGCCACATAACCGCTTCTTTCTTTTGAGTTGAATTCTGTTTTATCAAGTAGCTTTTCCTGTCATACCACAAGAAAAAAAAGTCTTCGTCTTTGTCACTCTAAGTGGCACACTGGTTTTATTGTGCAGAGTGTTGTATGTGCACAGGCAATAGCTGTGACAGCACGAAGAGCACCACGTTATGAAGCTTTCATAACAATGCAATTATTAAGTCATTCAGACACACTTTCCGATAACTGCTTTGTATGTTTGATACCGTAATCATTTATGTTAGATGACTCAAAACGTGCCACCATTAGAAGCTTTTTTGACATAATACTTTTCAAATCTGTTTAACAGAACTGTGGTACTTGGTGGTACGTGACATTTTGTGTTGGTTTGGGTGCCATGAAACACTCGAGTGGGATTCAAGTGGGATTACTCATCAGCGCTGCCTTCCCTTCCTTCTTCATCATGCTTAGATATGTCTGCCCACTTGTCAGGTTCTCAGAAAGCCTCTTACACACTTTCATATGTGTTTCCTCCTCGGTGGCAGCAGCAGCCTAGCCACCACGTGACACTCTTGAGCTCGTCTGAATAGTTTCTGTGTTTCCTACATTTTTGCGCATCTTAAAGAGCACGCAGGTCTGTCAGGCTTCTCTCCATGAGCTGAGCTGGCCTCTGCACAGATTGCCTCTTGCTACCCCTCACAGACATCTGGGCACTTCCTCAGACAAACACACGACTAAAAAACACCCGTAATTGCAAATATCCCTCATACCAGTGGAGCTACTGTAAACCAGGTATATCAGGTAATCTACTATTTGAAAAGCACACGCTAAAGAGCAGTGGTGCATAACATTTAACAGAGTGTTTTAAAAACGATTAGAGAAGGTTACAAAATTTTTTTTCCATTTGGTTGTAATGAGTCACTCTGTGGTTGGTGTTATCTCTCCTTGTCTTTCCACTGTTGAAACTTCCCATTCGTCACAAAGTCTCTCACTGCTGCTGTGGCCACCCAAAAGATATCTGTATAGTTTAAGCCAGTCATCTTGAAGAGATGGGTACTTCCAGCAAGCAGTCCGTCCCTTTCAAAAACGGGTCTTTAAGACAAATAGGACAATTAATATCTGAACTCACCAATTTATCTTTATCACTAGTCAGACATTCCAGATATCTGCCTTATTCTGTTTAACTTCTGGAAACCAGTATGAGAAAATACATGTATCTCCAAAAATGTAAGGGAAATATTTTGCCCACCTGATCTCCATCCATACCTGGTTCTGACAACCAAACTGATAGGTCACCCCTCTGACACTCCCAGCTCAAACATCTAAGTGTTCTACACTTCTCATTACACATACTATTGTAAAGCACTGAATTGATCTAATTTCCAGTGCTTTACAATTTAATGTGCATGGTCTCATTAGACCATTTTATATTCTTTTGGAAATATTTACAGTTAGTAAACCATGCTGGACAGTACAACTGCAATAAATTTGTGGGGAATGATCTGAGTTACCCAAGCTCTTTGAAAGGAACTGTGCAGAACTTGTAACTGTCACATTTACGTGTTAATCACGTAACAGTGAAGCTGGTGCAGAGATGTAACGTAGTCTCCAGTTCTCCAATATTGATCACTAGTCACAACACACCACAAGCTGCATAGCAGGTAGAGGCAGGGTATGCTTGAAATCAGTCTGCTACCAACATCACTATATTTAAAAATAAAAGCAAACACAAAACCCAAGGGGTAAAATCCGAGGTGAATTGTAATTGAGCTGCTTCGTGTTTCAGAGGTGAGTTGTAACTGAGCTGCTTCACTGAGGTGCTTCAAGAACTTATTTCTTCCCAGCCACATATCTCCTTTGAAATTATATTAATCAGCTGGAAAAGTACACAGCAAATTGTCATGTCTGCATCAGTCTTTCTGTCCTTCCTCACAGAAAGGTAGTCTTCCATTCATAATTTTAGATTAGTACGTGATGTGTTTAGAGTAGTAATCTCACTTTACATAATCCTCTCCTTTATATACTTTTGCTTTCAGTTGGGAGCAAATACTAAGTTGATCATGCATAAGATGCATACATAAATGTCAACTAACTCAGCTGTTTTCTTCCTCCACTTTTCAGTATTGCTGCAATAGACGATGTTTAAGTGCATCGGTGCTGACACACATCTTATTACAGCTCTGAGAATGCACATCAGTCCTACTGCAGTATTATCATTCTTTAGATTTCTCCTTTCTGGCTGAACAGACAATATGATTGATGACAGAAAGCCTGGTTATGCAGAAAGTAGTTACTAGTAAAAGAAGCATTTCGGTGAGTCATGAATAAAGGTTTAAATGAAAACCAGAACCTATAGTTAAAAGCAGGCTTCAGACCAATTTTCTTTAAAAAGGAAACCCTCCTTTCAGTTATAGCTTATTCTTTGACTTGAAACAAAACTTCAGAAGACAAGAAGTACACATAAACGAACTACAACTACCCAGCCTGAAATCCAGTTGAGGCAGCATGGTTTTTAGAACCTGAAACATGAAAAGTTGATAAAAATACAATACAAACTCAAAAGAGAAAGAGAACCAAGAAGTGAGAAAGGAAAAATTTAACATACACACAGACTGAAAAAAAAAAAAAATAAAAAGAAAAAAAAAGAAAAAGAAAAGAAAAGAAAAAGCAGAAAGGGAGAAGAAATTTTTCCCCCACAAAAAATAAAAAACTCTGCCACTCTGTGGAACCTTTTTAAACAACATTTGAAAATAAGTTTTTTCTGTGACAGAAAAAGAAAGGGTGAGAAATGTATGGCTTTACACAGTAGCCACACCTTGTTATTTTATTTTGGGTTTATAGTTATTCTTGAAACTACTGATTTATCATCTGAACTATAGAGATTTCCTTAGCATACGGGCGGGGTGTGTGTGTGTGTGAAGATTTTTAATTTCCTCAAGTCTTAATATTAAGACTACAACATTTTGACCTCAGGTGTCTGTTGCTTAAGAGGTAATTTCAGTCTTGCCATACAAGGGAGTGACATTCATGAAGTAGGTTGCATTATGACACAGGACCTGTTAGTTTATGAGATAGCCATTGCCAGCTCCTAGAGCTGCTGCCTGTGAGGTCTCCCTCTCCGACAGTCTCTCCCAATGCAGTTAATGCCACTTGCTGGCTTTCTGCTGCCAGTACAGGTTTTCATACCGTACTCAGCTCTGGGGAATAAAATCAGGACATCCCACTCAGTTCAATAAATTCAGAAGCTAAGATTATCATAAAACTGAAGCTCCAAAGAAACATTAACATAAAATGTACCAGTTCTGGCAATAGACAGCCTGGCAGTAAAGATCAACACCACAGCATAGTGGCAGCTTGCAGGCAGACTAGTTTTGCATTAAACCACTCTAACCAGTTTTACAAGTGTTGTCTTAAATGTGCTGATACGAAATTCCTACTTTTGCAGGAAAACATGAGTATGACAGAAGGAAGCATCACAGAACACAAAAATCCAAGAGAAAGTCCCTTTAAGGAGATCATTCCAAAGTGTATGCTAATTATATGCTACGTAATGAAGATTTTTAACAAAATGCCTGAGGTGTATCGGAAGAATCCACCTAGATGGTGTAAACCAAAAAAGGCAACACAGTTTATTCCCTCCTTTTCCCAGCTGGTTCTTATTTTAAGGACAAAACATCTCTAAAGAAAGAATGTGAGCGACTGCAGGAAGGGAGAAGCAGTGATAACTGCACTGCTGCTCTGCTCTTTATATGATATCACATGTCTGTCACTTCAAACAGTAGGAGAAAGTAAGTGTGAAGTTTTAGTATAAACTCGTTACTGTTCTGTCAGCTGTTGCCATTTCCTCGCTCCACTCCTCCACCATTCATATTTCTCTTCAGGATCCAGTTCTGCTGAGCTACTAGCACAATTTACAAGCAGCTCAAGATAGATTATACCAATTTTTTAGAACTTCTGAACTGATTTCATAACCACAAGACTTTGGTATTAAGCACATCATGTAACTCCCTGTTCCCACTGTTTCCTACTTTTACAAAAACAAAAAAACCCCACAACAAACCAAAAGAGTACAAACACTGGGCAGGATGAACTGAGGCAGCAATAGGTGAAATCTTTTATTTTATCCTATGATTACGTATAAATTTATTATTACATTTTTGTTTAGAAATTTTTTACATTCTGGATGGCATGCATAGAAGAAATCTCCTCACCTTCCTCCCCATAGAAGAACTCCTCACAAAGCCAGGTGACCAATGCTGGGGAAGGAGTCATCAGACTGTAAGTCACTATTATAGCGGGATAGGGGTGGAAAGTTCACAGGTGCTGTTCCCGTCAGTGAATTGCGTTGAGATGTTTGTGGGAGCCCTGCATTAATTCATTTTCACAAATCAATTTTTTCTGAAGGAAAAAACAAATCAGGAAAGAAGCTTCATACAAGAAACATCACACAAGTAAGTTTTGAATAGCATGGGAAAAGGCAGGTAAGAAGAACAGCAACTGAATTATTTCTTCTTTGCCAGACTCAGGCTTGTGTCTCCACTATCACAAGATTTTTGGGGTGCACCATGCATATTCCACACATGAGTGCTCATTTAAAGGACCAGGAACTGCCCCAGGACCACTGGGTTAGCATGCAGCAGTGGCTCAGGATCTGACAGAACTTGTCTGACTGCACTCCCCTCCATGGCCAAAATCAGCAATTACTTCAATTTTGGCACAAGAGGAACTTTTGTATATAGTACAGGACTTAAAAACTCACCACATTGAGTTTCATGAAAAGCCAGGTAAACCTTCCTGCTTGTGCAAAGAGACCCTTTGGGTATACAACTTACTGTTAAACCTGAGAGTTTAATACATGAGAACATGTGTACAGCATGAGTGCAAACATGAAGCCTCCCAGCATGCTATGAGGATGATCATGCAGAACTAAGAGAAGCAATTAGTTGAAAACACAAAGATATTGAAATGACTGAAATCAGCCAAGTCTTAGTCCATGTAAAGCAAACTTGGTAAAGCACTCTCATTCTTGCTATGCAATAGCTGAAGGCAGTGGAACTGATGAAAAGATTTTTTAATTGGAAAATCAAGAAGGATAAATTTGTATTTCTACCTCTGTATAATTTTCCACTTTATTTCTTTATGAGACTTTATTTTTGTCTTTCGATTAGGCCAACATTGGGCACACACAAAGAGCATGGAAGCTGATCATTCTTGGCAGGATCTTCAAGACATCCTGAACTCAAAGAGAATTATTCTTTCCCCAAGTTCTGGATGACAAGTCAGTCTTACTGCTTTTGAGCTGGTGCAGTGTCCTTACAAAAATCAAGAGATTTTTCTGTGAGAGGCATGTTATGGCACAGTCCTGGACTCTGCTTCAGTGCTGTACTCCATTACAGCTGAGAACTAATTCCCAGAGTGGCAAGAACATCTTGAAACAGTGTTCAAATAGTGAACAAAATCTCTGATTGGCTTGAAGCTATTTTGAGGAGCTCAGGCAGGTCTGAATATATACCAGAAACAGAAATTTACCATTTAAGGGATAAGGATATCAGGTAATATATACGTGCAAAAGCTTCCTTGCTGTGGTTGTCACAATTCTGTTTAGCCCATCCACTGCTTAATCAATCCGATGCTGTGCAATGCTTCTAGGACTTCAACACATTTCAGCACCAAGAAAAAGAGATATTTTCCAAGCATGCCTTTATGGGTTTTTAATGATGATACATTTGAACTTTGTGATGAACTTGCAGTGCTAATAAGCACCATACCCATAAAGCTGCCCTCAAGAGACACCTTTGCACCTTTGAAATGGACCTATGATTCACACACTGCATAGCTGGAATGCTGCATGAAGCTCCTGGCGTCTCTAGCAATTCTGGCAACTGTTGTGGCAGCAGATGATCAAAACATATCTACCTTCATTCTAAGGCATAACAGGCTCATTTCATTGGTTTAGTTACTTGATCTGTTGAAAAAGACATTGACAGAAATCTCAGTTATCCTAAAATGATTGATGGATTTGATACAGAGAAAGGTTGCAAGTGGTAGTAATCATAATTAATCTAATGGATTGTGAATGATTCTATTTCATTTGCATAATAGAGGGTTTAAGATAATTACTTTTGACACATGATGTGCATACAGTTTGAAACATGAACACATTTTCCAGGATGTTTGCTCTTAAAAGTTTATGCATATTGACCCTACATTATGAAATTACAAATCATTCCTTTTCAGGATTTGTTAGCATTTGTTAGCAAATTTATCCTTTTTGTTTGCAAAAGCAATATCGTAGCAGCTTTTTTAGAGTGTATACATTCAACTTCTCCAATCATTTCAAAGAACACACTTGTGAAACCTGCAGGAGAAATTATTTAATTAAAGGAATAATTTGTATTTCAACTCCTGCAAAGAACAAGATGGAGAGAATGAAAGCTAGCAATAAACAACAGGAAAAACATGACATAACTAGAAAATGTAGAACATTCAAGGCTGATGTTCTGAATTAATTTCAAATGTTGAAAAATAATATGGCTTTCTTCCTGTAGGTTTACATTCTGACTGTACACATACATACAAATTTTGTATACAACCTTCCTCTGTATTAATAACGGAAACACTACATTTATATTATGCTACAGCTTTCACAATGTGTCTTCACTCAGTTTTAACCTCAGATATGCTGCTTGCCAGTAAAACAAATTAATATGCCTCTTTTGAATGTGTGATACAGGGTTTACATCATCACCACACTGTCTGAGAACCCGGTATTGGATGTTTGCAGGTCCCCTTAAATTAATCTGTAGTAGTACCTGCTGGCAAATTTAATCAAAAGTGGGTCAAAGATGCTGACGGTAGAGCTGTCTAGGCCACAAAAGTTTACTTTTGCTTCATATGCAGTGTCATGTAAAAAAGACAAAACATGAAAAAGTGGTGAATAATCACTCCTCTACTAAATCTTTTGAGTCTCACATATGAAACAGTTTAGTAAAAGTATGCAACTTTCCATGAAAAAAAAAAGAATTTGCATTTTCTGGTATGAAATCCAAGTACCCAGCATTCACTGGGCACTAGTGAGCATTTATTCACCTTTCTTAACTTTCTTAATTTCATCTGTTGAGGTTCTGGGATTTCTCCAGATGATAATACAAATGTTCATAGGAAAAGAAACGTCAGTTTTGTAAATAGGCCCAGTCCCGAGTGTTACGCATATTAAACAGGTTTACACGCACATCCTTCATTTGCCCAAGGATAAGATACGTATTAGATAGGCAGTGCCCCATATTCTCATGAATTTTGGTCATAGTGTTTCGCAGTGAGAAATTTATTTCAAATTAAATCAGTGAGTACTTTTCTAGATCTCATTTGGGATTCACTTCCTTTCCCCAGTAGCTATGTACAGATTGAAAATATATATTGTTAAATATCACTAAATTTATTTGTATAGCAACTCTAGAGTCAGAAACTGACCAATAAGAAAGCATAGAACAAAGAGTACCAGAGATTCCAGCCTCCAAAAAAATTTGAGTAAAGATAACTTCCTTCATTCACCAGACTGGGAGTTTTAATGTTTGTGATATTCAATTCTATATATTTTTAGAAGAGAACTCATTACTCATAAGGAACTTTAAAACCAAAGCACACAGCAAGTTTACCTCAGGAATGTCTCAGAAGACCATTTAACAGTTGCAACAATTGCCTATGCATAATTTTTTTTCACAGTTTGCTGCCCAAATTGTCAGCTTCTACCTTAATTTCTGAATTTGCAAACTCATCAAAAAGTCTCCATTTGGGAAAAAAAATAATCCACAATGGCAGGTGTTTTGTTTTTTTTAAAGTAAGAAAATTAATGAAACAGAAGCATACCTGTATGTGATTTTGAAAAACAAATACCTAAGCCAAGATGTAGTAAATCACAAAATGAAAATATAAGGTAACCTTGAGTTACTTGAGTTTATAGCCATGTACATTTTTAAAATTCATCAAAAGAAAGAAACAAACCTTTTATATCAAATTATCCTAGGCAATTTAAGATGATGGAAGCAGACCTCAAGACAAGAAATGAGTACTTCTGTTGTAATCTGTCCTCTGTGTGCTCATCCTTCTGTGGTTGAGAAGAGGTACAAATGACATCCTTTGGATGGTTTTGAAAAGCCAGATGAATCATCAAATTCTTTTTCAAGACATTTACTCAATGCAGTAAGTCTCCACCAGGCATGAAGTAAGTTAGTGCCTAAAGCAGCCTGGAACCCATCAGGCACTGCTACAGCTGGTGCACCCTAACTGTGACTGCCAGATTTGTATATGATGCTGCAAAAAACTGCTCAAATCCTTTATTTTTTGCAAGGAAGATTAAACTTTTAGCATGCACTACTTAATAATGAATTGCTAATTAATCACTTCAAATTACAAAACGTATTAACAGCAGCTTAGAAAGAATTAATATGTTCATGATGTGCAGAGGAAGACAAATTTCCAAGATGTTGTTTCGCATTTCTATAGAAATGGTGGTGGGGGGGTTGTGCCTGCTGGTTAGACAAGCTGCTCTGCTGCAGTTGCTAAGGCTTCTATTGAATGGCAGTGCCATTAAATTACATTTCTTGCACACTGGTGAATCAGACAGTGAATGAATGAAATGAATTTACCTCCTGTTTCTGGTCATGGATGGAAGTAAAAGACTGGCATTACCCCAAGCTGTACATTTACTTTGTGCATTTGGTCTTACTTACCTTTCAGAAGCCAAGCTTTTTCCCTCAAAAGAATTCAAAGAATATATAAAACTTTTTTTGTATCATGTCAAAATCCATCTGACCGACAGGAAAAAAAAAAAAAAGGAATTGTTACTTACCAGATGAATGAGACTCAGAAAACTGGGGGGAGAGAGGAGAAGAGGCAAGGACTTTTAGACAAGCAAAAATGTTCCAGGATTTATTTTTCTCTCAGTCACTGAAATTATTTCAATCTTAAATTTAGCTGCTTAACAGACTTCCTAGATTTCTGAAACTGAATGCAAGTGAAGATGACTTGTGCAGTGAGTTCTCTGACTGTTCCACCAGTGAGGAGGGAAGAAAACGATCTCACTGATCCATGGTAGATGGCTTATCTTTCTCATGGCAGATGCAGTTTCCAGTATCATGCAGATCATTATGTGCTTTCTGTCATGAGGTAATACATTTGTTGAGTAAATTTTCAATTTAATGGGATTTTTTTTTTACTAGCAAAATAAATAATTTCTGTTTTGGAATTTCAAAAGTGAGCTCTCCATAAAACGCAAATTTAACTGTTCCTGCCAATAATTCCACACTGATTTCCATGTGTGGGGTCAGCTTTGGTGCCCTGTACAAAGATTTGGCACCAATCACTACATGTCAAAGCACCACCTTCTAGGAGCCCATCCTGGTGGAAAACAGCATTGTGATGATAACTTGATGGCCTCTTGCCACCCCTGGCACTTTTTGGTCAGTGTGCATCTGGTTAGTGGACAATTCCAGTGGGCCACATCACAACAGAGGGTATCACTCAAGTCCATGGTGTCAAGGCTGACCAGTCTTTTGCACGCTGTAGCCTCTCCAACTGTGCAGTGTAAATCCTGTTTCCTTTTAATGACCTCTGCAAGGAGTCTGTCAAATGTTAAATGCAAGACTCAGGGAACATCAGGGGAGATTCTAGACGCCGTCAGCAGCTATACTGACCATTCTGCTCCTGCCAGAGCGCAACACTCTCCAAAGGTTGAAATGGCATCCTCCTCTCACTCACATCAGTTTGTGTGAGGTCTGAGAGCCACTTTATAACAGATGCTGCTTACCCACTACAGTCCTGTGCCGCATGGTCATTTGGCAGAAAGCTGAGACCACGTGCTACTTCAGATCACAGTATGCAGATATCCAGGGTCTCAGAGAAATACACACTTGGGAAATAACTGGTGTGACTGCATATAGGTGTATTAGGGAATTAGAGATTACCATGGTAGGAATGCTTAAAAGATTGCTATGTGGGGGCAGTAATAAAACAGAATAAAAAGCAATAAACTTTGCTTTTATTCCAAGCTTAGACTGTATGCCATGACATGGGACATTTGGTACCTAACTCTGGTTCACACAAGTTTCCATAACACGTTGATAGCAAACCAAACAGGCCAGGGCTGGAGCCTTGTCCGGCTTAGCAGAAGGCACCTGCTTCTAGTAATCACAGCAGGACTTTTTACTGGGCCACTGGGTTCAGAAATGCTTATGTGTTATTTACCAATTACATTAGTGTGCCTATATTTGAGCTCAAAATAAGCTGTTGTTAATTAAATCCTGCTTCATGTGATTTGGCTTTTATGGGTGCAGTAGGCCACTGCTTTGGCTGCATAACCATGAAGTTGACAACAGCATGGTGAATATGGTACGTACCACCACCACGCTTCTAGCAAAATGACTGTGAAGAACCTAGGACTTCCAACACCTAGATAGACATCCCAGCCCCACCGGCCTCCCATGACCAACTGATAGAAACGTAAATGAGGCTGTCTGGTGCACTTGGTTCAGGGCTAGGGCCGGTTCACCACAGGACTCAAATAAACCACTGCACCAAACCGTAACAGTCTTGCAGCCATCCTGCTCGCATCTTTGAAAATTATTAATTTGGCTTTCTCCATTAGCAGACCTAGTACATATATCCCTTCTCAAAGTGTAGACCTGTACCTACATCTCCTCTACCCATGAACCATCCTTCAGTGCTGCACATGATAGATGGGCATTCTCTAGGCAACCAGGCTTTCCTCTACAAATGAAGCCAGGCTGTATTCCTTATTTTTTATGTTATGTCCTGGGCTGTTTGTGCTTTTTATGACCAAGGATGTGGTCTGTGGTGGGTGCCACTGCGGCAGAACCCTGGGAGCCTCACATGCAAAGGACGAAGGGACAGGCTATGGAAGTTACCGCCTTGGGGGTAGCATGTACCCATGCACAGTCTACATGCCTGCCAAAAGTCAGGCTCAGCTGGCAGCTATAGCCACTTTATCATGCCTGTCACCCTGGTGCCAAGCCTGATAAGGAGCAGAGGTCCTAGTGGGGACCATGGCTGGTTGCCCGCGGCCAAGCTCTGGCTCCTGTTGTATCTGCTGCCGTTGCCATAGGAGACTCTGCTGAGGAAAAGCTGCTGACTTCCCACTTCCATCCTCCCGTCTGCTACAGCACATTCCTGGCCTCTGCAGATATTACCTCACATCTAAAGGCATCTGTCTCTGAATGTCCTCGGCATTCAGCCCCCCTCTCTCCCACAAGATAAAAAGTAAGGTATAAACCTTAATTTTCCCATATCAGAGGAAGCCTCAGGCCAGATCCTGTTGTTGAGCAGGATGGTCTGAGCAGGATGTCAGCACGTGAGAGAAAGGCCCCTCACCTGGGTTGCTGGAGGTTGGCATCACGCTGCTGGAGAAGAATGACACACTGCCAAAAGGGGAGCTGGACACTCTGTTTTTGGGACTCCCTCCTCCTGAGACAGGCCTCAGCCTTGAAGACCTGCTGCAGACCAACACAGTGACTTTATACAGACCAAGCTGCAGCTGACTGAGGTTTCAGCCCTGCACTCCCCTGAATATCACCTTTGCCATCTTCAGTGTCTTGAGAAAACAGGACATGGTGCTTGGAACCTCCACTCCTGTGGTCCCCAAGAGGTCCCAGGTGGAGCTGAACTCCTCTCACTCTTGTCTCAGACCCTTTTTGTCTAGGAGAAAGGCAGCCACCCTCCCAGCATCACGCCCTGCTTCAACTCAAAGTCAAAAAAAGGAAGGCCTGGGTGTTTTATAGCATGTCATTAGTATGTTCAGCAGAACCCAGAACATGGACTGAGGTTTCCCGAGACATTGCCAGAGTACCACGTCAAAGCGAGCATGGCCATGTCCATAGCAGTAAGCAGCAGTGGTCCCTAGCACCCCCAGCTTCCATACTATGCGCAGATGTTTAGGGCTGGTTGTCAAGGATAAATTCTTTCCTGAGACCATTCACCAAATTTACAGATGATTCTAAGAGTTTACAGGTTTATTAAGCAAGCCCAATGCCAGGGAATGCTCATGTGTATGGTTCAGTTCAGCAGTTTAAATGCAACCAAAGTGTGATGATATAGAATTGATGGTGGACAGACATTACAAGGAAAATAAGAAAATCTGAGAGCTTTCCCTTGGCTTGAGCATGCACCTCTGTGTGTTTTTCCTCACTTGCTGCCTCAGCTATGTTTTACTGCCAGGTTTCCTCCACACATATGGACAAAACTTTTAAAAACTTGCATGGGAAGTTTCAGTTTAGCTACATGGCCAAGTCACTGGGAAGCCTTCAACAAAGAGAATTTCTGTAATTGAATTATTCTTCAGGTAGCCATTTTTAATAACAAATATCCTCTTTTGAGCAACCTTCCAAGATCACTGCCAGCACTCCTGTCTGATGTGGATCATACAAGTGAAGCAAAACAAGTGAAGCTGAGTGATGTGATAGGACATTAGACCTGGAGAAGAAGTTAGCTATCATTGCTATTTTGAAATACAGCATTTGTATTTTAACCTGGACATCATAAATTAGTTTGAGACACAGAAGAAAAAATGTTCTGGCTCCAGAAAGCATGTTGCTTAAAATTCTAGGTGTGTTGATGGCTCTATTGTACTATATGCACCACTTGACTTGCATTAGAAAGACAAAGCTGTCAGAATTTATATACAAGAGACAAATTTACTTCTGCCATTTGTAACTAAAGTACCTCTCTGCTTCTTTCTGTATTTCAGATGTTGGAACTTTAGCTGAAGTGGTGAAAGTGGAATTTACAGTAAACTCATATGGAAAAGTTTTGAAGCTTTGAGCTTTGGTTAATGAAAACTTATAAAGTAGTTATAAATATATTAACTGGAAATCATTAAGAACATTAAACAAATTGAGGTGAAAAATATGTGCAATCAGATTTTAACACTAACTTTATCATTGTATGCACTCATACATGCTGAAGGTAAAACTAGATTTATAGCTACTCATATAAAACAAATAGACCTGTTCTGTTTAACTTGTAGTTATAAAATACTGAATTTAGAAACACATGTACAGTATAACACTGTTTTACATAAGTACATTTTACATAAAATGGAAGTACTGTTTTATAGAGGAAAAAGCTGAAACTAATATGTCATCTTGGGAATACCTGAAAGATCATTTACTTATTCTTAACAAGATTACCATTTTTATAGCTGGTTTCATAATTTAAATAAAGCTAAACCCTCTCTCATTTAAGGATGAAACAGCTGCCTGCAGCATGATAGAGATTTTGTACAGACAGGAGGGGAGGGTAAATAACTGAAATTATCAGCAGAACTCCCAGATAGGTATGATGACCATATAATTGCATTTATATATTTATATACTTGTATATATACCAGTAACACACGGAGCTTTAGAACTAAAACATTAATTGAAAAGAGAAAATATTATACACTTTCAGTTGGGCTTCAGGTTGAAATTCATCAGCTTTGGTCTTGTAGCTTATTGAATTTGATCACTGAGGATAACTTACCAGGATGAACAGCTGACTTTGTTTAAAAAAATGGAAAAAAAAGAGAAGTGGTGAATAGGAACTATGATGTTCAAAACAAATCAGGAAGCAGTTTAAATAGGCTTTCCTCAGTATTTCTGAGATATAAATCCTTGGTTCCCTAATGGATCTCCAATTACTTTATTTCGCTGTTGGACCATCTTCCCCCAGGAAATCTGTTTTTCAGGAAAAAAATCCTAGGACACATTACCATCTATACCAGGAACAGCATATGGGATGGCATAGTTAGCAACTTGTGAACAAGTAATTACTGTGTGCTTCAGGTACTGAATTTGCAGCACCTATATGTATGCACATATACATGATTCCTGTCTGTCTTTGTGCTAAAGATCAATACAGGGGAAGCAAGTTTGTTATCCCTCCAGTCTCGGTGGTGAGCCCGTGCGACTGGCAGTGTTTGGCACTTGGGCTGTGTGCAATAGTGATCCTTACAACTGGAGAACCTCCTATGCACATGAAGTGTACATATGCACTGTGTACAGCTGCAGCACAGGAAAAAAAAAAAACATGACAGCAGAGGCAAATCTGGGTTTGAGATGACTCAGAGGCAATTTCTGACCCTCTAGCACATGCTGTGTTGAAAAACCCATGAGAAACCCAAGCTGCAGGTCACGAATAGAATGAGTCATTCAGCCACAGGCTTACTCTGTATCACCCTCCAGCAGGACCCTTCATCTATATGTAAAGATACATCACCAGCCACATAAAACTCTTCAGTTTCTGCCAACAAGTGACTATTACTCTCTCTCCCAGTGACCGCCCTGTTTGACTTACTGAGTGTCCACTCACTGCATGATCAAACCCCAGATTTCCTTTTCTTATCCACAAGAATATATGGCAGAAATGATCACTTGTGGCTTATTTCATGCTGCTGTCATACACTAGGGAGGCACAAGGCATTTATCCCTCAAAGTCCTTAGTAAAAAATACGGCCCATGCCAGGTGAAAGCTTGGCTGCTGCTGGCCTGTGCAATACCGCTGTGTGCAAGCCAGGAATTGGCATCCATTAAACAAGTTGAACCAGCATAAAGCCTTCAATGTTAAAGTGACATCTGAAACAGGATCTAACACTATAAATCTTTCTGAATGTGGCACTGGCATTCACCATTTCTAACCTGCAGTCTTCTAAGGACCGGGGTATATTTTTGAAAGCTACGATTGGCTAAATGTTGTGATGACTGAAGGCATTGTATCAAAAGCTGTTTTCTGTTCTTAATAATTTTATTATCTTAGAACAGATATATAGCAAATTGTTTCGAAATACATAGTCGTTTTTACTTGGATGAACTGGATCAGAGTCTGAAAGAACCAATAAAGAGAATAAATCGGGGTAATTTTTTTTCCTACATAAGCTTGAATGAGAACAGCTTGAAAAAGTTTCAACTCCTTTGGCACATTCTTTAGAATCAGAACAAGTTAACAAAATTTTGTTTAGATTTAGCGTTCTCAATGTGATCTGTTCAACTGTCTCTGCATCGTCTGTTCTTCCTGTTTATAAACTACCCATTATCTCGCTTTTTCTTTCAAATGACCACATAGTGCCAATTAGTAGGAAATTTAAACACAAACCCAAAACAAACTCTTACAGCAGCTAAACTGTGCTCCAGCTGCTTGACTATTTTATTCATTATGGCCATAAAAACATGCCTCAGTTAGTTTCTGGCAAAGTTTTTAGTGGCTATTTGACTGTGCTGTTTAATTTCCGCTCCTATCTTAGCAAGGAACAGTACTTGATATACTACAAAATTTTCTACCTGATACAGCTGTGCAGACACTAGGCTGTCCCACAACTGGAATATAAAAGCATATTCTGCTTGGACTACATCACAATTCAAGTATTCATGTAATTTTCCACCATATTTTCAGGTCTGGTATTCTCTAACCCCCTAAACTTTTCCACAAGCATATTTTGGTGCTCACTTTAATGTATAAAGATGATGCAATTGTCTCATCCCATATTTTTTCTGTCCTGCTGTAATTTACTACCATGAATATACTACAGCTTTTCACATACATCTGTTCAGATTGCCTCTGCAGATGAAGATCTCCCAGGAATACCCAACAGGAGTTTACTAGTTAGAGTTCCATAAAAGACAGAGGTTTCAATTCAGTCCAACCATGTTAACTATTCTGGAGGTCCTTAAACTAGGCTCTGAAGATCTTTAGATCTGACAAACTAGAAACCACTCTGTATCTTTACCAGATAACTTTGATATAGAATACTTACATGAACCTCAGTTACAATCTGTCTTTGTTACTTGATATCATGGATTTTGTTCTTCAATATACAGGAAGCTGCTTCACTTTCCCACACTTCTCAGATCCTGTTGCAAAGACCAGTCTTCTCTATCTCTCTTAGATAGGTTGATGATGAACATGGGTTCAAGGATGAACTCAGTGTCACACTCTACTGTTCTATAAATCAGTATGTAAGATGTTGAATGTATTTCATACACTCCAAAGACAAACCAATATACGGACAAGGAATGACAAATACATAGAAATATTTATACACAAATTATCAAACTCAAATAAAACTTTAACAAAGACAGAAATTTAAAAAAATGTATTGTCATGTGTACTACATCCACAACTATTAACCGTGCCATCATTCTCATAATTTGGAGATTACAGGGTAAGGTAGAATAAAACATCCCTGATTTTTCTTGCTCTAGGGCAACAAGTCCCAGAGGTGATAGGCACATTACTTGCAAGGATTAATGCCCCCATTTATCAAGACTTCTAAAAAACTGAATTATCTCAGTTCCTTTTCATCTGCACATTTTCTACATATTCCACACTAGCATTCATGAACCTATGTTTTGTGGTAAAAAGCGTGCAAAAGTTTATGTATTAGTGACATCCTTCAGGCTTATCATTCATGTCATCTTCAGGGCAAATTAGGGGGAAGTACCTACTGCTGACAGAACCAGGTCATTCTCTAAAAGCAAACTGTCAATTCCATTATGTTAGTTACCATTTACGGGAAAAACTCATATTAATTACCCCTCAAACCTCCGCAACTGTAACCTGTAATAGTCCTTCCAGGATTGCCACCTAGAAGCTAACTGCACATTTTTGGAGTCATCTGGTCTCTCGCATTGAGAGCACACATGCTGCTGTGTTACACTAAGTTTTTACTCTTTATGGAAAACTTTTTAAACTGTTACTTTATTTTATGCTGTTTCTCTGTTTATCAGTACAGTCCTACCGCACATAACTATTACACCAGCAACAGCCTGTGCAATGGAGATGTCCACTTGCAGCAGCAAGCATCAAGTTCTTCAGTTCGTAACTTTCTGAACCATAACAGCTATTTTTATTTTCAAGAAATGAAGTTGTCCACCATCTCACATACTTTCTTTCAGCTTTCAACAAAACAAGAAATCAGAAAGCTCTTCCACTGCTGTCAGGTCCGTGGTCTACTCATGGCTGACACAGAGAAAGCCAATACACACACACAGAGCTTTCAGGTTACACAGACTGCTGCGCTGCAAGGCTAAGGAAGTTCTGCAGAAGAGCTGGGAAGGTCAGACGTTCTCTCATCATGAGCAATCCTAGAATGAATCCAAGGCTGGAGGCAGGTGGAACACCAGGACACATCCTGGAAATCTAGCAAGCAAAGGGCACAGACTAAATAAACTGCAGCACCAACATGCATATGGACTATGCAGGTACAGAAGAAATCACAAGAGATTATAAATTAAGGTGATTAAGGTCTCCAGTGTGTTTACTAGCGGGTAGTCATCACGGCTACATAGGCACTGGCATCCAAGCATGTACTAGGGCACATGAAAAGACAGACTTGCAGGGAAAACCCATCTCTCGTTTAGTCTCGAGAGTTACAAGTCTCAGCAACTGGTTTTCTCTACAAGTGGTTTTCATTACTTGGTAAAAGAATGTTAGTCATTTGAAACTAAAGTCACTCTGGGCGTTAACAACTCACGACAAAAAGCAGACCTGAAATCAAGTAGTATGCACAAAATGGAGTGAAATAGTTCTTAAAGTTACTCAGAAAAATTACATAGTCATTCATCATGAACCTGTTTTGGTTTATCCATTGCATATTTTCAGTACACTTACAGAATTATTTTGATTCAGCAAAAGACTGTAAACTCTTAACCCCTTTTCTCTGATGCCTTTTATACTGACTGCCATAACTTCTGGTCTAGGTAAGCTAAGTATGTCATCATTAAATTCATTACGAATTTTCAGAACTATACATTCTAACCTTAAAAAGCACCTTTTCATTATATTTGTTCCACTGAAAATACAGACTTGCAGAGCTTTTTGATAGTGTTTATTATTGAAGAACATCATATAAAATCAACAAGCTGCACTGAAATTGCCTAAAATACTCTGAGAGACGAAAGCCTTTTGTTTGGGGGAAAAACAAGTGACATGGATATCAAGTCCAACCTCCAATCAAGGTCTTGCTTTCATGTCTCTGCAGATACCATGTTTCAGTCATCATCCTGGGAACCGAGAGAAGAAAGAGCCATTGACTGTTATTCCCTAAATAAATTCACACTAGTACAATGCCATCAAGTACATAGAAAGGAAGAGGTTAAAGATAAAAACCCGGAGAAAATATTTTTCCTTCTTCATAGCCCTTACTATTTAATTTCCTTTCCTTCCTACCCCACTCCCAGTCAGGTGTATACCTTTACCCAACAATTACCAGACAGTAACATGTAGGGCTAATTCCTCATGGAAACGTTGATGACCAGAAAAAAAAGAGAGGGATGCACAGCATGAGATGTAAGAGGCGCAGCTGCTGAGTAGCAGGCAGACGACACAACTACAATCTTTTTTTACTACTTGCTTCTATATTTTGAAATGTGTTGATGGAGATTAAATTGACAATCAATCTCTTCCGTTAAGTCCAGTCTTTTAAAATACCAAATTTATGAATGAGAACCCTTTACACTGAATATTTTCTGATGTTCAAGGCATACATATAATCCATTCTAGCAGAGTGGTTGAAGAACAGGCTGTGTCAGCCTTTTAACATTTGGTACATGAGCATTACCTCATTCTACTGCTTGTCTTCCAGATTTTTTTCTTTTTTCCTAATATATATAAAAAGTGGGTGTTCATGAAGAAAGTGGTCTGGATAAAGAACTTAGCAGTTTGCAAAGGAAACCCCAAAAACATGGCCTATGTTTTGGGGCTTTGACTTCCACATGGCGGGTGTCTTAAATATCTTTTGTAGTTCTTTCTATTTTTGTAAGCCTATTAAGGTTTCAAAAGTTTCATGCAGGAAAAGAAAGTTTATTCAAGGACACTCCCGCACTTCCAAGCAGGCCAATGCAGGGTTTTCAGTAGTGCCAGGGTTAGAGTTTTCCAGTACGAAAACGGAGGAAGTGATAAGAGTGTTGGCTACATAAATGCATTATTTCTAATCTGAATGCGAAGTCTGTTGTGGCACCTAATTGATCTAATCCAAGCTGTTAGGGCATAGCACAAGCTCAGCCTTGACAATTTCTGTAGCTCTATGGAAACGTTACCTCATTCACACTGCTGCAGAATGAACATCCGTCAACTTGGGATGATTTAACAGTGAGAAAGAACAGCTACTTTTTCTCCCTTAAGTGCTGTTACCCTACTTTTTCCTCATATTAGCTTCAGGAAATAAAATTAGCTCTTCAGTAAGGGCTTTGCAAGTCATGCTTTGGTGACCAGTCCCAGAAATCTTAAGAAAAGTGACAAGGAAGTCACTGAAACTAGATTGTCTTAAGATACAGTAGATACACATAACAGCACTTAGTATGCCTGGGCAGGGCTTCAGAAGTAAATTGGAAGCACAGATGATTTATAAATCAGGAACAACATGCATATGTGTAATGTGAACCGTTTAGAGACAGCTACATTTGGTGTGCAATCATCCTTAAACATATACCTCCACAAAGAAATTCTTACCAGCTGGGCTGCCTGTAAGAGTTTATCTATATATGAAAATAGCCACACCAGACATGCTTTCTACCTGTATAAATGAATTTTGCCTTTATTTTCTGTGAAGTTTTGGGGCTGCTGAAAAGCGGTACTCTGTGCTGAACGGGGTTGGTCACAGACCTGCATTGGTAGCAAGCCCGCACAAGCGGGCACCGCTATCGGGCCTTCAAGACCCTCCTTTGGTCACCGTGACTTCCACCAAAAATTCCCTCTTTTCTTCCCCATCTTCACACAACCTGTAAGCAACACAGAGCGAAGGTGAGTTGCTAATTAGATAGCAAGACTAATGTTCTCATATTTTAAAGGCTAAGGTTGGATTCTGCCTGAGGGGAGAGAAAGTGAGGAGAAACAGTGGAGGAAATGGCGCCACTTCCTGCGACCGCTGCTCCCCCCAGCTGCCTCCCCCTGTCCCTCCCTGCATGCCCACAGCTCGGCTCCCCGAGCCACACCAGCCCTAGGCTGGAAACAGAGGTGATGGGCAGGAAACGACCCCTGGGCACAGAGCAGGGAGAGGGACTGGGGTGGCTGACAGCCCGGGGAGGCCGTTAGAGCCGTTGAGGTGGTGGCAGGTGAGCAGTGGCGGGGGTCCCCGGGCGGGTGCGGGGCAGGGGCAAGGTGTATGCAGGCATGGGGCTGGGGTGCCAGCTACTCCCAGCGGGCCCCTGCCTCAGGGGTGAGCAGGTAGCCAAGCCATGGTGCACTGGCATGCTTGGCATGGAGGGCACGGGCCCACACACTTGGGTGCATGAGCACCGGAGCATCCCACTTATGGGAACCTGCATAGTGTTTGCTCACTTATCCCTCTCTGTGTGCATGTGTGTCAGTGCATGCAGAAAGGTGACTTACACACAAGGGGGGGGGTGTGTGTGTGTGCACCCAGGCGTGCTCACGGAGAGGGCCTGCGCAGATCACTGTGCAACCGTGTCATGGAGGTGAGTGCTTGCATGCCTGGGTGCCTGCAGGTGAGTGTGAGTCCTTGCATGTACTTGTGGAAGCATGCAGGTTGTGTGTGTGTGTGCGAGCTGAAGTGTGTGCACTCAGTGAGTGTTTTCCATCCATGATTTTTCATATTTTAAGCAATTTCATAGAATTCAAGGGTAGGGAGCAGAGGGTCCATCAGCATAGAGGAATGAAGGCAGTGGGTTGATTAGCAATGATAACATGCAGCTGTGGCCTTGCCTTGACGGCAGTGCGTTGATTGACATGGACAATGTGCAGCTGTAGATCGTTCTGCTAAGTAGTTAAATAGCCCTAAGGATAGAAGAGGAGTGGTTAGGTCTGACCTCTGGAGGAAGGAGAAGCAGCATAGACAATAGAATCTGACCAATGGTAAAGCCTTGTTGTGGCCTGCTAGTTTTTTTGTGCTGCAACACATCAGAGTGCTATCTAGGAGTATGCAGGGATGTGTTGTCATACACAAGTGCTTATGCACAAGGAACTATGTGTCTGTGTGTGTACACACACACTGATACATGTTAAAATCCCCCAAGTGCTTGGATATTTTAATGTATATATGCATACAAAAGTTTGTGCTAAGATACTGAATGTCTATCTGCAAAGAACATGCCTATTTGATGGTGTAGCTGAGTGTGCACGTATATATTTGTATATTTGCATACAGTAGCATGTTTCTGTCCTGCTGAGCTTTTGTTTGCCACCTGAGAATGTGTAACTGTACAATTTTAACAGGGGAGCATGTGTAGGCTGATTGGGAAGTGTAGCCTGTGGTCATATGTGGTACATGTTTTGTAGATCTAGTCTTGCAATTTGTTGATTGTTGCTGCTGAGTGTAACTACAAAATACATGCTCTTTTGCTGAGGATTTCCTACTAACATGGCATATTTTCATCTGTCAGTTTCCTATAGTTTCGATAGCATCATCTCCTCAGAGTGTTCGAGACACTGACATTAATGCCATTAATGCACTCTGTCTCACTACCTGGTTTAAACGATTTGAAGAAAGCCTATATGTAAAATTTTATTCCTTAACAATATTTTTAGATAAAATGTGAAACTCTCATCAGGATGAGAGCTCTTGCTTTGGCCCTTCTGCCTTGGTCTGTGATCTGAAGGGAGCAGCTCCAGTAGGAATGCCAGTATAGGTCAAACTACAGACATGTTTGCTGGTTGACGTGTCAGATATCGGTGCTAGTGGAGGTCATATTCACAGTGGCACTTTCATTTTCCCCAAGACAAAGACTATCATCTTAACCAAGAACTTTAGAAACCTCCACTGAAGCTGCTGATGCAGTGAAAACATTTATTGTTCAATCAAGCTCCATTTGGAAGCTGAAGTGCAACTTAACTGAGGTGGTTTTCCTGCCCAGTTCACAGCTAATTATCTATTGAATAAAAGAAAGAGGAAAAAAAAAAGAGGATATTTTTTATTAATGACAGAATGATGAATGCATGAGGATTCACTTTGGGAGTTTAGTTATGGGATACATGTAAGTCATTGCTTTTCATGTATCCCAGAAGATAGGAATCCTCATTTGATGTCATTGGAGTTGAAGCTTTTTAATCAGTATTTTTCTGAAGTAGTCCACTGTTGCAGCAACTGTCAGCCCACCCAAGGCCCCTGTGGCCGTTCTGAACAGAGTGATTATAAGCTTGAAAAATTGTTGAGTCCAAAGCATTTTGAAGACCGTAACTGATTAAGAAACTAAAATTTATTCTGTTTCCTGTGCTTTGTGGGTTTTGCAAACAGAGTGCTCATGTGGGGTGTTAACTGCCATTGCTGTAGGGTCTTCAGTTGGGTTAATTTTTAAGGGAATCAATAGGCAGCATTGTGTTGAGAACCATATAAATCAGTTCTGCACACCACATGCTCTTTTTAAAAAAACCTGTTAAACATGCTTCATATTTTGATATGTTTCCTAGGATCACTGGGAAATGGCAGACAAGAACAAAGAAATCCAGCTCCAGGTATAAATCCTAACCAAACAATTTTAGAGATTAATAGATTTTAAAATTTTTTTTTGCCTTGTTAAGATGTTAAAATGTTATTTCATTTTATTTCAGGCCATAATAACCAACCAAAATCAGTGGGATGAAATGTTGCTGACAAAAGGTGTAATAGGTACTAAATTATTATTTTCTGTTTAATCTCTCATGAAGACGTGCAGTTTTTTATACTTATGTATATCATATCTTTAATAGATATTTGTTACAAATCTGGAAGACTAGTGTCATACTATCTTTTAAAGAAAAGTTAATGTATAATAATGTATTAAAGTATAAATGTAAATATTGTGTTTATGAATACACACTGTCTTCTATGGTAAACAAATACTTGTCACAAATAGTGTTATCCATTATTTTATCCACTGTTACACACTGATGTTTAGAAAATACCTTTCCAATATGGTATTCTGTACAGTAGGGGGTTGGACAATTCTGTGGAAGCTTTTCCCTAAAATCTTGTACAGACTAAACTAATACAGCTAATCAGCGTTCTGTTCTGTGATGTCTATTATCCCCACTTTTCAGTTTGCTCAGTCCAATAACAGTATCTCCTCGGAATTGCATTTGATGAATCCACTGAATACATTGATCCATTCATCATGCATTTGTTGACTAGAAGAGGACTAAAAGATGCATGTGAATGCCTTCCCAGTGCCAACACACACATAAACATGTCTCATTTCATAAGCTCCAGAAGTCAACTGTCTGAAATTCCAAACCATTTCATTTTAGTAATAGATGTGTACCAAGCCTGGTGCGGTCCTTGCAAAGCTGTGGTGAATTTATTCAGAAAACTGAAGAACGAGTTTGGTGAAGATGATGTGTTGCATTTTGCAGTGGTAAGGATGTAAATTCTGTAGAACTTCACTTACATTTTATTGTAAATATATCTGTTTATCTGTCTGCATATACAGAGCTTTCATTTTACTGTCCTTAGTCATAATTTTGGTCTGATTGCCTCTTTTTTTGCATATTGCCTCATAAGACTTTTATTAGAGGTAGATTAGAAATGGTAATAAATGTGGAAGGAGCTATAACAGAAAGGAAGCTGATATCCCACAACTTTTGTTTTCCTTGATGAGATTGCTGAAACATTCAAAAGCTATACTATACGATTTTTAGTTTTAAGTCTCTACATTATGCATTATCACATTTAAAATTCTTACATCCACGAAAAATGCTAAACTAAACTTTTTTCCCAAATACTCCCTTGTATTTCATTTTAAGAGAACAAAAAAGGGGAATTGAAAAATAAATTATCACACAACTAGCAGTAAAAATATTCCTCTACACTATCAGTATAAAATAGGAGGTATATGTTGTATTTCAAGTAGATGAATTAGTCTCACAGGTTCAGTTCCTCCCAGATGTTGACCAAGGGCATCTTTTTTCATGTTACTGAAAACTTTCAATTGCCTGATCAAAGCATTTTTCAGAAAATACATGTTTATACACAAAGAAGCAGGCAGTTATGTTCAGAGATAATCTCAAGTGCTTTCATACAGTTGACCACGTCACAAAGAACTTAATACAGTGCATAATCTCTCCTGTGAAGACTACATGGACTACTTCTTCATTTGTGTATGTTGTTATAACCTACATAGGAAAACAGTATTAGAATAAGGCATTTTTGCATAATTAACTGCTGTAATATGAAGGGAGGCCAATCCCATGTTACCAAAACAGTTCTTTCTTCACCACCAGCAAGTGCTATAAGGACTGCTAGTTGTATGTAGGACAGCAGTTGAGTGTGTAACACCAATGTAAGACTGCAGTTTTCTTGCAGGCGAGAAGGTTTATATATATATATGTATGTATGTATGTATACACACATAAGTAAATAATCTTCTTCATCTGACTTCAGGCAGAGGCTGACAGCATTTCTACTCTGCAACCATTTAGGAATACATGTGAACCTGTGTTTCTTTTTTGCGTTGTAAGTACATCACATCAGTTTCTTTTAATATGCTGCGTACTTTTGCTTTAATTTTTCAGTAGATTAAAAAGAAATGCAAAGCTGCATAAATCTACATTTTACAGTATGTAGAATCATATAATCAGATGTTTACCTGAGGCTGTTTCCCATGCTGAAATCTGGTTCTCAAGTACTTTCTTGTTGTGGCTGTTGCACACACAGCCACAGAAGGTATGTGGTAGCCACAGTTTTGGTAGTTAGTGAGAAATCCGTGGAAGTTTTCCAGGGTTGCCTCACACAAAATACCTACATGCGGCTACACTGAGATGATTATTTTAGGCACGCTTTCCCTCAGGGAAAAGAGTATACTTCTTCCACTTTAAGGTTTTTAAAATAAATTAATAAAATTGCATTTTTTACATGTGAGCAATTGTAACAATTAATCATATATTACATTATCTCTCACTGATGGATACAGAAAGACTGTTCTCCTAGGACTCCACTGTAGAACACTGCTTGCTTAGGAGGTGGTGGGTTTTTTGACTTGAGGTTGCCAGGATCTGAATTCCCATAATTAGGGGCCAAAACCAATGATACTTTCAGGATACTTTCAGGTTTAAATCTGAATGCTGCCAAGTGAAGTTAACAGTATCTTTGATCATCGGTAGTTAACTTCACTATGGCACTCCTGAGTGTGGTAGAGCACATGCTGAAATGTAAAGCAAATAAAAAGATAGAAAACTCCATGCTGTAGAAATCAAGAGCTAGTAAATTCCGCATTTGCATTTACTTCTGACTGTACTGTTAACAGTGAGCCTAGGTAATAAACATGGAAAATTAGGTAGAGAGGAAGGGAAGAAGTAAAGGCACAAGAGGTTCATTCTCAACTCGTAGAAGCAGTAGTAGCTTTCGTATTCACTTCAGTGGGCATAGAAAGTGGTCCTGTTGCTGAAAAAAACAGCAAGATATAGCGTGTTCCAAACCTCAAGTAAATGTATGAACTGACTAGAACTCATTGAGAGTGTTACTTCCCTTTTTACAGAATGGCAAAATTATTGGAATAGTGAGAGGTGCAAATGCTCCTCTTATAAGTAAGAAAATAACGGAGCTAGTGCAAGAAGAAAGGGAAATTGCAGCTGGACGGAAGAAACGTGCCGAGGTACTCACAAAACAGATACTTAAACATAAATGAATATTTTTATTACACTTACACGGTTTATTTCAATGCCTGTGATAGTGGTTTTGGTAATTTTTAACTCTGTGTTTTTTTCATAACAGTAAAGCAACATATGTTAGGAGGGTTATTTTTTTAGAAATTTCCATTAAATGATACTTTATAAAAATTTAAGAAATTTACAGATTAGCCTATTAATGCAAAAAAATTGGGAGACGGACAAAATGTCACTACCACATAAAAGGTTAGTCATCTTTTTTCTTTCAAGACTGAGTATTTCCCATGTATAACTTAGTAAGTGTATCATATGAAACAAAGATAAGACATGGGAAATAGTCATGTCTCATTGTTTGTTTTGAGTGAAAATGGAGATCAATGAACCTGCTTACAGTAAAAGGAAACTTTTAACAAACTGTACTCAGTTAAGGAAAATCAGGCTAACCCAAGGTCTTAGAATTGCTTCCTTTCCAGGGCAGCAGATATGCTCCTACATTAAGAGAAAAGTATTGTAAATATCTGACAGCTGCATTTGGTGAGGTTTAGCTTTGCATTGGTGATGTACTTTCATTCTGTTCACAATTACCTTAGGTAGATGAACTTGTTTTCCTAGAAGAGAAATCATCAGAAGGCGCTGTTGAGGAAACTGTACCTAAGGGTAAATAAATTTGATTTATTTTAGAAAAGTTAACAGAAAGAAAATTAACAAATCTCTTTTTAATTATTTGACTAAGAATTGGGTATGTCCAGCATTAATGAACATTCCTTTCATTGAGTTAATAATATGAGAGGCTGTGATTAAGGATATCAAACTGAGGGGGAGCTTTCTTCTGTAAGGCATCAAGGTATTGGACTATCATCATCAGTATTTTCAACCCCCCTTTGGGAGCCTGCAGACTTCAGGTCTCTGGTGTATAGCGGCAGTGCTCTGTGCCAGGGAATTCTCCTGTGGAAAACTAGTGGCTGAAAGTCACTTCTACACAGTGGCTGTGTTAGCGGTGTACTTTTGTTGAGGTGGTGTTTCTTAACCCTTGGATGTTCTACAGGAATACCAAGATGGGAGCAACTGAGAGGCTTGGAAGAGTTAATCTGTGAATGAATGGCATGCCTTGTATCTCAGACTATTTTTAATTAACTTTTTTGGCAGATTAACTTTAAGACCTAAAGAACAGATTTCCATAAGTGCATAAATCCACAATAGTAGGATAAAGTTCCAAAAAGATCGAAAAATAAGTACCATCCTGTTTGTGAGTCACATGTCTATGATTTATCTCAGGCTTATCATGAGCTGGGACCTATATCTTTTCTATTCCTATTGTTACCTGTGGCTACTGAAGCTTCCTACTGTTCCACATATGCATAGAATGCCCTTCAGCAATGCTGAGATGGGATGAACTCCCCCACCCTCTCCTTGATCTTGACTTTTTCTTCCTGTGAGAAGGCAGTAGATCACAGTTACGGATTAAGCCATGCCCCTTCTCCTTCCTCTTCATGCCTTCTTTATCATATGGTTCAAGTGGCATATTCCTGACCTCAGCTTTAGCCTATTTTTTTTTCCTTGTAAACCCTCTGAGACCTAGTAGTACAGTATTACAAATCCTTTAGCAACGACATGCAAACCTTGTGTTAATCCACAGAACCTAAATGTGTGACAAAATCAGGGAACAGAGCTTTCAGCTTGGGTTCAGCTTCAGGTTAGGGGATATTTCAGAAGCCATAATACACTAACATTTTGTGGTAATATTTTCCTTACCACATGCAGATGCCTGTGAGCATTTTCTAGTATTGGAAACAAGTAGCCTGGTGTTTCTGTTAGAGCTATCATTAAGTTCTTCTACAGTGCCTGGAATCTGATTGATTTAAGTTCTAATGCTTAACTGTAAACCTGAGATCCTGCAAAGATGATGTAGTTTATATTCTTTTCTGACCACTTTCTGTCATTTTGCAGGGATCTGAATGCCATGGATGTTGTAACAGTGTGTCTACAATCAGAAACACCTCTTGTTTTTAAACATTAGATTGCGTTAGCAAGCAGGTGTTACCTCAACAGTTATATATTGCAAATTATTTCAGCATCCACAGTGCTAAGGAAAAAAATGTCTACTATGACAAGTAATGTATTTTACTGGAAATCTCCAGCATTCATAAAGTTTTTCACTTAATGAGTTTTCCTCTGTATATTCATTCCTTTAACATTACTAGTCTTGCACATACAGAGCTCCCTAGACAAACCATCCACCTTAAACTGCAGGTTTTCCACCACACCTCACTGCATGCGAACCATTTCTCCACCTTATTACTGAAAACACCAGTGGTTCATCATGAATGTGGATTCCAGGGATGGCCAAGGACAGTCCTGCACACCCAGATGTGCTTTAAGCACTGGAGTCATTTATTTTTTGAAACCACTGGTTGGCCATCTCAATATTAAAATAGAGAATTATTTAGAGAAACCCACTTTTAAGTAATGGAAAATTTAGTTGTGTATTTATTTTGAGAAATATATTCATTGACACATGATTTTTTTCCCTTTTCCAGAAGAATTAGTCAGATATTCTGTTGGAATTATAAAGCCTGATGATGTCTTAGAGGGACGTGTAGAAGAAATTAAACAAAAGGTAGAGAGAATGTGAAAAGATTAATTCATCCTATTTAAGAGGCATAGTAGCAAGATACAAGAGTAAGTTGGTTCTAATTTATGCCCAGGCTTTAGAAGATCTGTTAATGTTTCTCTGATAAGGGTGATAAAAGTGTGATAATTTTGACCTGAAATAATACAGTGTTCAGACTGATATTATTGCTTCAATATTTTATGTCAGTACATGAGGTATGACATGGATGCGTACTATGCCAATCAGCAACACATGAAATCTACAAAGAGAAATGTTTTTTTCCCTCATATTGCAATAGAAATCGGAACTAGAGATCGTGGTGAAGTTTATTCTTCACACAGCATCTTAAAGAATTGTAGGCACGCATAAATCAGTTAACTAGTTTCTTACAGGAGAGGGTGCATGCACAGACACATATGGCAATATTAGTGCGTAGATGGTGAGGCTAATTCTTGTGCACTAGTAATTATACATTAATATTTGTCAGTAGTGCAATATTTGTTCCTGTAGTGAAGAATGTGTGATTCCAGCAAGTACACAAGGATGCATTCAAGGATTCAGTGTTTAAGCCATTACACAGTGAAAGAAAAATTATTTTGCCTTCCAGAATATGATACTGTAGTAACACTCATTTCAATTACAGGAATTTCTCAGTGTTTCTGTTAAAAAAATGCCTCATAACACTACATATCAAGATAAAATCACGCTGATTCTAAGAAGTGTTATGACAGGGCCAGTGACCTTTGCAGGAAAGAAAATCAGCATTGTATAGTTTGCTTCTGCAATTACTCTACCTTGGCCAGAAAGGAAGGAAGCTCAGTAAAGGCAAAAACAAGCAGGCAGCGCTTGAAAGCAATTTAGCTGCAAGTGAGCAGCTGTTAGTAGTCTCTGCTTTTGCAATGCCTTATGAGGTGTGTACCCACACTGTTTCCACACTCAGCCTTGTCAAGGCAGTCTGGAAACACTCAGCAGCATCATAGGGGCTTTTAAAGAGAGAGTGCTAGTAAGCAGATTAATATTGGCATATGATCATTACTGGTGCTGGGTAGTGCTTTTGTTGTTTAACTATCAATATATGGTATAAATCTCATAACAGTAGACTATGAATTTGTGTACAGGTCATGTAAATGTGCATCTCTTGCATATACCTGAATTTAGCGCAGTAATGCAACTTGAAATAGATAATCATAAAATAGAGTTTATTTTTGCTTATTTGCCCTTTCTAAAGCCAAGTAGTTCAGCCTAATACAACAACTATTGACAACTACACATTTATATGACTACTATGATTATAATATAGTTTTTAATAACATTTTTAGAAGTGGTTGCATGTTAATCACTCACAATGGTCAAAACCATTCAATGTTAAATAAAAGAGATTATTAACTACTGAACTGATACATATGTTGAACTGTACTATATTTTTCACAAACATTAATTTAGTGATCATTGTAACCCTGGATTTGGTGAAGTGCTTTGAAAAGCTGGAACTTCAGTTTAGGCAAATGTAGCAATTATATTTGGAACATTTCAGAAAATGTTAAACTAAAGAAAGCATACAAAAGGAATCAATCTTTAGATTTACATTAATGTATGATTTTTTTATATATCCATTTTCAAATGCCATTGAATAATAACTGAATAATTGCAGATTAGAGATGCAGGATTTCACATTGAAGCAGCAGAGGAGAAAATGCTAACTGAAGAGCAAATCAGAGAATTCTATGCCCGGAATAAAGAACAGGTAAAAACAAACTAAAAACCTGAAAAAAAAGGAGCAGGTAAAACATATCTCTGTAGCTACACGTGTTTGCAAATCTCTGTATTGTAAACATGTAGTATTTTGAAGTACTGAATTAATGTAGATTTAGTACATAGAAAAAAAGGAGTTTATCACTCTTTTTCCAACCAACTAATACAAATACAGCTTGGTAGCGCTCTAACATTCCAGCTAAACTAAACTGAACTCCAATATCAAAAGATTTTCTAGTTCTTTCTCTTATCAGAATGTGCAAGACCCTTAGTCATGGCCCCAAACAAGGCTGTTAGGTGCTGAAATGTAGCACATACCCCAAATCATCTATATGACTGTGTATGTATTTGACACATACTCTTCCAGCCAGAAAATAAGTGATAGCACGTATTACATTTTTTCGTCTTTACAGCTTTTCTCAGGGGGTAGTACTGGGAATAAACACATGCACAGGCAGAAAGATGAAGCATCTCTACTGAAGTTTGTTGTTCTGGCCCTACCCTATAATAGGGGACAACAAATAGCTAAGGACAGACAGAGTTTGAGAAAACAGAGAAATTATGCTGGTCACCATTAAATGGCAGTGGTCTAGCAAACTAGCACCTGGATATTGTCAAGTGCTTTGCCAGTATGATAGCTAAAGTTAACTCTACAGAAGAAGCTGAATTACAAAAATGAAGCTGCTTAGCAAACATTTATATCTTCTCCTATTTAAGATCTGCTTGATATACAGACGCTGGAACTATATGCAGGCAACTAGTTGGTTTGATATTATTGAAGGGACCAATGGAAGGGATCAATGAAAGGGCTGGCATAATCAAAAGAAGAAGCTGGGAAAGTATTCCTGTGGCATTCCAAATGAATGAGTGAGACAAGATGGTTCCTACTGAAGCCAGAGGGGAAAAAAGAAATCAGATAGTAATCACCAGATGGCTGCACTATGGTTTAGAAAGGAAGTAGCAGGGAGAGCTTGTAAGGCATTGTGAAGAGCTTGGTTTTAGCAAAGTTGAGATTCCAGTTTAGACAAAGATAGTTTTGAAATAGAAGTTAAAAAAAGTCATCTTCACTGAAACAGCAGCCAAATCTGAGATTAGTTAGGTGTAGGAAGGAGACACGGGAGGAAGAAAGACAGACGAGAAAATGCATGCAATACTTGATATGTGGCAGCACTGCTACACTGCAGCAGATCCTAGCCAGCATTATTACAGGGGGAATAACAAAACTACTATGAACTACCAGAAGTGATCCAGAGGGCCCTATGCATATTGAGAAGCCACTTATTTGCCATTCTCTAAGTGTAATTTTAAGCTGAAAAATATTTGTTAAAGTGAGAATACAGAACATAGACTCCTTTGTACTCGGCGGGCAAAATTATTCCTGATTTAATACACTGCAAGTTTGCTGAGGGTCCAGAGGCTGCCTGTTATAAAATAATGGAGACTCAAAGCAATACAACTGGAAGCAGAAGTTGTTTCTTTTTAATATGAAGTTCGGTGATCCAGAACAGACAAACCTAATAGCCGCATCTATTTCTTCTAATGTAAGCAAATGTACTTTTGAAGCCACAATGGTATAAATACTCCCTTTATGCATTGTACTAAATGTTTTTGTACTTGCATTCACTCTGCCTCTTTTGAGTTTGTTCGCCTTGTGAAATGGGTTAAGTGTATGCATAGATATGAAGATACTGAAAGAGAAAAACAACAAATTGAAAGCATAGATGTGAATATTTCATCCTCGTGTTATTAAAGGGAAAATGTAACATAAACAATCAGTTGAAGGTGACTAGCAAACGATTTAGTCAAATATTTATGAAGAGAAAAGATATTTGAGGAAATTCAAAATATTGAAAGAAAAAGTGACATACAAGGAAAAAAGATTAAAAACTCACAATTTCAAAAGTCATTTTCTGATGAAAATGTACATTTGTAGGATTGAAAGTTGAAATTGAAGGATTTAAAAGAACACAAAAGAAAATGAAGGAAAAGACTACAAATGTCTCGCAAATATCTCAGTGTTCTATATTTACAGTCAGCTACATGATTTTCAGTTTTAAAAATTATGCATGGAACTGTATTGCACTTTCTTATGTCACACTATATGTGGTACTGCAAGCATAGCATTCAATCACATCAGGTTTCTACATAATTTTCTTGACTCTTGTCATTTGCATTTTAACCTGTGGTACTTGTTTAATGTAGTTCTACGACTTCCTTTATCTCAATGGATTTTGTTTTAGACGTTTTATAGTCTTGCTGTCTCAAATGATTGATCAAAAAACTTCCCAAAAAATTTCACAGGGTTTTGTGTAATGTATGTGAATGCCATTTTAGAACAGGAATTATGGGTTTCTTTGGAAAAGATGGTAGTCTCATTTCTGACAATAAACTCAAGAGTTTCTGCAATTCATAGGGGAAAAATTATGTTTTTTAGCCTGATTTTGATGAATTTGTTCGATTTATGATGAGTGGACCATGCTACATTTTGGTAATCACTAAAAAAGAAGCAACTGATGCTATTCCTTACTGGAAAGACCTACGTGAATCAAGTGGGAGTGTGCCTGATGAGCCTGAGGCCAAGCCAGAGAGGTAACTACCGGTGAAAATGCGTATATGTGATTCATTTACAGTATTCAGGGCACATCATAAACGAAGGCACATTCCTACAGATGCTCACGTGCCCATGTGCACAGCCTCCAGTTCCACTTCATACCAGTCCACACAGACAAAGCGACTGCCGGCATTGCTCACTGAGGGTTGCACTCTTGCCCGCACTCACTCCTAGGTATGCTGGGAAGCTGCAGGTGTGACCCAAGGGAGACCAGGGGGGACACAAAACATGTTGTGCTCCTGGGGACCTGTAAAACCAGCAAGCAAGTGGGAGGGTTTAGCGGTTTGTTCCCTAGCTCCAAGGTGCATAAGAACATTGTAAGAGCTAGCTGTTCACAACTAAAATATCTTTAAATATCTCTTTTCTCTGACAATAAGCATTTGTAGAGAATTTTAAAGAGGGTGATAGTTGTATACAGCATCAGACAATAGCGTGTTCACAAAAATTCAAATATTGGATTGAGTTTTACATTTAGAAAAGAGATTTACTTAAAGCAACATGAATTTAAACACTTTGTTCCAGAAAAGAACTTGTCATAATAATTGGTATTTTTGTTACCTACCGTAACCCCTTCTGCGTTAATTAGTACAACTGGGGAATACTGCATTTTCTAAAGTGGCCAAGAGTGACTGCATTTACACAGCTAAATAAACCTTAGAAATACAGGCAAGTAACAATGAAAAGTATCTCTGTTAAAGACAATTCTGTAGTGCTACCATTTTTCAGATCATGCTGTACATGAATCAAGAACAATCCTTTTACTGATCATTCATTATACGCTGTACACTTGTCAGTAGCAATTCTGTCTAGTGAAACAGAGAGGCTATTTTGAATTAGCTATAGGGGAATTAGAAAAGCTGCACGGCTGAGATTTCCCTTTCACAGCACATGACAAGGCACTTTTTAAGAAGATTAATAATTCTCTTCTCAGAAATATTAGTCATGATTCTGAATTTAATAAAAACTTAGTTTGGCATTCTATTCTTATTTTTCACTAAACTTTAAGAAAGTACAGCTTTAAGAAATCAACTGTTAACACAACGCATGCAGTAACGTAAACACTGTATCACTTCGTGTCTTCGTAGGTTGGAAGGAACATTGGAAGCTGAGAGTATATCAAATTTATGTGATGTGCAAGACAGCGTAGAAAATGCCAGCAGACAGCTTGCCTTTTTTTTCCCAAATTTTGATATAAAGAAGACAGATCAAAAAGTTGAGAGTATTTTGGCTTTAATTAGACCTTCTCTCTTAAAGGAAAGACGCCGTAAGTGTTAATAACTAAATTTTCTATCTAGGGTATATAAAAAGTCTCATATTTTGAATTTTTAAAATTCTAACTCTATTAATGAAATGTTCTTAGGCTATATTGTCTCCCCAGCATTAAGTTGGCAGTAATCTTTGTCAGAAAAAAAGTTACATGGTTAACGTTTTTGATATATATTGAGTATGTAAATGTCAATGTTACTTTGTTCCTTTGATGGATTTTTGCAGAACATCTTCAAATTGTATATTTGGATGGAATGTTTCTAGAATACCTCTCAGAGAAGGTAACATTTTTGAAGTGTAGTATAGGGGTCATACTTCCCATCTAATAAAGTAGCTGATACTATTCTTGAATAGCACGTCCAAGGTAGATCAATGGCAAGGTGAAAAAGATCTGACCCAGGATGTTCTATGCTGCATAAGGCAGTACTGCACAAGGGCAGGTCTAGACAGACAAAGTTTTTACAGATTAAGTCAAAAGATCTACCACGTTAGCATGAAGATCCCTCCAAACAAGCTTATTTTCCTTCTCAGGCATATATTTGCATTTCTTCCTCCATTCCAGATAGCATTTTTGTTTCTAACTTGAGATTCTCTGAACTTGAAATAACCTATACACAGAGATCTGAAAGACTACAGTTTTGACATCTCCCTGGGTATTTATTTTCTTGATTGTTATCTAGTACGTTGCTTAGAGCAGCAGTTCTGCAGTCAATGTGTAGGTAATTATCAAGTCATTTTGATTTGTGCTAAATGCTGTTTGCTTATGCATGTGGTCTCGTAAGATCTAGTTAAATTAATATCCAACCTATTCAAAATTCTTCAACCTTCTTTTGGTGATAGCAACACATGCGTTTGTCAGTCAGCAATTTCTACTGAGGTTTCTGAAGTGAGAGAAAGCCTTAAGTGGGTGAGCACCAGCTTTTTGAGTGTCCAGGCAAATACTGAAGCCCTCTAGTAGTTGCTTTAAATTAGTTTTCTGTTCTTCAATTAGGAAATTAATTCATCTGTAAAAATTTAACATTATGATTGGAAAGTCCATGTAATTTCTTCACAAGTATGCAAATTAATGAATGGGTGGCAATTTAGAATTATTTCAATATATTAAACAGATTCTATCCTGCAAAGAATAAAGGACGATGGCTTCAAAATAGCAATGCAGAAAGAAATAATCCTATCTGAAGAACAAACACGTAAATTTTACAAAGAGCATGAAAATCAAGACTACTTTCCAGTCCTTCTAGAGCAAATGACCAGGTACGCTGAATGAAAAATGAGAAAGTGGATCTATAAACAAGACTGAAGTTTTCACAATAAATAATTAGCCTGAAAAATACATGGCTATAAGTTATCCATGTATTTCAGAGTCTGGTAAAACTCAAAACAGGATCAGACAAGTGTGGATAATGAGATAATTCCCAAGTACAGCAGATAAATAAATCAGGGTTTTAAAAATAACTAGTTACTCCATATCTCTGGATGTATGTTGTCGAAGTCAGCAGCCAGTTCCACTGATTTAGGTGAAACCAGCTGAGCTCTGCGTTGGACGGCTACATTTAGGTTGTCTGTGGGGAGGTTCTGAAATCTTTGTCCAGGCTGAATTCCTTGAGGAAGAGTAATAAATCATGTTTGGATATTGCTTTCATATGAAGTTGGGGTGTGGCTGGGATAAAAACTTGGGAGCTGATCAGCACTGGACATATCCCAATTCTATAACATTCTTGCTGTTGTAGTAACATTCAGTAACTTTGAAA
Source organism: Falco naumanni (assembly GCF_017639655.2). Classification (NCBI taxonomy): domain Eukaryota; kingdom Metazoa; phylum Chordata; class Aves; order Falconiformes; family Falconidae; genus Falco; species Falco naumanni. Next base: position 18,368,423 of record NC_054057.1, on the reverse strand, counting down.
CTTGAATTCATGTTTAAGCCCCGTAAGGTTTTATCAGGCTGTTTAAACAGAGATCGGTTTTAAAGTCCTCCAATATTAGGGTTCATTTTCCTAACCTGGACTGTATAGAATCAAATCACTTTTACAAATTGCAGAGTTCAATTTTTTTTTAAAGCCAGTTTTCCCATTTCATAGTAGTCCAACTCTTGTACTTGCTCTAACACGAGAAAACGCCATAGCACGTTGGAGAGATATAATAGGCCCAAAGATGGTTGAAGAGGCTGAGAAGGAAAATCCAAACAGGTAATAATTTCAGTAGCAAACCATCATTCACAGCTTCCAACTTACTTCCACAGTCTTCATTTCAATGAAACCACATTCCAACTGGTGTAACTATAGTGCCATCATCTGGAAGCTGATATATATTTCTGCAGTTTGCTAAGCTTTTTTTGGAAGTGGTATATTACACATAGAAACTATAGCATGTTTTTTGAGAAATAATGGCTGGTAAACATAATGAAAAGCTGAGTTTAAAAAAGGATGTTAAATTGAAAGGAGCCCTCGAGTCAGAGAAAAAAATTGGTAATATCTTTCTTTTTTTTCTTGAAATAGTACCATTATTTTTTAGAATAGATGCTTATTTTCTCAGCTTAATAAAAACTTTTCATTAGTAGAATATTTTATTTGTGAGTAAGTTTCTCCTACACATTTTATAAATGGACATCTTAGCTTTATCTCTTTGTTATTGATCTAAGAAATCGATACGGTATCATCTTACTTCTTGATAGAAGTGCTGTTTCATTAAGAATGAACTGAAATTATCAAGGAAATATAACAAGATGAGAGTTGGGAGGGAAGCTGTTCATATTTCAGGTGGTTAATTAAAATGTTGATTGTTCTTTTTGTAGACAGTAAAGGCTTCCTACTGCTACAGAGATCAGTATGCACTTAAGTGGCCAGATCAACTTTAAATTACATTCACTGGGTTAAGGCTAGTCATAGTTAAAGCTCAAAGTGGCTATTTCTTTCAGTAACTTCACTCTTGTAATGACTCCTAGTTTATATGCAAAGAATCCAATCAACAACATACCTATTGGTCAGCTGCACGGTAGTTCTACACCTGATGAAGCTCAGAAGGAATTACAGTTCTTCTTCCCTCAGGAGCACACTTTGGCATTAATCAAACCTGCTTCTGCTAAGAAACATAAAGGTAAGCAATCTAGAAAGTAAGGGCTATGTCTACTGATGTGATTTCTACAAAATATTAGCAATGTACACTGTAGTAAATCACATCAGATGCATTCATTTTATTCTCTGAAATATTTTTTCTGTGCAGAGGAATGCTTTTATAGAGCTTGTATGACTCATATTGAAGTTTAAAGGTGACATTTCCTTTGCTTAAGCTGCCTGTAGCTCTTTCTTCACAAGAATGGTGGTGAGTTGAAGTGAGAGGTTTGTTAGCTAAGTTAAGCTGTTTAAAAGCCAGGCACTTGTGCAAGGTGCATGCCCAGCATCCTTTTAAGTCAAAGGAAAGAGAGGCTTTCCAAATTCATGTTACTTATTTCAGACAGGTATCTCTATTGACTCGAGAGGGGTCATTGCTCAATTAGACGCATTCTCATCCTTGGTTTAACTTGCCATTAAACAAAGGGCATGAGAAGGAAAGGTCACAGTAAAAAGAACACTATGTACAATTTGGAATCTCACCTTAAAGATTTTTGCTGCTGCTTTTTTTAAACCTTCTATCCAGAGCCTCTTCTTGGCATTCTTCTTTTGTCACCTAACAAATTTCAGTAGTCTTTCTAATGTTAATTCATCACTGGCTTTTGTGAGTCTGTCTTCCCCTTTTGTAACAACCCAGATCGATTTTAGCAGGCCAGCTCATGGGTTAAAGAGCAGTAAAACTACAGTCCACGTTCTGTCCGATGTGAGAAATGTCAGGGAATGCTCCTGGTATAGTTTATAACAGTCTGGGTTTGTCACCTGCATAGAGATGGATTAGTGCAATGACAATGGTTTCTGTGTGTTTTAGAGGACTGTTGAAATGTTTGTCATATTGACCATGGTTGTTTGTTATTGAAAGTAGAATTTTAATAGGTCTTGGTGGTGTTTTTTTTTTTAAAAAAAGCATCTAGTATTTTCTGAAACTTTTAACATTTGGGTGATTATTTGCATGTAAACCTTTTAACTTTTTACATCTAAACTATTTCAATCAAAAATGAGTGCTTGTTATTCTTCTAGATGACATTATGCAAAAAGTTAAAGATGCTGGATTTACCATCTCAAAGATTAAAGAAGCAGCTTTAACTCGGGAAATGGCTATACAGTTTTATAAGCATCACAAAGGAAAACCATTTTTTGAACAGTTGGTGGCTTGTATGACTGAGTAAGTGTCTCGTTATACAATACTGAGGTATGTAAGTATACAGGAAGCTTTGAATTTACACTGCCAACAAAACATGCTACACACAAAGTGGGCTAAGGATTTTATACTCTTTCACTTTCTGGCAAGTTTAGTAGCTTCTAGCATGGAGTGCTCTTTCTTTAAAAGGAAGACTTAAAATTCTTTCCAAACTTATAGATAGTGACTGTTATTTTGGATTTTTTCTCAAAAAAAAAAAGGACTAATTCCTGATGGAATCTTTGTTCTTCCCATGACGGACAAATATCTTCCTCATAATATTGTTAATATAGCTCTTGATAAAAGAGTATGCATCCTCTTCCTTCAGAAATTATTAGGTGAGAATCTTTTTAGGACAAATCCAAATATCTGATCATTATAATCTTTTTGGCTTTCAAATACAGAATATTGTCTTAAACAAAATACTCAGGAAAAAAAAATAATTAAGCAGTTTAACAAATTCAGATAGCTTAATGCTTATCATGATCCTTCATGGTACCTCTGACGTCGAAGCTCAGTCTGCATCTCAGAACAGTGTAAGCGCTTCTTTATGTGTTGATTTTACAGGGGCCCATCGGTGATAATGATCTTAACCAAGGCAAATGCTGTGGAAGAGTGGAGGCAACTAATGGGTCCGACCGATCCAAAAGTGGCAAAAAAAACATCTCCTGAATAAATTCGAGCTCAGTTTGCACGAGACATTTTGTCTAATGCTGTTCATGGATCATCTAATAGAGAACATGCGCTGAAAAGCATTGAGTGTGTGTTTGGAGAGATTGATATAGTTTGAATGATTAAGATACAGTCATCAAAAATCGATATTCATGTCACTAGATGCATGTGTTTACCAAACCACCTATACTTAAGACTATGTATATGCATATATTCTCATTCATACTCCATCCGTTTTTGATACTAGCTTTGCCATATTGCAAAACATACCAATGTAACAAGTCTGCTAGAAGTTTGATGTTAGTAATGATTTCTTCATGTATGTTTAGTAGATTGTTTTTCTTTTATCACTTTAACAGTTTTATGCCTTTCCAACAGTTCCAGGAATCTAAGGTGTTTTGTTTATAACTACCTTGAAAAAAACAGGGTCAAGGAAGGTCATTAAAACACTATGAATGACACGTCCACAGTGAAGTGGATAGTTCAGGCAGCCTGCAAAGGAGAAATGCTGAAAGACAGTGGGGGCAGTGCTACAGCATTGGCAGGGAGCAGCAGCAAGTGTGGGAATGCTCTGCAAGCTAGAAGGAGCCAGGAGCATCATGGCAGCACAGGCTGCACCCTCACCAGTGGGGCACAGCCCCACAGCACCCAAGCAGAACCGGGTAGTCACATCCATCAACAACCGCAGATGAAACAAGTTATTAAGCAGGTCCAGGACCCATTCAAGGGTCCAGTCAGGAACAACACGGCCAGAGATGGGTTCTTGCAACACAGCTTAGGCAAGTATTTAGATCAAGTATGAGCTTAAATGGGGCTTCTTGGGCCTGTTGGTCAACAGTATGGGTGTGCATCCCAGGTGGGACTGCTCAGGGCTGTTAAGGACTACTGGTTCCCCCAGGGCCCTGAGAAACGTTTGTACTGTTTATTTATCCTTTCCCTGAACGTCTTCTAACAAGTACTGCCACAGGCAGAATAATAAGCTAGATGGTCCTTTCCAGTCCATTTACATAACTCAAATATATTAATTGAAGTAAAATATAAAGCCAGCTCTTACATAACAACCATTCTCGACATACACCTCCTTGCCAAGCTAGTGAATGTGTATCCTGTCTCAGCCTAACTTGGCTGGCCTTCATCAAGAACACAAATATTCTTCTGTAGCTGATATATTCTCACTTCTGCTGTCTGAGTCTGTTGAAGGTTCAGGTACTAAAGTATGGCATTCAGTTAAAGGAACTTAGTTCAGGCATCGATTACAAGTGCAAAGTCCTGAAAGAACAAACTCTTTCTCACACTTTCTTTGTTGTTCCTATTGTACTTGATACAAGTAGCCATTTTAAAGAGCTTCCTGATAAATATTTCTGTTGTGATGGGGCGTGTGTTATTACAGGCATCCCTCCAGCAGAAGTTGGACTGAGCATTCTCCTGGTGGCCCATTTTCACCTACAGCTTTTGCTGTCACAAACTCGACTTGAGGCTAGCTACCCTGGAGGAAGCTGTGATTAGTGCAGAATTTATAAGTCACCTTGGTGAGATGAGTTCAGAGAAGCACGCTTCAGAACTGCTGTATGTTCTTTGGCTTGTTTTTCACTTCAAAACCCCACTAAAGCTGTTCTTCCTGGCATTATTTCAGCACTCTGGGTCTTTTGGGTGCTGGCACATTGTACTTTAAAACAAGAAGCAGTCTCAGAAAATGCCTGAGTAGGGCAGTTTCAGATACATCATTCAGCCCATTTCCCGAGATCTTTGCTGGAGCTTCCCTAGCAGTGGGGTAAATAACAGTGATGAAAGTTTAGATGGGTTTATTTTTTGACAGGAGCAGAAATGCTGAAAACAGCAAAATGCGTTTATGTCTTATTAAGAGTTCATGAAAATTCTGATTGAAGTTCACAACCATATAGCTTGATAGGCGTCATACACAGGTTTTGAATACTGTGGATCATTTGTTGCACCAGCCTTAGAAATTTCAGTTAGCTTTAGGGGTACAGCAGCTCTGCTTATTTAAGTGTGATATAATTTTATATACTGAGTTATTGCTCGTTTAACATCATTCCTCATCCCCCATTACATCACTCTTAATCAATATAGCATTTTTTCAGTTTGATTGGACTATTAGATTTTGAAGGATTACATTTTGTTTGGGTTCATGTATTCACACATGCTAATTATGATCCCTGCTTCGTGCTTGGTTAAAATGATCCAGCAGCTTACATTGAAATATTATGCATAAAGCTACAACAGTTTTTCTTCACATTGCATAAGTATCAAACCCAAACTGAATTGTGGAAATAACTAATTTATCAATGCTTATTTTCTTCTCCTAAACACGTTCGTGACCTTAATGTCTTTCAGCAGCTTTGGAAAGGAGGAATTTAAGAGATATGTTTCAAAACAATAAATATAACTGTTTCAGCTGATTAAGAGATTCAGATTCATGAATGTTTTAGATCTTTGAGATACAGGCTTCTGGCGAATTATCAAAATATCGTGAATTCAAAAGCATGATAACTGAAATACTGTCAATAAGAGATTACCTTGTCTCTTTAGAAGTTCAACTCAAAACTTAGGCGTTGTACACATAATTTAGACTGTCATCCACTCTTCCTCAAATTTTATATTACTGTGAGAGAGACAGGGATGTAATTTTTTAGAGTTTGAGCACTTGTGATGGGATCGGCAAGCATTTGCATTCATGGAGTCAGGAGAAATGTGTTCCAACTTAAACTCTATTGAGCGTCACAGATTAAAATCTTCTTACAATTAAATTTACACAACTTCTCTGCCTACAAATCTTACAGAAAGTCTGACTCTGTCTTTTTATCTCATCTCTAGATGACAGATCAAAAGAGAATGTGACCTTTGTGACCGTTTATTTAGAAAATATCTCGCGGTTCAGCGTAGAATTAGGTGGTACGGAGATGTGATGAAAATGCTTCCAAGACTAACAAAAGATAACATAATTATTCTTCTGATTTTTGTCCCAGCAGGAGAGAAATGGAACCACAGGGCATGTTTATTTGTACAACAGACCACATATTTCCTTGTTTAGGTACTTTAATGAAATCATAATCTGACACTAAGACTATATTAAAGATCTGTTTCAGTTTAGAATTATAAACAAGCTGGTTCTGAATCTCAAAATACTGTTTAAGAAGAATTAGTACATCTGATTGTAGAGTATTTGTACTGAATTACTGCATAATAAAACAAGAGAAGTGGGGAAAAAGCTTTTTTCCCGGCCAAGAAGATGGAGTCAATCAGCTTGCGGTTGTGCACCACTGCACTGTTTTTCCTTTGCTCTGACTGCTGAATGAGCTACACTGGCAAGTCAGACCTTGCAAGTATCTGTTCAGTTCATCCAGTTCTTTGCGGGCAAACCATTAACTTCCTGATTACCTTGCTCAGAGGATAAAAACTGATGTGCTCAGGGTATCTACAAACTAAAGGTTTCATCATACTGTAGCCAGAAGGAATCAAAATACTTAGGGTGTTGGTCTGTTTGGGGCATCTTTTGATCACCGGTGCATCCGTTAACCTCCCATCTGTAATATAAACTGACCTGTTTAAGGTACTTTTGGGTTTGGATCTAGCAATCTCATCTAAAGAAAAGGAGTGTGTCCTTCCTTCCAGATGTTGGGGGGTTTTATGCTTATTGCCATTCTGGTTTATCCACAAGCCCTTTGGCAGTAACTATAGGAGCCAGTCTGATATTAACGGATTACCTGGAAGCCTCTGAATTTACTGCACATCTAACAAGCAAGTTTAAAATCCAGTGTCACCTTCCAACAAGTTTCACTTCAGAGACCTTACAGGACAAATAGTGTCAGAAGTTGAAACTCAATGTATTTTTTCCACAGAGCCTCAACTAGGTCTAATTAGAAGTAATGTAACTCTATAGAAATTAATAACTTGCAAGTTACTGGTTTATAATATAAACGGAAACATAATTCTAAATGTTTGTTGACCCATATTGATGGATTTCTACTTATTTACAAAATTAATTGGAGCTGATGTCGTTTACCAGAAAAATCTGGTTGAGGAAATGTTTTCAGATGTGCATTTACATTCAACTACTAAACTCAACCAAAAAGTGTGTGTCAGTTGTGCATAACTGAAGTAAATATTTTTTCAGGTTTCATTCATTTGGAATCTAGGTTACAATGCTGGATAAAATAATTTAAGAACTGTTTGAGTATTTTGGACTGGAATATCTTTTTTTTATTTGTACAGGAAGTATTTCTCAGTTATATGCAATGAGTGGACAAAAGTAACCAAGTTGCAACACTGAGTTGAATGGGTCATTCAGGTTCAGGTCTTGTTGGAAGGAGGTTTATGGGGTGGTGTTGTGTTTTTTTTTTTAAGTGTGGTTCATAAAGAGTTCTGATTAGCATTTACAGTGAACTTCTAAAATGGTGCCAATTATTCACAAATAGAGTAAATATTTTTTCAGGTTTCATTCTTTTGGAACAGAGATTAGAACATTCAATGAAAATATTCAATGGCAATTCTTACTAAACCAGGCACATGTGTGAGGGAGTTACTAAGAAACACACCAGAAGCGTATGTTCGGTGTTCCAGGCAATTTTTATTTTAATTAAAAAAATGCCAAGCCCCTCAGTAGGAAGGCAGCTGTAACACTGAGAAGAAAAATACTTGACACTTCGAGTTTTGGCCTGTTAAATTTTTCAGCTGTAAATAGGTACAGTAATTACTTCATCCATCAGTGAACTATTTGGCCACTCTGCTAAACTGAGGTTTCTTGGCTTTGGTGCTGGGGTGCACCAACACAGCAATGACACCACCTGGCCAGGGACATGCACGAGGAGAGGTGAGTCTTTTTGACACATGCTGGGGAGCAGATGTGGTGAGTGGGGCATGTGGGGACACATTTGCCTGTTCGAGCAGCCCTCACTGCTCCAACATGTGTTTCACGCCTTTGCAAGGGAAGGCAAGGCCAGTGGGGTCGTTCTGAGTCCAGATTTAGCCAGCATTGAATGTCACGGTGAGTTAATGATTGTAAGGAATTTTCAAAATGGAGTGACTTTAGGCGTGTTGAATTGGGTTGACCCATGGCTTCTTAAAAAGTAGAAAAAAATGGGTTCAGGAAAAAACACTACCTTACTAATTCATCCCCCCTGTCTGCCCATCTGTTCTTTGTATTATGATATCCCCTGCTTTTTGTTGTATTGCCTTTCCTTCTTGTGTATTTTTACCATATCAGAATGGAAGTTAGTCAGAATAAAGCATACATTAAAATGTCAAGGAGTTTGGAAACACCAGGCTCAGTACCTCAAAGTTTACTCCAACTATCAAAAAATGAAAAAAAAAAAAGTTTGATTTAAACAGCTGTAAAATATTATGTAATGTTGCTATGAAGTCTAGCTAGCTGTTCCAAAAGTTTCATTCAACAAACACACTTGACTACGTTCACAATAAAACCTGTTAGAGTGAAATATCACAACTTTGGTATTTGTTATTTCAACATCACATTGATAGGACTGTTGTTCATTTTTAATAGCTAGCCTTACATGTATTTATTGGGGCACTTTAAATTGGGATTGATCAATAAGTAATCAAAGCTTAACAACTCCTGCTACACAGTAGATAAAACTATTTTAGAAGCCTTCCGATCATATTGATGTTTTAGAACATGCTTTCTTAAGTCAGCGTTCTCAAACTCACCTAATTTAGTCACCTGCAGTGAAATTCTGTCTCTTTTGATTTTTATTTCAGTTTTTCCATTTCGTTGTACAGGATTAAGATTTCACCTATAGTCTGCATTTAGGCACCTAGGTTTGCGGTCTGTTTTTTTAGACATGTCAAAACACACATATTTCCCACTAAAGTCAATAGATGCTATATATGCTCAGCATTCCTAGCACCTGGATTGAATTTGGAATCTAACTCTGCAGATGTTCCATGGAGATAAAGTTCTGCATCTGCCCAGAATTAGCAGCAAGGGCTACACTCAGATGCTGACCTTTGCATATTTTAACCAAATGCTCATATCTCAAGCAACGATCATGTAGGGTTGGGTTGGTGGGTTTTTTTCCTGAACTACCCTATACTCTATTATTCTATTTTCCTATAACACCTCTGTCCCTTTGTTTTAAGCATTCTAACTTGGCACCTGTGTCTTCAGCTTGTGTCAGCATATTACCAAGTACATTGTTGCTGCTACCAAAATCACTCCAGCATATTCTGCCTTGAATTTCTTTCAAGCAAATTTCCTTGGGCTTCTTGTGATGACAAAGATCAATATACTGACATGAACAATTGTAAATCATTCTGTTAACCTACACAGAACTCTCTCTTTTTTTTTTCTTCTTCTTCTTCTGATGTAGACCCTCTCTATTTTAGAAATTCTCATTTTGTTTTCTAGGTACCAGAACTGCCAAGTCTAATCCTTAGTTTTGCTGCAGGAATTCTTGAAGTTCTTTCAGATGTCTGTCATGAGCTCTTACGATGTTAATGTAGGTGATCTTACGTGTTAACAGAAATTGGACTCTGCTCTCCATACTGCCTCATCCAAGCACAGCTTAGGAGGAATAGCATAAATGCCATCTTGGAGTTATGTCAATTAGATTTATATTGCTTTTGCTATTTTAATACCTCATATGGCAAATGTTAAGTCAGTACATAACCAAAATCATCTGCTTTGCCTGTGACCCCTTCTATGGTAAATGTGACCTTCTGATCAGTAAAACTGCAGATAGCCAGTTGTTTTGAGAAGTTCATGAATAGGGACAAGCCTCACTTTACTTATTTATTTATTTATTTGGTATCAGATTTAGAAATATGGAGTCAAATAATAAAAAACTATCCAAATGAACACTGGGCCACATGGAGCCCTATCTTCTCCCTAGTACTGTACATCAGCTGTCAGTTCTGTTTAGAATAATACATCTATTCCAGTTTTCATAACAAAGCTATATTACAGGAAACATAAGTGTTAACTTTTAAGAATCCTACAGATCTGTTTCACTTTAATCTGTCCTTTTAAAAAATACTGATTTTTCAATTAGATGCTTAAATATATTTGAAATTATAACAACGGAAGCCAGCCTGAAGTACAATAAAAAAAGTCTGCTTTCAATGCATTTTTGCTAGACAAACCCACAAGATCAAATACAAACACTGTAAGCATATTTTTGGCGCACACGTAAGTATAATCACATAATGCATACCCAGATGCTTATTGGTAAACTACACTTTTGAACGCGCTGAACAAAGGCTGTGATTCCAAATGGCAGACAGATTCAGCTCCAGCAGCTGCAGTAGTGGCTGCCCGAGATGCCTGCCAGAGGTTACCATCCCTCTGCTGCTCCTCAGCTGCCATGGCACTCGGCTCACCAGACTCAGCCACAGCCTAACTCACCCACTGCTATACCAGTGCACTTTCTGAGGAGAGAAGAGATGCCCCATGCAGCTCTCCAGCCTCTGGCAAGAAAGCAGAGCAGGCAACCGGCACAAGGAGTTAAAACCTCTGGCAGCCAAGGCTAGTTCTATCTAGAATTGCAAATCAGAGCCCTAAGATAAAGCTCAGTCAGCTTGAATATGCCTGCCACATATTAGTGCAAACCTACACTCTGTGGCTTGCGGTGGCTTGAAAGGAAAAGCAAACCTTTTAAAAGTAAAGTGCAGCAAAAACGTCTATGTAGAAACTGCCATGAGTTTTTAAGTCGATGAGTTCTGGATTAATAAAACAGGCCAACAAGCCAGATCGTGACCCTCATCGCGCAGAGAAAGTCTTTCCTTTGGGAAATTTCACACTCATACTTTTTTAGGGTTGGTTTCTTTCTGGCCAGTTCTTACTTTCATGGCCTTTTTGGGGCCACTGACCAGTGGGTTGGTGTTCTTGGTTGATGGTTTGGAGGCTCCACTCTGCCCACCGCGTCCTGCATTCGGGTTCTTACTGCGGGCCGTTCGCAGCTTTTGTTCCTGCAGTCTCTGTTCCCACCTCTGTAGAAATGCAGAAGACAAAGAGGCTGAGTGAGGGAAGGACGTAATCATAAATAATTATGGCTTAATCAAAGCTATCCTGAACCACTGAGACTAGAGCCGCTTTTAGCAGCTCTGTGCTCTATCCTACAGGGCCGCTGATGTCAGTATGTTCTGGCTGTCTGCAGGGGGAACCTGCCCCGTGTTGTTGGGTGGGGGAATTTCCACGATACCAGGTGATGAGAACAACCGCACATCTCGTGTGCATGCTGCATGTGAGTGCACATCTCACTCCTTCTCAGAAATCCAGGGGAGCTGGCACCATCAAGAAGGCAGGATCTGCACATTGGAACTCCTTTGCAAACCCCTTCTTTGCTGTCTTACTGAACGTGTTCCTCAGAAAAGTCTGCAGAACACAGGCTATCCTTTCATTATGCATTAAAAGACACCTCTACAAGAGAAAGTGGTATCTGTTTTTCCCTGGGGTGGAGAGGACTGGGCATGAAAGAGCTTATCTTACGGACAGACAACAGAGATGCCCACTGAAATCACAGTGTTCAGAGTTGCAATGGGATGGCTGTGAATCATGCACCTGCAGCTTTATTCAGCAGCATCCCTGAGAAAGTTTGGAAAGCAGTAAGAGCCATGAGCCCACCAAAGAGAACAGCTGTCAGATTTCCAAACCAAAACGTGCAGTGGATAGAAAACAGGTTCTTTCAGTGAGGTTAAGTGGTCCAAAATATGGAGAGATCCATGACCCTGCAGCAGAGCCTGCAGTCTTTCACCTCTAGGAATAGAAATACTTATTTTAACGAAAGCAAGGTAGATGAACATGGAAAGGGTCTCATCTCTCACCATTATTAATGAACTTTCGATTCTGAAACTCCGAAAGGCAGGAGCTTTTTCCAGTGATCAGAGCAAGAGAAGTGCTCTTCAGCTTTCCTATTTAGTATCTCTGCACTGACCCTGTTGCAACTAAGACTCTTGTCCTGGCTAGAGAAGGGACCAGTCAGGCTGTGGTTATATTAACAGCCATCTTCTGTGGTCCACAGGAAGCTCAAAAAAATCATTTTAAGTGGTAACTCAAGATGAAAGTTGGATTCAAGTCTTCAGAGATGAATGATGGGCATTAAAATGAAGATGACACCTAGCTCCATACTGGCTATCTTTGTGTAGTCAGGGTCTTCATAAAAAAAAAGCCTATCAGCAGGCTTTTAGGTGTGTCCCACTCAAGCACGTTTAAATGAGGATTTACTTTACGAAACCATTAATATCAGAAGGAATGACGCATGCTTTGAGCTGTGTTTTGTTTGGCAGTCATGCATCTATTTGACAGTCTGGAAATTAATGTGCAAACAGGTTTCAAGACACAATTAGAAATGACAAAGCAGTGTGAGGAAGCCACTAAAACACACTGTTTGCCAGTAACAGGCCATTAAGTTGACAGCTAAGGGATTTCAATAATCCGAGTCATATGTCAGTATTCTCCTAAATCCCACATGGTATCATCTGCAGTTGCAATGTATTTATTTTTTAAAGACTGAAAGCATATCTTCCTTTTCACACATAGGTTTTACATGAGTAAGTGAGGAGAAAAGGAAATGATAAAAGCGCAATAAGTTGGCCTGTAATCTAAAAGCTTCTACTGCTGGATCCATGCATCTTTTTTCCTCCTCTCTATCAATTGCCAGTCAGCTCATGATTAAAGTAAATATATATGTATGTCCCTAATGCTCTGAAACCCTTTCTAAATTCCAGAAATAAATTTCTTCCATCTCTAAAATGTGGGGAAGAGTCAGACATTGATCCATCCTTTCTGTTATAAAGAGGAGTTTACAAGCAGGGAGTGATAGCAAGTGCTATCCTGAAGACCGAAAAAGCAGAGGCACCTGCTGCTCCTGCCTCCCAGCTCTCCACACTATAGACTTCTCCTTCCATTACTCCCTGAAACCAGTAAGGGGATGCCCAATACTTTCAGTGGGTCTTTAGCGGGAAGTAGCTGGTGCAAAGTCTGTGCCTCCAGCCTGCAATCCTTAATGCAGCAAAGCCCATTTATCCAAATAATAATTAAAAAAAAGTGGATTTCAACTTCCTTTCTTACCTGATGCGGACTGTATACTCATCTGCATATCACCTATCTGACTGTTAACTTGCCTTAGTAGTGATATGAAATAAATTCCTAGAGTCATTATTGTAATAAGCCAGAGTTCACACAAAGATCATATACCCATCTTATTTAGGGACAGTTTCAGATAAAACAGAAATAAAGTTTTTGAGACTACAATTTTCAAATTTTCACTTACACTGATACGTAATTATTATGCATGAAAATATGGAAGTGAAAATAATAATACCCAGAGGTGTTATGGATCCCTGACAGTCAAGCAAGTTATTCAATGCTGAAGTAGAACAAAGGTGTTTTATCAAGAACATCATCATTCTTTTCATTGGTTGTATTTACCTTAAATCTTTTGTTTAGTTGATCCTTCCATTTTTCAACTAGACATCCATCAAGAAGCATCAACCTGAAAATTAAAAAATAAACAGAAGTTACAGACATTTCTGATTTTGATTCCCAAGATGTCATTCCAGATGATTACATGCAGACTGAGGTTGAAATACACCAGCAGGTACTGGTACTAGCAATTTCTGCGTATCAGATGATAGGCAGAAAAATACTTTTCTTCATCCCTAAATGCTTTCTAATGGATTTCTATGTGCTTATACTGATACTTCTGAAATTCTGTTCTAAACTCTGTAAAAACAGAAAATAGTTTTCCCAAGAAATCAGATTTTAGAGCCAAAACTGCAGTGCATGGCCAACATTGAGAAAAGATTTAGAGTCCTTTGTCTCACCTGCAGCTATTCTGCAGGGAAAAGTTGTCCCGTCTTGATCACTGTTAACAAAGTTATGGGTTGGGTAACATCCCGTGAAACTCTTTAAATGTATATGTACATATACTTTTAATTATGCCCACTATATGTTTGTGTGTTTGTTTGCATGCAGAAGAGTAGTTTAAACTAATATGTTTTACTTCTGAATTAAAAAAAACAAACAACTTTTTCACATGTACGAGTTAATACAGCTCAGCTGACAAGTGGTAACGTATTAACTGATCACTTGCAATCAACTCCCTTTCTACTTACAAAACGTGAGGACAGTATTATGTATTTCCTACATGTAACTACTTAACAAGTGCTTTAAAGTGAATTTGGAAGATGTTTGGGCAGTACTTGCCTACCACTGAAATCTGGCTAGCTCCTCTATGAAAATAATGAGTCTAGATGTTATGAAATGAACAAATAAAAATATAACTATTAAATGTATATGTCTTAAACAGCTTCTAAAATAGTTTACTCTAAAGCAGTCTGATGTCATATCTTCAAAGTCCCAACCTAGAAACAACCATTGTATTGCACAGGTATGCTGGAATTACTGTATCTCCTCTACTACTAACTATTTAACTATTTTAACTTTCCCCACCCCCTTCTTTTCTTCTCTCTCTCTCTCTCTCTCTCTCTCTCTAAAAAAGATACTGGGCTTTAATATGCTGTAATATAATTTACCTAATTCTGGAAGGTTTTACTTATGCATCAGTGTTATAAATCATTATAAATGCACACAATTTCATACAGCAGTTTGCCAATGGGTGAAGTTTACACAGCATAGCAGGGCCTGACCTCCAGTTTCCATGAAACCTTTCCTTCTCACACTAGTTCAAAAAGAGTGCAAAATGCTGCCACTTGTAGCCATTAGCCACTGCGCATCCACTTTGCCCACACATAAAAAGACTACAGTGAGTGCAAGCCCTAGAGAATCAAGACCAACATGATACACATCTCTTTTTCTTTCCAAGGAGAGATTACAGAATTAACGTACAGGGTTGAAGCCACAACAGGGTGTACATCTGATGCAGCTTCTGTTCAGGTCAAATTGTGGAGTCAGACCCTAACCCTACTGACAGGCAATGGGTGTTTTGCCATTGACTTCAGTGAAGATACAGCTTCCACCCATTTTGCTTCTGGCATTTTAAAAAGCTGCTGTAACTCAAAACCTTCTGTTTGCATGCCACCGAGTTCAACAGGAAACACATATAATAGTTTATGTTTCTTTTTCAAATCCCTTTTAGTACATTATATGAAATTAAAAACCTCAGTGACCTTTAAAAACCATCACAAAATATTTACTGAATGGTGTGCTTTTCCATAGTAATGGGGAGCAGATTGTGATCTTTCACTTTTGAAATCTCCCCTTCCTGACAGCCTTCTGAGGGTCCTCTCCAACAAAGCCCTGCAGCTCAGAGCTCCTCGATCGCAATCTTGGTTGTGGTCCTACTGCGTGACTCAGAGCATGTATCCCTAAAATGGCTCACACAAATAGAGGGCTCTACATTAATCTTCGTGAAACACTTCCAGACCCGGAGGGGCAAGGTGCTATGTAGTAATAAAATACTATGGCTGTTAGTTCACAAGAAAAGTGAAGGTGATAAGGTATCAGGTGGCAACTTTTAGAAACACCTATAAAATGCTTCTAAAATATCAGCATAAAACTCATTGAAAATACAGATATGGCCCATCAAGTTCTGCACGTAAATGTTTTATGGTCCTTACAAGTGTGCGTGGTCAGTTAACAGTCACATCACTGTATGCAAAACCAGCCTGCACATTTTACAATGTTACACATTTCACAGCCTTCCCTCTGACCCTCAGCACACAGGCACCTGTACCTACCACGCCACAATCTGTCCTGTTGGCCTCTGTCACTGCTGGTGCAGTCGGGGTGCTAACAGGGATGGGATGTCCCCTGCTGCCTCAAGGACCCAGGGAGAAGGGGGAGCTGTGATTCATCACTCCCTCCCCTCCAGACCAGCGCGCTGGATTTCCTTCCATGCCTGGGGCTAGGCTGACTGCCAGATGAAAGGTCTGGTAAAGTTAGTTTTGTTTTGTCTTTTAATCATAGAGCAGGACTGGCAAGCTGCTCTGAGAGTATTTACTTTTCATCTGCCATCCAGGAGCCAGAGCTCCAATGGCTGCAGATTTGGCTTGTCCCGGTACAGCTGCGGGATTAGAAACATCTCACTGATGGCACCAGTCTGAAGCATGGATAGGCCAGTGGAGAAGGCCTGGCTCTGTCTCCAGCAGCTCTGCGAACAGGAGATGTGTATCATCTCCTGTCCCCTCCCCTGGGGTCGGGGAGGCAGAGCTATGCCGTCCACATGGTCCTGCCAATATGGACCACCATCTACAGTCACCATCGGGCTTGTAGCACATGGAGCGGCTCATACCTAAGGAGAGAGGTCCTGGAAAAACACTCCGGAACAGCTGCAGATGCCTGAACCACTGCACGATGCATTCAGCAACATGCTGTCGCACCTAATGCCACCAGATTTTATGTGTGAGCCAGGTTTTGTAAACACTGCATCGTGGCGCAGAGCTGAGGCTGATTAAGTGGAAAAAGTTAATTGTGAATGTAATTGAAACATATAGGTGTATATGTGAGTTACCCTAAGAAAACCTATCAGCAGGACATGCCCACGGTGAGGAAGGGAGCTGTTCCTCATTCCCATCCATCACAGGTAGCTACAACACTTTCCTGCACCACGTTGCCGGGGCTCACCTGGAGCGCCATTCGTAGCACATGATGAGAACATCCTGCTTTGGCTGAAGAGGTGGACACTGGCAGGAGGAATTTGTAAGAAGAGGCACTTGGGACAGAGGAATTGGCGTTGAGGACTTGAGTGTGTCTTTGACTTCCACCACAGTCGTTACCTCGTTGCAGTTCCCTCTCTCTACGCTTTTTACTTTAGCATGAATGACTGCAATTAGAAAAATACAGGCGTGAGAACAACAAATGGCCTTAGACATTTAAACACATTTCAGAATTAAATAAAGCAAATTAAATTGAAATCTGCTGTTTCAGCTGTGAAAATTGAACTACTTCATGTGTGAGCACGTTCGGTGGCTCAGAATAAGAGAGGCCTGATCCCAGTTTGGTTTCCAGTAGGACTGTTGATAACTGCAAAATGAAACACGTGCTTCAAACTTGGCCAGATCAGGCCAAGTGATTTCTCCTGGAAGCACATGCACAAACAGCTCCTTTGACTCGGACTTGAACAACGAATTGCATGAATCTGATCCATTTTATAGCCACATCTGGCTATTTCCAATTAAGTGATAAATAATTTGCCTCACAGAAAGGGTAAATTCAGTCTTTTCAATAGTAACATAATTTCCCTGTATGGTGCATCCATAAAAAAGCCTTTTTTTTTAATATAAAAAAGATGGGAAGGTTTGAAACAAGTAGTCAAAAACTAAGAGGCTTAGGATTGTCATGATTTACTTGGTATATACTTTTTTCAACTTTTGCCTTTGGATTACCCATCAACAGTAAGACACTGACATTAAACAGTCTCTGAAATGGGTTCTTCTGAACACACAAACATTCATATTTTTACCTTTTATTGAGGAATACAGCATGTCTGAATGGATGCCAGAAGGTGTGGCTGTGTAGATTGCTCTGAGGATGACCCCTGGCTAACTTTGTACCTGCAAACTCTGGCAGTACCTACCACTGCAGCATTTCACCCCTCCTCTCTTGCGAGAAGTACCAGATCAGAGAAATCAAGTACAATTTTTAAACTAAGGACTTTGTCTCTAGGAAACGTCAAAATAGGAAGAGTCTTATTATCACAAAATACTTCAGTACAAGAAGCAGGAGAAGTGAATGTACCACAGAGCGATCAGCCTGCATTGACGCTGTCCCTGGCAGCCACCAGGTCAAAAGCCTTCAAATGGACCTCCTGACATCTGGAATAAACGTCGCATGTAGACAGCCAGAGACAAGCAATTGTAACGCAGTCTGGATTTTATGTGCTAACTTTATCAGGGCATGTGTAACAGCCACAAAACACATGAGGGATTTCACTCTTGGAGATTCACAATCCATTTTCAAGTCTGACTGAAACCAAGTTCTGACCAGCTGGAAGCACAATTTGGCTGTATATATTAAAGGATTTCAGAAAAAGTTTGATTTTATTTGTAACTTGTTCTGCCTTGTCTTGTCTCCCAATTAATTTTCTGTATAAGCATTCTATTTCTTTCAGAAAAGGCTGAATAAAAATATCTCTCTCAAAATAAAACCACTTTGATTTCAGAGATTCAATGGAATTAAATTTTGGACCCCAACCTAAGTTTTTATTCAAGCAACACTCCTACTGAGGTCACTGGAATCAAAATTTATATAACTAACACCTGTATTTCATTTCAGAATAGTCATTTTATATCACTGCTTTTTCATATATTTCAGAGAAGCGTGGAAGTTCATTGTCCCACCTGAATATATCACTATGTTGTACTGAGAGAAATTAAGAATTAGACTAAAATAAAATGTATTATATAAATGCACCAAAATGCCGTAACAAAAAATAAAAAAAAAGTGTACAACTACCTAAGTTAGATGTTTATTAATTATTCCCACCAAACTGGGGTTTGGATTTTTTTTTCTATACTAATAAAGAAGCAAATAACCACAAACTTCCTTCCATTTGATATCAGATAAATAGGAATGGAATGGATATAATAACCGTATTGCATAAGAACTGAATAAATCCCTTGAAGAAATAACTGTCATCTGAGAAAAAGCCCATAAATTGAAAAGACCATGATACCTCATGTTAAATTCACAGTTAATAGGGGTTTTCTATTGATGTTAGAGACATTTAATCTGGTATTTATCTAATCCTAATTGGAGTTCTTCCTGACTCCCAGCACCAGAAAATGGGGGGGGGGCAAGGGGGAAGAGGGGTGAATATTTAATTGTATTGCCAGTATGTCATGCAACAAATGATAAAGCTATCGGCCAGCTCCTCGGCTGGATGGTGAGCATTGTCACTGAATTCAATTAATCTCTGACAATTCCGCCCCAGATGAAACCCTGGCTGGTAAGTAAAAGAATATAGGAATTTCTAAGTAATAACTTTTTACCTTGCTTCAGCTTCGTTCACACTGATGAGTTTTATTTAGGTGATAAACTTCTGTTTATTCCACCTGCTGGATGGAAACAGGAGCTGGCCGAGCAGCACCTGGTTATGCTCACATTAGACGTAACTGCACTTACTACAGTGACCTTTCCAGTAGTAAGCAGCCTTTCTGCAGGGCGACCTGTTGATGCCAGTGCACACTACCAACATTTCTCTGCTTTTGGCAGAATCGCACTATCCTCTGCGCAATGACTACCACTGCCTGCACGAGCGGTGGGGTTTGGAAGGGGACGGCTAGGTGCCCTCGGGGGAAAAAAAACCCACTGGGAAAGGCTGCTGCTGGATGGGCCTGGTGTGGGTGCAGCAGCCCCAGGGAGCTGCATAACTCACGGGGGGCACAGAGGGGGTAGGACCGGCAAAGGGAAGCACTTTCCCCCGTGCACTTACTGTAGCTGTAGTTCTTGGCCAGGTAGGTCGACAGCGTAGGCTTTGTCTTTTTGCACCGGCATCGCTCTTCAAAGGAAGAGAAGGGGAAACGGTTGAGGGGTGTCAGGGGGGTCTGGCCCCGGGGAGGGGGAGGCAGGGGGCGTCCCAGTCTCACCCTGGCCACGGCTTCTGCAGTCGGGCTCTGGGGGTCTCTCCGGCACCAGCACGCCCTGCGTGAAGTCCGTCCACTTCACATCTGCAAACAGAGGTGCGGCGGGGAAGGAAAGCCGTCGGGGAGAGGCTCCCGGGGCAGGGGCGCGGGGGGTCCCGCAGCCCCCCTGCCCGGGGCGCCCCGCGGGGGTTGAGGGGGTCCGCCCTACCGCCGCCCCCGGGCCGCTCACCCTCCGGCAGGTCGGTGACGATGGCCTCGGGGGAGATGCAGACGCCGCGGTCGTAGACGGGGAGGTCGTCGCAGGCGAGGCTCTCGGGCCAGCTGTGGTTGTAGCGGCGCATGATGGGCTCGCAGCCGTCGCGGGCGCGCTGGCAGACGGAGCGGCACGGCTTGATGGGGTCGTAGAGGAACTCCAGGGTGCAGATAGGGGCGTACATGGCGCAAAGGAAGAATGCGAGGACCGGGCTGCAGCCGGTGCCCACCAGCTCCTCGTACTGCTCGATGGCGAGGACGGCGTTCTCCTGGGTGCTGTGGTGGAGGTGGTTGGGCATGCGGGTGATGTTCCAGGGCATGGAGCGGCACATGGGGATGCGCACCGCCTCGCACGGCGCGCCCTGCGCCCGCGGGCTCACCCGCAGCCACAGGGACACCGCCACCAAGGCGCGCAGCATCCTCCTCCTCCTCCTCCTCCTCCTCCTCGGCCGCCGCCCGCCGCCGCCCCGCGGGTCGCGGCGGCCCAAGGGCACGGAGCGGCGCTGCCTCCCGGCGCCCGGCTGCAGGCAAGTGGCGGGAGCCGCCGCGCCGACAGCCATGGACATCGCGGGACGGCATTTATACCGGTGGCACGAGTGACGTGCGGCCGAGCGCGCTCCCTTGGCAGCCCCGCTCCTCGGGGGGGGGGAGGGGGCGTGGGGGGTGTGCGCGCGCGCGCGTGTGTGTGTTTTGCTGTGCAGGCACGGTGACATCACCTCCACCCCGTTTAATCCCCCGGCGACATCACTGCGTCTCCCGGCCGCGGCTCCAGCTCCGTTTCAGTTTTCATCTGTGTCATAAATTCCTTCAGGTGGAAGAAGGGGGAAGGGGGGGGGGGGGGCAGGGAGGGGGGTCAAACCCAAACCACACGCATCTGCTCGGACGCGGGGAGAGGGGAGGAGGCAGCGGGAGGGACGCGGGAGCCGCAGCCGGACCCCGTCCCGTCCCCCCTTCCCCTCCCCGGAGCTGAACTTGGCGCTGCATTTTCCCAAGGGCCACGGAGCAGAAACTTTGTGCGGGTTCCGGCGGCCGGTCCCGCCGCTTCCAGGGGCTTGCAGGGCTCCTCCGCGAGCTCGGCACGGAGGCGGACGGGGATGGGGGGATGGGGGCGGGGGGTGGCTGCTCTTTGGCCGGTTTGCTCGGGCCGGGGGAACCGGCGGGGCTGACCCGCTCCGGGAGCGGGCGGCGGGGCAGGTGCGGGGCCGCTTTGCGGTCAGCCAGGCCCCCGCTGCGCTCCCCCCGCCCCCTCGGCACCCCCCACCCCCCAGTCGCATCTGCAAATGGGTGGGAGAGGGGTCTTCAGGCCTTTCTATAGGCTGTTTTTTATTTGTCTTTCCTTGGTGCTGCGGGGCCCCACGCCCCTGGTGCACTGGCATGCCCACGGGGGTGCCAGGGGCTCCCCAGCCCCCCTCTGCTCCCCCGGGCGGTCCCTGTGCGCGGGACAGACCTACGGGCCCATCCTGCACCGTGGGCAAATGCTGCACCCCAGTCTTTTGAGGGACCCGCTGGGAAAACAAGGTGACCTCAATGCCAGGCTGTTGGCAGTGGCCTGGGAAAGCCCCAGCGCGGCTCAGGGCTAGCAGCCCCGGGCCTGCCCTGGCCCGCCCCCGCGGTGCCCGCCGATGCTTCCTCTTGCAGAGCCGGGGCCGGGGTGCTGCAGGGCCGGAGCATCTGTGGGGCACCGGCTCGGGGGGCGGGTGGGGGGGGGGGTGTGTGGAGAAGCGCGTCCGGAGCGGCCAGGGAAGCAGAGCTGAGGAACCGGGGAGAGCAGCGGGAGGCGGAGGGGTGGATGCGTGTGCGTCGTGCCCGTGGGGAGCCCCTGGAATTCCTCCCGCGAGAGCAACGTTACAGCGGTTCTGGTAGCACGTCCCCCCCGTCCGTGTATCCCCTCCCTGCCATGCCCCACGCCGCGTGCCCAGAACCCCTGCTCGGGCCTTGCGGGTGCCCCTTTGGCATCACCCTTGGCGGGCCGGTGGCAAGCACACCCTCCCGGCTGGCAAGCTGGGGGGGCACGGCAGGGCGCGAGTCCCCGTCCCTGCCGCCCCGCTGCCCCCCCGCGCCGGTCTGCCGCAGCTCGGGCAGCAGCCGCAGCGCGGGCAGCAGCCGCCTCTCGCCGCTGAGGTGATGCGGGTCTGGAGGCGGGCCGCCCCCGCCCCCCCGGCGCAGCCCTGCCCGCCCGCCTGCGCGCCGTGCGGGGCGGCCGTGCGCGGAGCGGGGCGCGGAGCGGAGCATGGCGCGGGCGGTGCCGGGGCTGCCGCTGCGGCTGCTGCTGCTGGGCGGCCTCCTGCTGCGGGGTGGCGGCGCGGCGGCGGGGGTCGAGCCGTGCCAGGCGCCGCGGCAGTGGGAAGGGCGCACCGTGTCCTACGAGCACGGCACGGGCCGCAACACGCGGGCCGCCGTGTCCTACGACGGCCCCAACCAGCGCCTCCGCATCCTGGAGGAGAGGAAGGCGCTCATCCCCTGCAAGAAGTAGGTGCCCGCGGCGGGACCCCGCGGGGGGCCGGGCCGGGCCGGGCGGGGCGGCGATGGTCGGCGCGGAGCCCCGGGAGGCGGCTCCCGGCCGGGGGGGGGGGGGGGGGGGGAATGTCCCTCGGTCCCCCGCGTTGCGGGGCGGCACCTCCCCTCGGGAGACGGGGGGCTCGGCGGTGGGAAGCCCGGCACCGGCACGGCTCAGCCCTGCGCCGCGGCTGCCGCTGTGTCTGTGTGTGTGTATATATAGCAAGAGATGTATGACCAAGCGTCAGCTTTGTGCCTCCGGGGATAATCCTCAATCCCAACTCTTGTTTTGCTTTTAAATGGAATGGGAAGCGAGTCCAAAAATACAGCCCAAAATGTGAGGAACAACGGGTGTAATGAGGTATAATGAAGATATTACACTTGAACATGAGATTAATGTCGGGGGTGGGGAGGCGTTTTTTCAGCCCAGGAATTTGCTAACAGGGTCGAGCCACATTTTACAAGTTCTCCGGTGGTTCTGGGTTGCTGGGAGCACTGTGTCAGTGCAGGGTGCCACAGGGATGCTTCTGTCACCCGTGGTACAGCGTGCTTGGTCACTTTGCACAGGCTACCCAGCCCTGCAGGGCCTTCCTGTTCTTGGTTTCTACAGTACATATCTGTTAAGCCCGTAACTATCCCAACAAACCCACTGTGTCATTGTGTGTTTCTTGATTTGCTGCAAAGCACAGGAAGAGGCTGCCTGAAGAAGGGCCTTTTTTCTTCTCCTCAGGCTGAGGCCCTGACAGGTTGGGTCATGCAGAAATGGATCAGCCTGGAGGGGCCTTCCTGAGCGAGGTGTTTCTGGGTTCTGAGCGTCAGTGACTCTCCCACACCATGTCAAGACATACCTGCTAGCCTGAGGGTGGCCAGTCTGCCCGTATCTCTGCCTCTCCCACCTAAAACCTGTGCAAATATTAGTGCATCAGTCCTGGGAATGTCTAAGCCACGGTGAAGACCAGCCTGCAAATGCTGCATCATCCAAACTGGATGGTCTCTGCTATTGAGAGATCAATATTCCTTTTTGCTGCTGGCTTAATTTTGCCCCGACGATGAAAATTTCTTACTGACATCACATAGTCATTGCTTTAATCTTTCCAAAGTGTATGCTCTTCCTCGGTCCTTTCTCTGACGATCCCCAAACACTCTTAAAACTGTTTTATGTGTTTCGTTTTCAAGCTTAGCCCTTTCCCTCTTCATGAGCTTTTTTTTTTTTATCACTGTTTTCATATAGGAGCCATGTGAAGGATGTTAAAGGCAACATACAGCTGCTTGCTGGTGGTCTGTTAACATATGACAGAGTCTGACACTGCCTGTGCTCATACTCCCCTTCTTTTAGAAGTCCCAGGCTGACCTTCATGTTTGGCAAGTGTGAAACTGTGCTACAAAGTCTGATATAAGTCTTTTCTAGCTTCTAAGTTATCCTGAGCTCATTTCTTCAAGCTTATGTCTATTTTTTTTTTTTAATCTTTATTTTCAGATTGAATAATTATTCTGCATTTTCTACTCCGGGCTGTATTTTGGCTTTTGCCAAGGTCTGCTCTTTTTACATTTTTTAATAAATATTTGCTCTGGATGCAGTTTCATCTGGGCTGATAGGGCTAGAAAGAGGCAGAGTGCAGACAGGTGCACTTGAAGCATTTCTCTGTTGGTTTTTCCTGTATAAGTTTTTTACTGTAGACAAGCTCTGACCCCAGGGATCCCTGCTGTTTCCAGGCTGACCATGTTTTCTGCCATCCAAGGCTGGAGGGAGGTTTGGTAATGTGCGCAGCTAGTGTCTGCTAAGGGCGTGACCCAGCTTCCATTGAAGTCAACGGAAAGACTCTCATTGATTTCAATGTGTGTTGGATCGGGTCTGGAGTTGTGATCACAACTTCGTTTCGCTGTGGACATAGTGAGTCATAAACTGAAGCCTTCAGAAGTTACAGGCGAAGGGATTTATCCTGTCTTCTGAAAAATAACCTCTCCCCCACTCTGCTTTGATGTTGGCAAGAAAAGGGTAATTACACTGAGGCAGTAACTACAAAAGCAACAAGAAAAATAGTGTTGTCCTGGTCTCTAAGGAAATTTCAGTCTAAATTCTCATGAACGGACACATTTTGCTCCTATCAGATGTGACTTATATGCAGCAATCAGGGTTGGCCAACAACCAGATTTCTATACAAAGTGTTTTCTGAAGCTTGCAAATGTGGGCCTTAATCAGACACAGCCCCATTTAAGTTAGTTGACTGAGGTTAATCAGGGACACAAAGATCTGCCTTGTGGAACAGATTGCAGGCTCATAACCACAGGAAAACCTGAAACTTTCAGTTTTCATTGTATATGTATGTTTCAAATTCGTGTAATTTGCTACGTGGCTTTTTCATACCTACATCAACCCAGTATTTTAAGTAAACTCCTGAAAAGTAACCATAAGGTAAATATCCCATCGCTGCTTCATTAACATCACTTCTTTGCTCGGCAGTCATTGCAAGAGCACCTGAGATGCGGTGACTGTGTTGGTCAAGGCTGCCCGCTCCCCATCAGCCAGCTGCAGCCTTGTCACCTGCTGCCAGGGCACATGCTTCGCTTGCTGTGCAAAGCGGAGCTGGTTCGTTAACGCAGTCACTGATGGTTGTTTGGGCCAGCTCATTGGGTGTGTGTTTCACTGGGTCGTACGGTTCACTGCCTGCACTCCGGCTTGGACTGTAAAAACTACCAATGGTGATCCTAGGCTGAGCTTCTTAGAGGAGAACCTATTCCGCTTGGATTCATCACTGAACTTTCTTTTTCGCTTATTTTACATCCCCAGTCTTAGCTACAGTCTGCATCCTATGTTTTCCCCACTGTGCCTTGCTGCACTGCTCCTTTCTCCTTCAGGATGAAAATTTTGGGGATAGACAAGGAGGACAGGGACAGTCTTCTCTTTCAGTGTCAGGTAGTGCTCAGCCGATACCAGGAGAAGAGAAAAGAAAACAATCAGGTTTTTATTGAGTAGATTGTGCCATTTCCTGTTTGGAAGAGGCCATGCCAGTAGGGTTATCATGTGATGTGAAAGGAGAGCACTTGAAATGGTTCTCTAGAGCTCTCGAGGTGGAGCTGTGTCACATTACCTGTAAACACAGGACGTGTTTTTTAATCCTTTATTGCCTGCTGCGTAGAGTTACATCCTTTTGTGCTTTCTGTATATTAATACTTCCTTGCTCTTCTTCAACCCTCTATTGGCCACCATCTCAGGACACTTCACAGAATAGGTAACAGTCATCAGCATGGTGTTGCCTTTGGGGCAAAATTGTTTCATTTTACGGTAACATCTATGGGTTCAGATTTGAATATGACATCACTGCAAACTGGTGAGAAATTCTGGCACTACAAAGGGCTAAACCCCAAATCCTACTGACTGAATTGTGGCCAGAACTTCATGTGTCCTGCCATCACCTTTCATTTTCTTGGAGAAACGGAGCAAGAGGTGTACTGCCTAGTACTGCTGAAGCCAGTCAACAGGCATTAGTGCTCAGTTCTGAAGGAAGAAAAGCATGAAGTGGGAAGCGGAGCAGAAATCACACGGGTGATGGTTGAAGGCTGGGGTGTTACTTGTCGCATACCATATTCATAGAGTTCCACTCTTATCTTCCATACCGTTTTTCACTGAGTGATTTTCAGGGGAGGACCAGTAATAGTTTGTCCTATGAGAAATGCAGTGGTGGGGAGAAAAGAATTGTCATGTGGTCAGGAAAGTCGGTAGGAGGAAGAAGATTCATTTGTCTCTTGTATGTGTGTATTTTAACAGTAACCTCTATGGGCTGTTGCATAGTGTGCAGCACATTGGGGTGCCTACATATTTGAGACTTCTAGGGTTCTTGTCTTAACAACCGTACCTGCAGAGCAGAAAAACAACATGTAGATATCACATCAGTGTTTATTTAAAACCAGAACTGGATGTTGGTAATTATTTTTTTTGTTTGTTTCAATTGTATTTGCAAAAGACAGGCACAGATAGGGGCAAGATTAACCTCTTTACCTGGCAACAAAAACTGCCAGTACAATAGAGGAGCAACAAAGCTGTGTTTAGAGAAATACGTCTGTTATTCCAGCAGGCTGTTTGCATGCATGTCTCAATCCCTGTCCTCGACTGAAGAGAAGCAGCATATGGTCAGGTGCAAGTATAACAACATTCATCTGGGGAAGAGGTGATGACTTTTCAAAATAAACAGTGTGGGCATGCGTGTCTGACTTATCTCAGCTACTTCTTAGTTGTTTTAGGATGTGTGATTGTAAAGGAAAAAACTGCGGTGTCTGAACTATTAAAATCATATAATCCATCCGTTCTGTGGTCATTATGGTGACTCAACAGGCTAAGTATTGTGCTACGCTGAGTGACTGCAAATTTGTTTCCCAGACTTGGTTTTGGGAGTGGTTTCTACAGTTTAACGTTTAGGGGAATGAATGATGGTCATGGGTACAATTTTCAGAATTGGCCAAGTTACTTGGGAACCCAAGCCCCATTTTTCAAGATTATGTAGAGCGTACAAACTTCTGAGACCCTTAATTTGCAGTGAAACATAGAATTGGATTTTCAGCAGTTTCTCTAAATCTAACGCAAGTTCTTGGGATCCAAAATGCTTTATGAGATGCTGTGTATATAAGTCCAGTGCTTCATAAGCTGCTGTGTATATAAGTCACTTTTGAGAATAAGAACTAATGGAAGGTACTCAAACCTCCTGCATTTACTTTCCTCCCATAGGTGCCAAGTTCTTTCAGGTGTCTGCTTCTGGTAATGACTGTGAGTTTGGAAAGGTGGCCCTGGAAAGCTGTTGCGACGGATGCAGGCTGGCAGGCAGATGCTAGGCAACAGCCTGAAGCATGCAGCAGTTATTCTAGTGAGAGTTGTGTGATGTTGGGGTACAGAGGACTGGCTGTACAAGCCTCAACTTTTGCGTTTCCATCCTAAGCTGCTTTAAGAGTAAGTTTAATGAGTCCCTCAGTGATGCTTGCTGCCAAGGCGGCCAATTCCTTGGAGAAGAGCAGTGTACAAGAGGGAGCTGTGGTCCATGAGAGCTGTTTGGAGGAACATCTCATCTTGCCCAGACTGTTTGTTTTGTTTGTTTCTGCCTATGAGAGGCAACAGCCATTTCCCTTTCCAAGTTCTTGTTCTTGTTGGAAGTCAGCCAGGCTATAGAGTTCAGGGAGGGAGCGAAGCCAATTGCCTTCCTTGTTACAGGTGGGCTGGGTGAGAAGAGATTAAAGCATGGCTCAGGGGACACAGTTGAAAGTCTTCAGACTTCAAGCTACAGCACTAACAAGCAAGTGAACTCTTTCAGAGGAAGCTGGGAACTATTGGGCTAGCAATGCTTTTCCTGTCTTGTGTTTTAGGCTTTTGATAATTCCCTTGGACAGCAGCATCTTTGTCAGAGTTGCGGGGGGGGGGGGAGGAGGAGAAAAAAAAGAACCTGAGTACGAATAAAGCAGATCCGTTGCTTTGGGATGCTGTATTCTGTTTAGTGTAGTGTTCTCAAAACCCTTGTTTGTACTAAGTACTCTGGAGCCATTTCATATGCTACTGAAACTCAGCACCCACCCGAACTGCAAAAAATAAACTGGCTCTTAAGTTAGAGAGAGCAGGATCCATGAAACCCTTTAAAGCTGGAGAGAAAATGTAAATAAGCAGTGTCAAGTGACCCCAAATTGATAATTTGCTGAAGTGCTGGTTGGTATGCTTAGAAACCACTGTCAGACAATCAATGGGGTCATTACTATGACATCCGCTATAGATACTGTTGACTGGATGTTCTTAAAAAAATAGAAGTTCTCATCAATAAGTTTTGTTTTTCTAAAAAACATTGTTAAATGATAGCCACTGGCACCGTATTGCTATTGATACTAGTGTATATTGGCTTAAGCCTTTTATCCGTCTGAATCCTTTAAATTTGGGGAATACTTGCTCCCCCTTATTATCTCTTCTTTGTCTATTTGAATTATGTGGAATAATGTGCGTTTGCATTGAAACTTATGGCTCATTTTGTACTATCAGCCATTACAGTGAAAACTTAAAGCAAGACCAGAACTGCACTGAAGATATAATATGCCTACGTTTCTGTAACTTCTACCAGAGGACCAGTGTTTTCACATTTTCACAAGATAAATCACTGTCATTTTTATTCAGGGATTTTTTAGCTTTTTTTTTTTTTTTTTTTTGAGACTTAGAGTGTAGATTAATAGAGAGAGATTCAAGTTCATAATTTGTTCTGTGCCTGCAGACAGCACACAGACAGTTGATGGTGACGTGATTGCACAGCTAAACAAACACAATGAAAGAAATCTTTATATTCATGATCTTAACTTGGGATTCATTCAGCTCAAGGCCTGACGTAATTCAGATGGCACAACTGGCAACATCACACCTATTCTCACAGGACCAAGTGCCATTTGTCTGAAAAAGTATCTCCTCTGAAGGTTAAACTATAATCTTCTAATTTAGGGCTGATCTTGCACTGCAGCGAGCTGAGAAGAAAACTGACTGTATATTGCTTTCAGAGAAATCTGAGGGATAAAAGCATGCAAAGGACACTTTAGCAGTTGATGCATTAGTCCTTCAATTGTAATCTGTTTAAGTTAAGGATCCAGATCTCCTTAATGTAAAAGGGCCAGTAATTTAGAACTGATTTTGGTATTCAAGAGAGCATTTACTGAAATACGTCTAGAAACATGTCTGTTTGTGTGGTTAAGAACTTAATAAAGTTAATAACACACTATAACCCTTTAGAATCTTTCCCATCTGTAGGCTCTCCATATCTTCCCGTTCAGTTTGGTTCACTGCAGTTGCAGTGCATGACACAATAGGGTGGTTTAGGTCATGGTTTCTTCCTGAAGATGTGAATCCATCAGTTTGCTGCTGTGCTTGTAGCTGTCCCTGGGCTGAGTGGTGTGTGTTATCTGGGGTCCCTTCATTTCTGGGGGAGGGAATATGCTCCAGTACTGTCCCAGCAGCTGGGGAGGGGCTGTGGCATGTTCCCAGGAGCAGGATTTAGGATGTACTACTGCATCCTGGAGTTTGGAAAGAGCTAAGATCAGGGGATGCACTGGATTGTTCAGTCCCATGGTTTATCTTCCATATGCAGTTGAACTGTATTTTTCTTGACATGCCAGAAAGAGAAGGGTTCTGAGTATGATGGCTGCGTATGTTACAGTTGAGACCGTACTGAAAAGCTGAAGAGTTTGGGTTAACAAATGAAAGATTCTTCCCTTCCTTTTTGCTTACTTTAGTAACTCAGGGCTGCAAACTTAGTGGAAGTCGATGAGAATTTTGCCTTTGGCACAAGGATCTCATCCCAGGGCTTTACATTAAGTGCACATTTGTAACATACGTGGGAGGTATGTACAAGAAATGCATTTGCCTGTTTCCAGTTCAAACTCGGCCTCAATTCCTGAGGTTGGTCCACACTGCCAAAACTGAAACCATCACTCAGCCTCTAGCTGTATTGATGACAGCAATGGTATAACTGTAGCGAACAGCTTTTAGTGTTGTGTCATGTGAGTGGAATTGGAAGATGTAGTGATAAAACCTGTGCCTCTGAATCTGGTCCACACCCTGCCTCTGCTGGTACTTGCAAGGATGAATTTTAGTAGGTGATTGCCAGTTAGAGGAGAGGAAGTATTCAGGGAAGAAGGCAGGATGTTTTAATTATAAGAACTTCTTTTTTTTTTAACTTTCACTAATGTACTTAATTTTTGCACTACTGCTGTTCATTAGTTAGTATTGCTATTGATTTGTTCATGTGACATGAGAATTTATTGGTTATAAGTTAATTATTTTGTTCAGAGGATGCTCTTCTTGTGATTCTTTTCCTGTCAGAGGTCATCCTGCTCTGAAAATTTTCTTCTCCAGCTAGAGAACTGATTCGTTCTGTGTATCAACAAGCTTGTCCACTTATTAACTGTATGGGACAGGTTTTCAACTGCATCACATTTTCATAGACAAGTGAAGTCAGTGAAATGGAAATAATTTATGCCTTTATCAGTATGCCAGCTCATTAGCTGATGCAGAATTGAAAGGTTAGGATTCAACTATTCTTCCTTCCTCTCTGTTTTATTGAGCTGATGGCTAAACTTGACATGAATAGATATTTCAATCTAGGAAAGGAAAGTGGCATAAGAAATAATACCGAGTTATGCAGAAAAAGCATAAATAAACTTCTCTGTCACATGACATGGGAGAAGGTTAAATTTAAAGGAGCTTTGGGAAAGAAGAATACTTGCCACAGTGGCCATGTGTCATGAAGATGTAGGAGTAGGAATAAGATGCATGTAAATAAATGTGTAAGATTAGAAGCTGATGCAGTCTTAGAAATTGACTATTGACAATACAGGGATGAGTACAGTAGAAAATAGGATGGGGTTTTCCTCTCAAGCCAGGACTTAGGCAACAGATCTGTGCAAAGGCTGGAGGAAGGAGTCTTTTCCCATGCCTGTCGTGCTAGGCCTGCTTTCTGGAGAAGTGGACTTGTGGCTGTCTGGCCAAGTGACTTTTGGGCTGTGGATCTGTGTAACTGCAGCAGCAGCAGTCCAGGTTCTAACCCTCATGTGGGCCAACTTCATCCCCATCTCAGATGACCTTCAGGTTGGCCTTCCCGGTAGATCTGCAAGGAATTGCATGCTTAGCAGCTTAGCGAGTTCTCTCTCTCAAAGTATTTTTACCTGTTGCCGTTCTTAACTCAAAGGGGAAATTATTTTCTCTTCCAAAGTGTTTTTAAGGCATGGTATAGTGTCTGGTGTGCTGGGGAGGGGGAGATGTCTGAGTGGAACAGGGCTACCTTGTGCAATATTTTGGCTCTTCTAGAATAAGGACCATTATGCCCGGCATGGCGTTGCATAACCTGAAGGTACCACTGGCCAGTGAAATTTCTCCTCATCCCTGCCAAGCAGACCTGTTTCTTTCAGCTGTTTTTGTTTACTGCCTCACTTTTATGGCCCTGGGGGAGATGCATGTGTGTTGACAAGAGATCATAGATTCCACAGGGAAACTGTGTGTCCCCCCGACACTTCAGAGGACAGCTTTTTGCCTCTATCGTGGTCACTCTGTGATACCTCGGTCACAGGTCAAGGACGGGATTTTCTGCCACGAGTTTATTCCCATGCATGAAAGTACAGAAGGCTCAACATGTGAGACAGTCCTTGTTTCCAGTAGTGTATTAATTTCCGGAGTTGGTACCTTTTATACTTTCATACCCAAGAGTAAATTAGGGGTTTCCAACAGCAGCATAACTGTCCTTGTCCAAAACGTAATTTATGACAGGTGGTAGTAAGAAAGAAAGAATCACTTGTTTTCATCTGAACTTGTCCTTCTTTTTTCATCTTTTATAAATATAGATCTTTGACAAACATTTTTTTGAGAATCAGTTTAATCATTCTTTTGAAGGTCATGTGCACACATTTGGCTTTATGTCCCACTTGGTTATTAAAAGGTGCTTCCCCTGTACCACAAAAAGTGAGTAAAATAAGAGTAATTTTTGCAATTCTTGCATTAGTGACATTTCTACAGTCAGTACGGCTGCTCCCATAACTTAGCAATGACCATATTTTTGCTTTTTCAGATTTTGCTTTCAGATTTTCATGATTTTCAGAATTTCTGGCATCAGAACATGAATTTGGCAGGCACTTTTCTCTTGTATAGTGCTCACACTGTAGTTATTATGATTTTTCAGTCTTTGGCTACTGAGATTTCATATGTCTTGGGAGCTACTTAGCTATTCATTCCATGAAAGCCTATTTTATCCCTTTCATTCCTTATGAAATTTACCCTTTCATTCTGGCATCATCCAGACTCTATTTTGTGGGCCAAATCCATCCCAGAGGGAACTTGCATCCAGCCTTCTGCCTTTCCCTGCTGAATAGCTCCTTGTTGTTTTAATAATTGCCTGGCACTTGGATCCCCCTGTGCTGCCACCCCTGTTCCGTGTCAGAGGAGCAGAAGAGACGGGATGCATAGGTTGGAAATTACTGCAGTCAATCACGCCTGTGGATGAGGGTCAGTGGTATGCACTACCGTGTTGGAAGAGTAATGGAAAAATCACTGGCAATATGTGCAGATGCCATACGGCATGTGTACAGCTTATTTCTCCTGCATATAAAACAACGCAGGGTTGAGTGATCTTGGGACATTATTAATTTCTTATCCGATAAAAATAACCTGTAAGATTCTGGCAGATAAAGAGATTTGGATTATTAGATATCATTGATGCCAGATTATTCTGAATCTGGAGCTTTGTCTGTTTTTTGGTTTTGTTTGGGTTTTTTTTTAAATAAAAAAAGAACATTTAAAAAATTAATAGAAATACATGTAGAACTGCATAAGTGTCTGATTCAACCCAAATGTCCCCCAAAAGCCATCTAAAAGCTACAGGTATAAAAGCGCATAAAGTTTGTAGAATTCTGGAGGAATAGTAAAAATTTCAGTTGCTGCCTTCTTTTGGATCTTAGAAGGCTGTGTTGCTCTAGCTCTTCCCTAAATTATAAGCAAAAGTAATCTCTTCGTTGCAGTTGAAATTGTCTTTTAATATGAAATATCCGAGAAGTGGCTTATCCTTAAATTCATTAGACTCATTTGCCCGACTCAAATGGAAGGTAATATTGCATACTTAGTAGATACCTTATTTTCTACATGTATTATTTATCCTGAGGACAGTTCATAATGAAATGTGATATTGTGACTGATAGCAAAACAATGCAGAAGACCAAAATTACCACATGTATTGCAACATACCGTATCAAGGCTATTTATGATGAACCTTGTTTCTTTACTCCATTTAAAAAATAACATTGTAATAACGCCCTGCATATTTACCTTTTGGTTGGTTGAATAGCTCACAAGTAATTTATTCCAAAAATGGCTTCACTGACCCCTGTTGATTGACTTGTGCAGTAATGTGCTCTTCAGAATCTGCTCCTTTATTGCTATTGCCAAATACTATTTCATATTTTGGAGTGTATGTTCAAAACACACTGTCAGCTGCTTTAGTGGAGTTAGCAGTAAAGCAGGAAAAGTTTTATGACATCTATAACTAATATCTCAGTTTGTCTGGTGGGAGCAAACTATTTTCTAATAGATTTTTTTTTTTTTTTTTAAGAACTGACTTACTTTTTGCTTAAGGCTTTAATGGTCTAAGAATAAACCCCCCCCCAAAACACCACCAGAAAATGGTAACACTTACCATCCAGATAAAGAACAGAAGCTTCTGCCTTTGTTCTGCTCTCTTCTTATTCTGAGCTTGGATCATTGCAGGAAAAAAAAAAAAAAAAAGGGTGTAAGATAGCAATGACAACAACCACTTACAAGATCTTCCACTGAGATTTCAGTCTCTGATGTTGCTCATCTATTTCTTTGTCCTTTCTTCCACGCTTAGCAACTTTTATCTGCTGTCCTTCTGTCAGTTCTTTGTGGGGATTCATGGTGAGATTGCTGCTTCATCTGAGAATCAAGTGGTTCAGCAGATAAGAGGGTTCCTAAAAATGTGGTGTGCTTGGCATTTGCCATTTATTTTGGTGGAAACCCTACACAAGAAAGCTGGTGTGAGACCTGTATGAAGTTTAGCTGGGAATTTCTCCTTAAATAGTCTGTCTGCCTGGAAACCTGCTGTTTGTATGTTGTTTCAGAAATTAATGTTTCTGAGGGGCAACAGCCAGATTTTCCCCAAAGTTTTCCAAGGGCAGTTTTGTGCATGGCAGTGGGAAAGGCTTTTGAACACTCACATGAAGCGCAGAGTTGATACAGTGAACTCAGCAAAGAAAGATCTCATTTTTATTCTTTCAGTATCTCCTAATACCATTTGCAACTGTGGTTTTATCATATTCAGATACTTTTCTTGCCAGGAAACTTATGATTCTGCCATACTTTTAGGCAGCCAGCACTGGAAAGTTTACTCACGCAATGCAGTTATGGTAATTCTCAGAGGCTGTTTATTATTTGGAAAGCAGAGTTTCATACAGGATGAGGAGTTCTTACTACAATTAGTTCCCAAATTAATGTATCACTATTTAGTTAGATCCAGATTTGTTGGCCTACATCTTCTGTACAAGAAATAAATTTCTCTTTTCTTCTCTGTGGTGGCATCTGGGAACTTGGATGCCTCCTTGTATTACTTTAAATACCTGGGCACAAAAATGTACATGGATTGGCAAAGCCAGACTGGTTTGCTACCCTACCTGTCCCAGAAGAGAACAATAGGGAAAAAATTGGGTAATGTGCTTGATAAACTGTGAAGGTGTGTGGTGTCTCCAGTACTTTTTTATTTAAAGTATTATTTTATTAAAGTATCAGGGAGAGTAAAAGGAGATAAGGGTGTCAGAGTGGAGACCCCCCCTTTCATTTTGTTTAACCCCCTTTTTATTGAAGAGTGGAAATGTAAGAGACCATCTAACTGCCTCAACATAGTAGAAGATGAAAGACTTGCTATTTTTTTTTTAACTTATCTTCAGGTCTGCCTGTCTCCAAAACCAAATGTAAGCACATAGATATTGATTCTTACTACACTGATACATATTCTTTGTTTATTGACATATTTATCTTAATTTTTCATTAGTTACATTGCCTGTAAAAGCAGGTGATTTCACAACATACATACCTCATAGGCAGGTTATTTCAAGTTCCAAAATCCTTAATGTAAATAATCTAGTCTTCTGAAATAGAAAACAGTTGGCCATAAGAGATGGAGGCAAAATTAAGTGTAATTCAGATACATTCAGGTTACCTAGTCTGTCACATCGGTTGTGCTTAATATAGTCGTCAGGCCAAAGTGATGTACAGTCTGGCACAAAGGCACAAGCTGCCATTTAAGGCACCACCAAATGTAGGTACCACAACTGCTTAGTTGGAGTCTGGCAAAGGGATCCATGGTGGGTCGACTGGGATCTCCACTCTTACCAGTTTTTTGAAGGCTAACACGTCTGAAACACAGTTTGGTTCTCTGAATTTCCTTCCTCTGAAAGAATGGAAAAATTCACTTACAAAACTTGTATTACATCTCTGCAGGATATGTATGGTAACTGAGATGCTTATATACCGTAGCGATAGTAACTATAAACATTGTTCAATGTGTTCAATGTCCTTTGGATTATTTTTTTTTAAACCATGGAAGCGTTCTTTAAATATCCACTATTCTCCTCTATGTTGGGCTAATAAATTATCTACTGTTTGCAATTGCTGCCCCCATTTATAATCAGTCTGGTCTTTGTAATTCATCCCCCTCCCAATTATTCAAATACAGTTTCAGGCTGTAAAAATCCATAGATAATTTTTGTATTTTTAAAATGTCACTTAAAATATTATGAAAAGAGGACATCTCATCATTACAATATGCATATGATGTTTGCAAGGAAATGAGTGTCAGGTATGAACAAGCATCAAATAGAAAGACAAATACCTGCTTAAATCATTCGCCCAAACTGTTTATACTGAAGCAGTGTATGTAGAAATTCAGCTTTCATAGCAGCCTCCAGCTACAATGCACTTGAGATACACCTGCTATAGAGGGCTGGGGCAGGCAGTGACAACATGGGGCTTGGCTGGTGCAGAAGAGACTTTTTCCTTGCTCTGCTCCTCTCCTTGCTTCAGCAGCAAGCGCAGTGACTTGATGGAGGGTGGCTGGCTCTGCTGGGAAGGGCTGACCCATGCCACTGGGAACACTGTCAGGAAGGGGACCCGCGGTAGCCCAACAGCACGTCTCTGGCCAGGCAGCCTCCTGCCTAACGCGTGGCAGCACTAATAAGCAGTTTTCTGGAGGAGGTGGACTGTGTTGTCACGACAAGTGTGTTATAAAACAGCCTTTGCTTGCTGCCCTGTAAGGCTGTAAGGATAGGTAGGATTTCCAGGGTGAGAGAAGTGATCACACAGGTCTCCTCTTTGGACTTGCTCAGGGCTTTGGGCATACCTCCACACAGATACCTTTCGTAAGAAGCGATGAGCAGCAGCTGAATCACTGTTTTGGCCAGAGTGAGTCTCCTCTATGATTTTTTACTCCTTAACAGCTCCCTCCGAAATCACCTCCCTATTCCCTGAATAAGTCCAACTACAGGGTTAATGCAAAGCAGAAAACCTGCATGAGCAAGTACCCCAAGAGATATAGCAAACAAGAAAACAAAAAGCCATGACAGCCAGGATATTCAAAAGTCAACTTAAACTTGTGGAAATAAATTTTGAGGAGTTGAGAGTGTGTTAAACATTTTATGTTTGCCTTCCAGCATCCTCAGGTTGCCCATTTGAGGTAAGTTGATGGCTGTGTCAGGTTTTAAACATTTTTCAGCTTATTTTTTCTTCTAAATGGAACAGGTAATAAACACCTGACGTAACATCTGTAAGAATCAGTGAAACTTTTATGGCTGATTTCACAGGGGTTTGGGTCAGGTTGATGTATAATTTTGGAGAAGGAGTTATACAGCCAGATTTATCTCTTAATTACATAGCTGGCAGGTGGCAATTGTAAACAGTGGCAGTTACATGAGGATCTGCTGTTAGGATGTGGAAAGAACAATTGTCTCTTGACAGCCAGGGGTAGCATGAGAGATGGGAGGGAAAATCCGATGGGCAGAAAAGGGATTTCTGCTGATGCATTTCTCTGGAGAGAGAATTCAGGAGTTTCTTATGCAGTCTTTGAATAGAAACAAGGTGTCTAGTAACGCTGGGCACCTTGATTTTTTCAATGGTTGCGACGACACCCTGAGTTTTAGAAAATACTGAATATTGTCTCTCTGAAAATCTGCCCTTTTCAAGTATCTCCATGTTGAACATCCAAAATATAAAGCTGTTCAAAATCAGTGGTCAGTT
Source organism: Falco naumanni (assembly GCF_017639655.2). Taxonomy (NCBI): domain Eukaryota; kingdom Metazoa; phylum Chordata; class Aves; order Falconiformes; family Falconidae; genus Falco; species Falco naumanni. The sequence continues at coordinate 18,331,314 of NC_054057.1, read as the reverse complement.
TTGAAAGTCTTGCCCATTAAATGTATCAAATAACACAATTAAAAACATCAAAATACTACAGTATGCGTATGTGAGACACTGTGTAAATTTTAAATAATTATGAAGTCATTTGTACTTTAAAAACAAGAGTTATTTTCATACTTGTTATGGTTATAGGAATGGTAAAGGAAGATAATTCTAGCATGTAAAAAAGTTCTGAATTCATATTAATTAAGAAAAGCTGAAAGAAAACTATGGCTCCCTGGCAGTGTATGTATGAACACTGGGCTCTGTGTCAGGAAAACACCCCAAAATTGGGCAGACTGTTTGCTAAAGGCTTCAGTTTGTATTTGTGTCAGATGCTAAATGGTAAAGCTATTTCTGTCATGTTTTAAGCAGCATGGGTAGTCTAAACATGTTCAATAGGTCTAGTGACCTTTTCCTGAGTAATGGAAAACTTTCAGCTGTGCCAGTGCAGTATATTTATACCAATATTATTTACAGGTCTTGCCCTCCCT